>NW_012267248.1:7476106-7508470 GCF_000151885.1 Dipodomys ordii
TACAATGTGATTTTTTTGTTTCTTTTGTATGTTCTTCCCTCACCGTATATCCCGTTTTCACTGTATTTGATGTCAGTGCCCCGCATCTTATATATACATCTTTCTAATTTGAGGATTGGAAGGGAAATCACAAAATGCTGGAATAAGGATACATGTTGACCCATTATAACAATGAGATATACCAGACACTGTGTTGAAATGAACTTTACAACTTGTGGGGGTGGGGAGGAGATAGGGAGGTGAGGCGGGAAGGGATGGTAGGGGAAAAACAAAGGAGGTAACAATGCTCCATAGGAAATGTACTCATTACCTTACTCAGGTAACTGTAAAGCCTCTGTACAGTATCTTTACAATAAAAAATATATATTTATTAAAAAAAAGAATGAGTAAACCATGAAATGGTGGGAACACACAGGGAGCCAGTAACAGCCTGGTATTCCTAGAAATAAAGTGAAAATCAGGGAGAAGATGAGGAGAGAGGTAGGAAATGGTCAGGCCATCAACGGGAATTGAAGGAAAGTGTAGCAAATAGAAGAAACAGCTGAATAAAGGAAGGAAGCTCTTCCAGGTGTGGAAGCTGCGGAGAACAGTATATAGACTCCATTGTGCTTTGCCGGACACACTAACTGTACAAGTGAGGGTTTTTATCATGACATTTCCATATTTATATTAATGTACTTTGCTAATATTCACTCACCATTACCCTTTCTTATCTTCTTTCTCTAATCCCTCCCTTTTAAACTTAAAAATTGTTTATATGGGCTTCACTTCATGTGTACATACAATGCTTGTCTATCATATTCTTGCTCTTATTTCTCTCGGCCTCCCCCAACCCCTGCCGCCACTGGTCCTGGGGCCTAAATTCTGTCCCTGAGCTTCTTTTCTCTCAAAGCTAGCATTCTACTACTTGAGCCATAGCTCCACTTCCAGCTTTTTCTGAGTAGTTTATTGGAAATAAGAGTGTCATGGGCAGGAGAGTCTGTAAGACTCTTATCTCCAATAAACCACCAGAAAACTGCAAGTATCACTGTGATTCAAGTGATAGAGCACTAGCCTTGAGATGAAGAGCTGAGGACAGTGTCCAGGCCCAAAATTCAAGCCCTATGACCACCACCACCAACAACAAAAAAGAATACATTCTAACATAATGATAAAAGTGACACAGTCATCATTATTCTATACTGTACATCACTGTACATGCTGTTCTTTTATATACCTGGTAACAGCAGATGTAGTCACACCACCAGCACCACGGACGCATCATGAGTGTGTTGTGTATATGACAACTATGATATCAGTTTCGTTGTAATCATGTAGGACTACCACCTAACACATGGCTCATTGTTGACCAAAATGTTATTCTGGGCACAGAGCTATTCAGTTAGGACAGGATAAATACATTGTGTAATAAAGAAACCACAGATTTCTGTGGCTTATGCCACAATTTTTCTTGTTCTTATCATCTAGATCAGATGATTATCTCTGGAGACTCTTCATTCTCCATTGTCTCTCTAATGACATGAGGCTTTCCATGTGTGGTCTAAGAGATTGCCAAGAAAAGAGATAATACTGTGGATAATGGTGCTAGTCAGAGTTGAGTGGTTGTTGGTCAAGCCTGCAAGTGACTAACCTCCCATAATTCCCCATGCTTATAATCCTACGTACTCAGGTGTGGAGATCTAGAGGATCATGTTTAGAGATCAGCTTAGGCAGGAAAGTTCTCTAGACTCCATCTCCCAGATAACCTGCAAAATCCAGGCTAGAGGGGCTGGGAAGGTGGCTCAGTGGTAGAGTGCTTGCCCTGCATGCATGAGGCCATGGGTTCAATTCCTCAGCACCACCTAAGCAAAAAAAGCCAGAAGTGGTGCTGTTGCTCAGAGTGTAGAATGCTAGCCTTGAGCTGAATAGCTGAGGGACAGTACTCACGCCTAGAGTTCAGGTCCCACAATCTATAAAAAAACCAGGCTGGAGGCATGGCTCAAGTAGTAGAGCACCAGCTGAGCAAGTGTGAGGCCCTGAGGTTCAAATCCCAATACTGCCAAAAAAAAAGTGAGAATTCAGCCAAGTGCTGGTGGCTTACACCTATAATCCTAGTTACTCAGAAGGCTGAGAGCTGAGGTTGGCAGTTCAAAGCCAGCCTGAGCAAGAAGTCCATGACTCTTATCTCCAATTAAATACCAAAAAAGCCAGAAGTGGAGCAGTGGCTCAGATGGTAGATTGCCAGCCTTGAGCACAAAAGCTCAAGAATTATAAGCTAAAGCAACAGGACTAGCACTGAAAGAAAAACAAAAAAAAAAGTAAGAATTCTAGCAACCTCAATGTGTTTTTTTGTTTTTTTGGGTTTTTTTTGGGGGGGGGTCTGGTCATGGGGCCTGAACTCTGGGCCTGGGCACTGTCCCTCAGCTCTTCAGCCCAAGGCTCGGGCTCTGCCACTTGAGCCACAGCGCCACTTCCAGCTTTTTTTCTTTTTGCTTATGGGGTGCCGAGGAATCGAACCCAGAGCCTCATGCATGCAAGGCAAGCACTCTACCACTGAGCCACCGTCCTAGCCCCTTCAATGTGTTAAACATGCATTTCCCAATCATTTATCATTTCTGCATGGTAAAAATATTTAATATCCTTTCTTCTAGCTTTTTAAAGTTATCATACATTCACCAGGCACCAGTGGCTCATGCCTGTAATCCTCAGAAGGCTGAGATCTAAGGATCTCAGGATCCCCAGGATCCTGCCAGCCCAGGCAGGAAAGTCTGTGGGAATCTTATTTCCAATTAAGCACTGAAAAAAGCTATAAGTGGAGCTGTGACTCAAGTGGTAGAGCAGTAGCCTTGAGTAAGAAAGCCTGGGGACAGCACCCAGACCCTGAGTTCAAGCCCCAGGACTGGCACACACACACACACACACACACACACACACACACACACACACACACAAATACATTAATTATACAAGAGTGTTGTTATTACCATTGATTAACTTTTCTAAACCTACTGCCCAATTGATTAACTTTTCTAAACCTACTGCCCAATCCCACACCAGCTATTTCTACGTATGGCTTAGAATGTATATGTTCATAAATATGGTGTTACAAACAATGATGAGGTGGACCCCGGTGTTAACATTTACCGGCATATGATGGATTAAGTGGGTGAAATTATCCATTTATTACATCAGCTGTTGTAACTGTATTACAAAATCATGACCAAGGACTTAAAACTTTGAAAAGGGGCCCCTTTTATTCAATGTCAAAGAGGTTGCAATCATAACTTTTCACATTGTAATGTCTTAAGGGTCAAAACAATGCTTTACAACTATAATGTATCACACAGAAGAGAATAATATTTTCATTATCTTAGTAGAGAACCTCATATTGAGCATTTGTCATGGTGGCTAGGCCATGATGCCCAGAGTTTTGATCAAATACCAGTTTAGATGTTGCTGTGATGGTACTTTCATAATAAGAATTTAAATCAGTAGACTTTGAAGCCAGGCACTGTGGCTCATGCCTGTAATCCTAGCTACTCAGAAGGCTGAGATCTGAGGATCATGGTTTGAAGTTAGTCTAGGCAGGAAAGTCCTTGAGACTCTTATCTCCAATAAACAACTCAGAAAATCTGAAAGTAGAGATGTGGCTCAAGTGGTAGAGTGATAGCTTTGAGCAAAAGAAGCTCAAGAACAGCACCCAAGCCCTGAGTTCAAGCCCTAGCCTAGGAATGTCCCCCCAACTCCCCCCAAAAACTCGGGAGATTAATAAAGTAGATATCCTGCCAAATTGTGGTTAAACCTCAAAAATGAGTTGAAGCTTTAAGACTAAAGACAGCCTTATGCTGGTGGCTCCTGCTTGTAACTGCAGTACTCAGGAGGCTGAGAACTGAGGGTTTAGGTCAAAGCCAGATGGAACATAAAAGTTCATGAGACTCTTATCTTCAATTAGCCACCAAGAAGCCAGAAGTGGAGCTATGGCTCAGTTAATAGAACACCAACTTCAAGTGAAAAATCTAAGGGACAATGTCCATACTCTGACTTCAAGCCCAAATACTGGCACAAAAAGAAAGCAAAAAGAATTAAATTCATATTAAGTACACAGTAGACACATTCTCAGAAACAAAGACAAAATTGGCACTATCCAGTACTATAGAGCATTCAGAGACAAGCCAAGGGATGATATGAAAATATGAAATATGATTGGGACTTTGTCTATACTACCCCTCTCCACCCGGGCTTGGCTGGAGTTCAAAGCTCCATGTAATCTTCCATGCTTTGTAGTCTTGTGGTTATCCGGAAAAGCTGGGTTGAGCAAAGAATAAAATGTTGGCTTTATGGAAGTGATTTGTATAGTGTGAGAACAACTTCCTCTATAATGCACACAAATAAATGATGTCCTGTGAAGGGCTAACACTCCGTGTGTAGCAGAACTTGTGGTGGACAGAAGGCTTTCGTGGCTGTTGAAAAAGCTAAAATGAAAGAAAAGTAAGAAATAGTGAAAATTTATATATAGTAGACATTGGCTAATAGATGATGAACTCAGAGTACATTTTAGAGCCATCTTGTTCTTTTCCTTATTATGTTAGAAGACAGTTGGAAAAGATTAAAAAGGAAGGTTGGATTGGGGGAGAAAAGACCAGCTTAGGAGTTAAAATCACTCTTGTTTACTCCTTTATTCTCTCCCTTTGGAACCTGGGATGCTAGTGTATATCTTCTAGATTTAAGTGCACCGTTATAAACCTCGTAAAGCCATCAGATCGCGTCCTATTTATCATCCACATTAAAGGCAAACACTGAACTGCATGCAGCTATCACTTGAGCCAGTGTTGGAGAAGTCACAAGCGAGCACAGACAGCACAAGATAGATGTTGATTTAAAGTTAAGACTTCTCTTTCAGAAGATACAGAAAAGAATAACTGGGAGAATAGAAAAGAAATTTGCATGTACAAGAGGGAAAATAGGTAAGTTAAAAACATACATGGCTGCGGGGGTGGCTCAAGTGGTAAAGCACCTGCCTATCAACTGTGAGGCAATGAATGCAAATGTTAGTACTGCCACAAACAAAAACAAACTATGTCACTTAGAGGAAAATGGATGGAATTAGGGAATACGATTTTGGGTAAAATAAGTCAAGTTCAAAAATCCAAATATCATATATTTTATTCATATAAAGCTAGACCTGAAAGATATCCAGAGACATATACATACATATATCTGACTATATGCACAAATATATTTGAGTACATATATCATGCATATAAAGCTAGACCTGAAAGATATCCAGAGACATATACATACATATATCTGACTCTATGCACAAATATATTTGAGTACATATATCATGCATACATACCATGTACACTTATAGGCACACAGAGCATGTTGTTGACTAAGAGATTCATTGGGAGGATGAGGGGAGGGGAAAAGGAAAAAAAGAAAGATGGAGGGTGAATAATTTTGTAACACACAAAGGAAGCATAAAGAATCCCAGTGACAGCTGTTGATCAATAAGGGGTTGGAAGTGCAAGGAGAGAGAAACAGGCTCTATTAGGTGGTAGGTTCCAGCAGGAGGGGTAGGACGAAGAATGAGAGTAAATATGGTTGAAGTTTGTTTGTGTGCATGTGTATATGTATGTGTGTGTGTACGCACACACAAACATATAATTTTTGTTGGTTATGAGGCTTGAACTCAGGGCCTGGGGTGCTGTCCCTGAGCACTTTTGCTCAAGGCAAGTGTTCTACCACTTGAGCCACGGCATCACTTCTGGGGGTTAATTGGACATAAGACTATAGTGGACTTTTCTGCCCTGGCTGGCTTTGAACCACGATCCTTAGATCTCAACCTCCTGGGTCTCTAGGCATGAGCCACTGGTGCCTGGCTGCTGACTAAGTTTTTGGTTGGTTGTGGATGCCAGTCCTGGGGCTTGAACTTAAGAGTCTGGGCACTGTCCTTGAGCTTTTGTGCTCAAACCACTTTGAGCCACTTTGAGATAAAAGTCTTATAGACTTTCCTGCCCAGGCTGGCTTTGAATCATAATCTAAGAAAAATCTGAGATCCTTAGAGCTCAGCCTCCTGAGTAGCTAGGATTACAGACATGAGCCACTGGTGCCAGGCTATACATATACATATATATACATATACATATTCACACATACATATATGTATACATATACACACACACACACACACACACACATATATATATTTATTTAAAGTTACTGCATTAGGCAATAACTTACTCTCTTCTTAAAGAAGTGGCCTGGCACCAGTGGTTTACACACACTAAGGTTCTTTTTGCTTCCTTTGTGGATTGCAAAATTATTCACCCTCCATCTTTCTTTTTTCCTTTTCCCCTCCCCTCATCCTCCCAATCAATCTCTTAGTCAACAACATGCTCTGTGTGCTTATAAGTGTACATGGTATGTATGCATGATATATGTACTCAAATATATTTGTGTATATAGTCAGATATATGTATATTTATATATATATATATGTCTCTGAATATGTATGGCTTTCAGGTATAGCTTTCATATATAAGCGAAAATATATGATATTTGAACTTGGCTTATCTTACCCAAAATCATATTCCCTAATTCCATCCATTTTCCTCTAAGTGACATAGTTTGTTTTTGTTTGTGGCAGTACTAACATTTGCTTCATTGCCTCACAGTTGATAGGCAGGTGCTTTACCACTTGAGCCACACCCCCAGCCACGTATGTTCTTAACTTACCTTTTTTCCTCTGTACATGCAAAGTTCTTTTCTTTTTCTTTTTTTTTTTTTTTGGTCCGGTTGTGGGGCTTGAACTCTGGGCCTGGGCACTGTCCCTCAGCTCTTCACCTCAAGGCTAGTGCTCTACCACTTGAGCCACAGCACCACTTCTTATTTTTTTTCCCTGCTTAGGTGGTGCTGAGGAATCAAGCCCAGGGCCTCATGCATGCAAGGCAAGCACTCTACCATGAGCCACCTTGCCAGGCCGCAAATTTCTTTTCTGTTCTCCCAGTTATTCTTCTCTGTAACTTCTGGAAGAGAAGTCTCAGCTTTAAATCAGTACCTATCTTGGAAAGTTAGGCAGAAAAGTTTGTGAGACTCTTAGCTCCAAATAACTACCAAAATATCAAAAGTAGCACTATGGTTCAAAGTGGCAGAGCATTAGACTTGAGCAAAAAAGCTCGAGGCAGTGCCCAGGCCCCCAGTTCAAGTCCCATGATTGACAAAAAAAAATGAAGCAAAGTCATTGAGCAACAGCAAATTAGGGAATGAAGGCCTCTCTGGTTCCTGGAAGCCTTGCTGTGTGAGATCTCTGTGGAATATGTTCTGCTTCTCTAAAGACAATGATAACTTCTAATTTACATATTGTAAGGCAGGGGACATAGAGGGGCTTCTTGGGGCCTGGTAGACTCTCCGCATATTGCTGAGAAATCTGACAATTTCTCTGTAGATAGTCTAATCATCATATCAATACACAATAAGATCATCAGAAGCAAGTCCTACGGAACTTATTCTCAGTCTTTGATGTTCGTTTCTGATTGTGCATCCTTGAGCAAGTGAATCAGCTGCTCAGGCTCATTTTCCTCATCTGCGTAATGAAGAGTCAAAGAGCTGGATTTTATACTCTCTGGCATTAGCAATGATTATTATCTAGCATTATTCAATGGTTCTGGTCAATTAGCTTCAGAGGACCCAGAGCTGGAAGCATAGAAATTGTACTATTCTATTCAATCCAGCTCAGCCACAAATGCTCAGACAAGTATTTATTAAGTACTGAGGATCCATAAGACCTCACTTAGCTGCCTGAGGTATGTGGGTATGAAGGCTGGTGCCTGATCTTCAAGGAGCTCACCCTCTGGAAGAATGAAAATAGGAAATAAAGTAAGTATGGAAGGTGTCTGAACTCCTCCAGGAAATGCTGTGCTCTTCCATTGAGATGATTGCATTCTTAAGCCTGAAGTAGGGGCTTGCATATAGGCTGAAGATGGAAAGTAAAATAGGTCCAGGTAACATCAGAGCTGGGAGACAGAAATTCAGAGTGTTTTGGGGACTGTAGTATTCTTCTGAGAGAAGTGCTCCTGTTTTGATTCAGATAGAGATGGTAAACACACTTTGCTGTCCAAAGGTTCAAGTGCTGGAAGAAGATGGAACCCCTAAGAAGCAGAGCCTAGTGAGGGAGAAGTAGAATGGACTAAGGCCCATCCCTTGGGGATAGATTAGGTTTTGAGGGACTGAATTGATCTCTGTAAAAGCAGATTGTAATCATGCCTGGTACCTCTCCTCAGTCTTGGAATGCCATCTGTCATGTAATAACACAAGACCCTCACTTTGTAGTCACCTGATTTTAGCTCAATAACCATGAGCCACTTTCTGCATAAATTATCCAACCTTAAGTATTTCATCATAACAATGCAGAATGGACTAAGACAACTAGAGCTGCAGGGTATGCACAGCACAAGAGGGAAGGTAAGAAGATCTGGTCAGCACAGGCAGTTTGCAGAGGGTCTTGGATGCTGAACCCAGGGACTGTAAACATTTCTGTGGAAGGGACTAAGAGATTATCACATAATAGATTGGTTGGAAAACAGACACACAGAGAGGTTAAGGGACACACCAACTGAGAAAGAAGACCTTGGGGCCAGCTGGGGATATGGGACAGTTCCTACCTGGTGACGGTTCAGCCACAGAATCATGCTGTAAAAATGGCATGTGGTAAGTGAATATGATGGAGGTAAACCATCAATGCTGAGACTACGTGCCTCAGAAGGTGTGACTGCTTGTTTTGCTGTGTCCTGTCCTGGAAATAGTCCTGTTTTCCAAGCCTGTCATGATGCAGCCCCTGTGGGAAATTTAGCTTCCTCCTGGCCCATCTCCCATTGCTGTCTGGTAGCAGTGTGAGCATGTCTGGGTACAATGGCTCTGAAAGGAGTAGCTGCTGAGGATCCCTTTTATTTCCTTTTCATCAGGATATACTACATCATAAGGCAGAGCTGGAAATGAGAAAGCCAGATCCCTTCTGGCTTTAATTGTTGACTTAATTGCTTGTGAACAATGTTTTGGCTAGCCTTGGGGGGTGAGGCAAATGCGATTGCAATATCCATTCTTGCAATTGATCTAAATGATCTTTGCTGTTCGACCAGGAAGATAAGCAGCAGAGATTTCTAACTCTTGTTTTCTTGAATTCTTTTTAATAGACATATGTGTGTGTGTGTAGGTGTGTGTGTGTGTGAGTGTGTGTGTGTGATGCATGCATGTGCGTACTGGTAACTGGGGCTTACACTCAGGGCCTTGCACTCTTACCTTTTTTCACTCAAGGCTGGCACCCTATCATTTGAGCTGCAACTTCACTTTTAACTTTTTTGCTGGTTGTTTGGAGAGAAACATCTCAGGAATTTGTTTGCTTGTGGTGACTGGGATTCTGAGCTCAGCTTCTTGAGTAGTTTACAGGCATGAGCCTGTACACTGTGTTCTATGCTTGCTTTTTAAGCCATCCATCCGGCATTTTGTACACCTTTTTGACATGGCAATCCCAGAAAGTTTGTCCAGCAAGGACCTAAAACAACAATCCCATTTAGAGGGGCTTGGGCCTTGCAGGACACCACATTAGGTATGTCAGGGAGGGCTTCTGGTAGGGAGATTGTTCTAGAAGGTTAAAATCTTGTTTACTCTTGAGTGCTGGGCATTGTGCCAGCTACATCTGCTTCATGGATCCCTCTTCCTTTCTATTATTGTTTTTAGGTAACTCAACCACAAAATGTCCTTTTTTTTTTTTTATTTGCGGCATACAAACTTGAGTTTTTATCAAAACCTTTCTTTTGCCTTTTTCCCCCCATACAGTATTTTCACTTGTGTGGGTGTGCCCTTTTGTAGATTAAACAATAGCTCTTTCATATGTCAGTTTTAAGATGTTTGGCTATCTCGACACACATGTAAGAACAGATGTTTTCATGCAAGTATGACTGTCAAAGCTAATCCGGCTTCATTGGCAACTGCTAGTTTAATGACATTCCACTTTTGTTTTGCGTCTTTGAATTTCTGACTTGGGGCATTTCCCTTCTTTGGAAAGACAGTATTGACCACGCAGCGAGCGCTGTGCTTTCCCTTGTGGCTGCTCTGCCTCTGAAGCCCACTTTCTGTTCTGAATGCTTCCACAGTGGGTATCCAGCTTAGTTTATGATGTTAATGTTCTTCTAAACAGTTCAAGAGATGGCAGGAAGGCCTTACTTGCATGGGAAACACACACACACACACACACACACACACACAAATTTGAACATAAAGCTTCTCAAAGTAGGGTATTTTTTCAAAAGTGCCAAACTACACATTTGTGTGTCCACACGTACTAGGGGTTGAACTCAGGGCCTGGGTGCTGTCTCTGAGTGGTAGAGCTAGTGCTCTACCACTTGAACCACAGTTCTACTTCTGGAATTTTGGTGGTTAATAGGAGTAAGAATCTCAGGAGCCTCCTGGTTTATAACTATGTATTTAAAGATTCTTACATATCTTATGCATTTGTCCCTCTCTAAATATATATATATATATATATTTAGCATATATATATATATGTATACTAAAATATAAAATGGAAGGTAATTTCTTTCAATTTTAGAACATGATGTGATGAAACTAAATGTGTTTCCTTCACAGACTGATTAAGGAAAGATCATGAGACTGTAGAATAAACCTAAGAAAAATAAGAGCTTATTATATTTAAAAGGTGGCATTTCAAGTTCAGTGGGAGTAGGGAAATGAGTCACCTAATGACTGGTGTAGAAATATACTTTTCTATTTAGGACAAGATCAAGCATTTGAATTTATATTTACTGATCAAACTATTACCATTTAAATTTATGTTTTCCTCGGTGGAGTTTTTAAATAAAATAATTAGTGTTGGGATACACTTTAGCAATTTAAATTCCAACTACAACATTAAAATTTATATTTATAGCCTAAATATAGAAATTGAGAAAAAGTACTGATGTTAGATTTTATTATTATGTCTCAGTTTTAAATAAAGCTGAAAAAAGTTGAAAGTCTAAAAAGATAGGCAGGTATTGGTGGTTCACATCTATAATCCTGTCTATTCAGGAGGCTGAGATCTGAATATTGAAGTTCAAAGCAGCCCTGATAGAAAAGTCCATCAGACTCTTATACCCAGTACTAGGACATGTGTGCGTACACACACACACACACACACCTCAAAAGGTTATTGACATCAAATAAAAATGCTTTAACTGGGCTGGGAAGGTGGCTCAGTGGTAGAGCGCTTGCCTTGCATGCCTGAGGCCCTGGGTTCGATTCCTCAACACCACATAAGAAATAAGAAAAAAGCTGGAAGTGGTGCTGTGGCTTAAGTGGTAGAGCGCTAGTCTTGAGCTGAAGAGCTGAGGGACAGCGCTCAGGCCCAGAGTTCAGGCCTCATGACCCGACCCAAAAAAAAAAAAAAAAGCTTTAACTGAAAAAACCCTAAATTTAAAATATCACTTTTAGAAAAATAATGTAAACATTAAGGACTTTTTAGAAAAATAATGTAAACATTAAGGACTTTTTCAGCTTTGATCTGCAAAATTTGTTTTCCTACTTTTAACTTGTTAGTTGAGATCCTTATTTTAATTAGTCCCCACATTAATTCTACATAAAACAGTGTTTACAAAGAAAGAAAATAATAATAGGACATATTGGTGCCAACTTTTTAAAATCTTTTCATTGTGAAAGATTTCCCGATCGTAACACTAAACTCAAGACCCAAAAAGAAAAATAATTATGCAGTTTACTATAAACTTAAGAAAATGTGTTTAATAATGAGATGTACAAGACACTATGTTGAAAAACAAACTTTACAATTTAGGTAGGGAGTGGTGGGAGTGTAGTTGTGGAGGTAGGAAGGAAGGGATGGTAGGGAAAAACAAAGGAGGAGGTAACAATGCTTGATAAGAAATGTACTCATTACCTTGCTCATGTAACTGTAACCCCTCTGTGAAGTATTTTCACAAAAAAAACATAAAAAAGAAAACGTTTTTATAGAAGAAGACGTCATAAAATAAAAATATATAGCAAGTTTACTTAGAACACAGTGACAAGCCAGGCAAGGTGATACACAACTACATAATTCCAGCACTGGGAAGGATTTGAGGCCAGCCTGAACTACATAGCAATACACCATCTCAAAACAAACAAACACCACAAAACCACCACCATCAATAACATAAAAACCTAGGAACAAAAAACAAAAACAACAAAAAAACAAACCCCAAAACAAAAATACCCAAAACTCCCAATCCATGTAAGGTGACTTATGACTATAATCCTAATTATTTGGAAGGCTGTGATAGAAAAGTATTGTTGTTGGTTTCAGGCCTGCTCAAGCAAAAAGTCTATGAGACCCCCCTCATTGCAAACAATAAAAAGCTGGGCATTGTAGTATATACTTGTTATTCCAGCTATATAGGAAGCATGAATAAGAGGATTGAGGTTCAGACTGGTCTGGGTGCAAAGGGAGACCCTATTTGAAAAATAATGAAAGTCAAAAGGATTGGAAGTGTGGTACAAGTGGTAGAGAGTCTGCCTTGCAAGCTCAAGACTGTGAGTTCAAACCCAAATACTACAGATATGTATTTACATATATATATATATATATATACACACACACACATATGTATGTATACAGATATATATGTATATATATGCTTATATATACATACATATATGGACAAACAAATATAAGCCCTCAAAACACAAAAACAATGAACAGTCAGATTTCTACAGTGTATGCAAAGAACTCTGTAAAAAAAAAAAAATTTGTGCCCATGTGTGGACTCAAACCCAGGGCCTAGGTGCCGTCCCTGAGCCTTTGTGCTCAAGGCTAGAGCTCTACGACTTGAACCATAGCTCCATATCTGGTTTTATGCTGGTTAATTGGAGATTAGAGTCTTTCCTGCCTAGGCTGGCTTCAAACAACAATTCTCAGATCTCAACCTCCGGATTATAGGCATGAGCCACTGGTTCCTGGCTGTAAATTAGTTTTAAAAATTCTAACAGAAGCAAGGTGTTGGTGGCTCATGCCTGTAATTCTAGCTAATCAGGAAGCTGAGATCTGAGGACCATGGCTTGAAACCTGCCCAGGAAGAAAAGCCCCTGTAAGACTCTTGCATCCAATTAACCATTCAAAAACTGGAAGTGGCGCTGTGGCTCAAGTGATAGAGTGCTAGCCTTGAGCACATAGAGGCTTAGGAACAGTGCCCAGGCCCTGAGTTCAAGCCCACAGTAACAACAACAACAACACAATCCAACAGATATTGAGCAAAGATATTGAGCAAAGTATTTTAAATAGGTAATTTCCATTAAGAGAAATATCAGTGCACAATGAACGTAAGATACAAAACATTGGTTACTAAAGAATTCAAATTAGGTCTGGGAGGGTGGCTCAGTCGTAGAGTGCTTGCCTTGCATGCATGAGTCTGTGGGTTTGATTCCTCAGCACCACATAAGCAGGAAAAAAAAAAAAAGCTGGAAGTGGCGCTGTGGCTCAAGTGGTAGAGTGCTAGCCTTGATCTGAAGAGCTGAGAGACAGCGTCCAGGCCCAGAGTTCAGGCTCCACAACAGGCAAGAAAAAAAATTCAAATTGAGAAGAGAGCTCATTATTTTTAAGGGAGTTTAATACCTTCAATTGTCTTCCAGAGCTATTGTAGGACATATCATCTTTGCGTCTATTTTATTTTTATTTTTGTGCCTGTACCAGAACTTAAACTCAGGGTCTCACACTTATGCTCAACTTTTTGCTCACAACTAATACTCTACTACGTGAGCCACACTTCTAGCCTAATGTTCTGCTGATTAATCAGAGACAGTCTTGCAGACATTTCTGCAATGTCGGTCTCTTGAGTAGCTAGATCTATAGGCATGAATAACGATCACCTGACCTTTTCCTTAATTTGAAACTTACCACATATAGTAATATCTTTACCAAATAGCTGAAGAGAGCTAGTGTATTAGGACACAGCCCAGTTGAATTCTCATTTATGCTGCTAGGAAGTCAAATGCTATATTCATTTTAGAAAGCACTTTGATAGTTAAAGTTAAATATTTATTTACCATTAAGTCCAGCAACGCCATTCCTAGATTTCCCCCTTAAACACCAGGAAAGTTACAGTCACCTGAAAATCCTGCAGGAAAGTTTTCTAGCACATTTATTCATAACTACTCCAAATTGGAAACAACTTAAATGTCCTTTCACTGATGAATGCATAAACAGACTATGGCGCATCCACATAACAATGGAATACCATTTGGGAATAAAAGGGAACACATGGCTGATTCATGTAAGGACATGAATGAATTTCAAATGTATCATGCTAAATGAAAGAGGCCAAACTCCAAAGACCAAGGTCATACAGTGCCATTTACAAGACGTTCGAGGAGGCACAAAATTATCGAAACAAATTATTGATTTCCTAGGGTGGATTGTGGGAAAACTTTACTGCAATGAAAGTCCTGAGGAAAACTTTGGGTTAATCTTTAAAAACTGTTTTTACTTTTCATTTTTCTTTTAGTGTTTGGAGATAAGGTCTTACTAGGCAGCCCAGGCTGCCCTTGAACTTTTGATTTCCCTGCTTTTACCACCTGAATGCTGGGGTTACAGATGTATATCACCACACCCAACAGGTGGTCTGAATCACAGAAGGCTTACACCAAAAGCGTCAGTTTTACTGTGCATAAGTTTAAAAAGAAGACTAAAAGGCTAATCTCTTTGCCAACTAAATATTGGAATAAAAACCACAAGACATCTTATTTTCCTCATTTTTTAAACTTAGAATGGTCTGTGCTCTAATTTCCTCATATAAATCCTTTACACATTAATGGATAACTTACATTCAAAAGGACAGAGACCATAAATGTAGAGCTGGAGGAAGTATCACAACCTTTGTGCTGAACTGTCCCCATGCCAGATGGGAGACTGCACATTGCCAGAAATCCTTCCCCAACTGCTTTTCCTTTCAGATCCAAGATTATCATTCTGTCTATTCTTGAGCTTTATATAAATAAAAGCACTCAGTACTGAATACTACTATACTCTTAGTTTTCCACATACAACTGAGAATTAGATATATAAACTAACAGTGAGGATCCTAGGTTGGAGAATCACTGATTTCCTTCCCTTTTCCTCCCTTTCCTTTCCCTTCTCTGTGTCAGTACTGGGCCCTGATCTCAGAAACTTGCGCTCTTGCTTGCTTTGTCACTCAAGGTGATTGTTCCATTACTCGAGCTATACCTCCTCTTCTTGCTTTTTGCTGGTAAATTGGAGATAAGAGTCTCCAACTGTCTGCCCAGGCTGGCTTTGAGCCACAAATCCTCTTGAATAGTTATGATGACAGACATAAGCCACAGGTGCCTGGCTGCTAACTAGGTTTTCAATTGGAATGTGAAAGTTGAAAGAATTAAGGCATACTTTTTACTCAGAATGTATTTTTTGGCTTACCAAATTACCAATCTTTTTTTTTTAAGCCAATCTAGAGGTATTTGGGAAATGCACACCATACGATTTCTTTACGACCAATATTTTCCCCCAACATTATTTTCTCTGACATGGGCAGACAGCAGCTTTCTACTTGGCCTGAGCTACTCTGATCCGGACACATGATACTGGTACTCCACCAAATGATGATCTATGAACTTTACCTGCTTTGTTCTTTTGAGATCATACTTGACTTCAGTGATGTTTAAAGCAGCAGGAGAAGAGACTGCTTCAAAAGTATGGTCCTGAAGCTTGAAGTGAATATTTAGAGATCTTGAATATTTGGAAATCTTCAGTAAAAGTAAATCCATATGGCAGGTCTGGTCCTTGCTTGATTCCTGTGTGATTGGGGCCAAGATCCCTTGTGAATTACTGTGAGCACGTGTGCACACACAGTTGTGTATGTGCTCTTTGTGGCGGAAGCCAACTATGCCGGTTTTGGTTTTTGTTATTCTTTCCATCCAGAGAACCTGCAGTGTCAGTTTTGAGTTTCAGGGCTGGGACAGGTTTTATTTTCTTAGCAGTAACCTGACCACAAAGGTGAAAAAACAAAACCATTCCTGACAATTAAAAATTGCCTTGAAAAGTAATATCAATAGCAAATAGGTACTTTGAAGAGATTATTGTTTTCAAGTTTAGAGCCCCAAAATGCTATACCCTTAGATATCTTCACGTAGTCTGAGAGTCTAGTTGTGTATTCCACAAACACATCTCCAGTGAATAATGTCCCCCAGATAGATGTGGTTTGAAGGGTGTGGCCCTAGGACCACCAAAGAACCAACCCTGGCTTAAAACCTCTGTTCTTTTAGCCAGAAGATCCCTCCAGAATATTCTCTCACTTCCTCTCTCTACCTCTCATTGTTAGAATTTCAACTGTTTCTTGCCACCTGGTAAGAATTCTAAGTGGTTTTTTTTCCCTACTCTAGATATCATTGGTTTCTAAATTGAAAACATAGTATACTTCAGATATATAATATAAACTACTCCCATGGGACTTGAGGAGAGTTGGCACTCAGGGTCTACCAATAAAATCATAGAATGTTAGTGTTGGAAGTCAAATGCTTTTCATTCTTCCAATGAATAAATGAACTTGATGAAGGCACGTGATTTGCCCAAGGTTCTGAAATGAGTGACAGAAAAATAACATCTTGGATGTCTCCACTTTTCCAACCAATCACTCAACCTTAGTATGTACTTTTCGTCATCACGATATATACCAGGGTCGGGTAGGTTTTGTTGCTATTGGAAGCAGGGACCTTGGAGTAAAGTCCTAGATATTTTAGTTAAGGTCTTTGGCTAGAGGTATTTATAGGACAGTCTGAGGGAGGGTAAACTTTAGGAATGGTTTGACTTAGCAATTCACTGGTATCATCCAAGACCAGGCTTCTTTACCAGATTTCCATTGATTGATTGATTGATTGTCTGGTACTGGGGCTTAAACTCAGGGCCTGGGTTCTGTCCCTTAAGTTTTTTGCTCAAGGCTGGTGCTCTCCTATTTACTCCATTTATGTCTTATTTTTGGTGGCTCATTTGGAGAGAGTTCCATGGACTCTCCTGTTCTGGCTAGCTTAGAACCTCAATCTTCAGAGCTCAGCCTCGACAGTAGCTAGGATTATAGTGTGAGCTGGCAGTGCCCAGCTCCAGATTTCCATTTAGTTTGGCTTGGTGTCACCTCTTTGTGATTACAGCACAGCATACTTTTTCACTAGGAAGTCAGAAGTGAGTAAGGGGTCATTCTGGAAGCTTTCTGGAGATTTCTTCAAACCTCTCCACACATCTCATTAGCTGATGCGTCTATCTTGAAACTTCAGCTGTGGTCCAGGGATTAGTTATACTGATTAACTTTAGTCTGAGTCACTCTATTCAGAAGTCCCATTTCCCAAAGAGGAAGTGTGGTTAGCAGAATGAAAATCCAGGTAATTGCCAAGAAAGGGGAAGTACATATAAGGGAGTGACTCAATGTCTGCTATAGTTGAGATATCAGAAATCAACCAGAACTAGCTTAAACAAAGGATGAGAATTCAGTCACAGATACTGGTTGGTCTCACTAGGACATGGAGCTGCAGAACATAGGAAAAGACAAGAATTAGAGTCATCAAGAGCAAACATCTTTAGCTCTCTCTCCTGAACTTTTCTCTCTCTCCCCTTCCATCCCCCCTCCTTCTCTATCCTCTTCACCTTCTTTTCCCTCTGCTTTCTCTGTGTTCATCTCCCCTCACCTCTTCCTCCAGCTCTTCTCATTCCCCTCTTCCCTTCTCATCTTCCTTCCCTCTTTTCTCCACTGAGGAGTCTCTGAGTTTGAATTTCTCTTTCTCAGTGGAATCAGGTCATCTTGGGCCTGGTGTCTACTCTGAGATGAATCCTAATAGAGATAAAGCTGTTAGAGCATGTATGTGCCAGACATGGGGTGAGGTGGTAACCTCACAGCTTACAATTCTTAGAGAAATGAGACTAGGCAGCGCCCCCCCCAAAAAAAAATCTAGGAGGAACGATCTTGAGCCTCCTCCACTGAGATGTTATCTGGAACTGGGGTGTAGTGATGACCTTGGAGGGAGCTATCTTGTATCCGTTGATCTACTGTACCCCTGCCTATTTAGCAGGTCTGCCACATGGAGAAGATGTTTGGAAGGGAGAAAGTAGATGTCATGGGTTAGAAGTCTTGCTTCCAAATGTTTGCTCCAGTGGAAATTTGAGGAAATCCACAGCCATAAAACCAAAAAGAGATTATTTGCTGAACCACAGGGCGGCTATTTGTATAGTGTCTGCCAGTAAAACTTAACTAGAGGTGCTTTCAATGATCTCTTTCAAGCCCAAATCTCCCTACTGATAACCTTTGTGAGAGCCAGAACCCTCCTCCCTAAGACAGCACTTTCTCAAGGTTGCCCTACTCAGGTGCCCACTGTCTGTTTACTTTCCCCAGCTCCACCCTTCCTCTGGGAGGGTGAGTCACTGCTTTGGGGTGGCAGTGTCTGAAGTCTGAGAGCAAAGTCAGAGATGACTCTTGGGGGCTGAAACTGTCTACTGCAGCAAGGGGAAGGTGGTGTCAGCCGGACCTTTGAGGATGAATCTATCAGAGCCTTGCTCCACGTTTGCACAGTAAACCCTGGAACAGTGGCTTTATACAGAGGGAAGACCTCTCTGAGCCTGTTTTCCAGAAAATGGGAGGGAACAGAGTGATACCCATCACTCTTTTAGGTTATTTAATGCAGATGGGGCTGGTGGGTTTCAGAGACAGGAATTTCAAGTTCCACACTTCAAACTTCCCATAGGAGCAAGCTCATTTTGAGACACCTCAAGCTAGGGAAAGTTATATAGGCTTAAAGCTAGCAAGAGGGGAAAAGGTTCAAGTCAGCAAAAGTTGAAGGAATGAAGAACATGAGTAAACTCCATAGTAGATCTCATTAAAGAGATCTCATTAAAGAGGTGAAGAGCCAGATGACAGTGGTTCGTACCTGTAATCTTAGTGACACAAGAGGCTGAGACTTGAGGATTGTGGTTCAAAGCCAGCCAGAGCTGGAAAGTCCATGAGACTCTTATCTCCAGTTAATCACAAGAACCAAGAAGTGAAGCTGTGGCTCAAGTGGTAGAGTGCTGTCTTTGAACAAAAGATGCTCAGGGACAGTACCTAGGCTCTGAGTTCAAGCCCCAGGACCAGCACAAAAAACGATTACCAACAAAAGCAGGAGGTACAAGAAGATGAATAAACCCATAGTAGATCTCATTAAAGCAACTTTGCTAAACCCAAAGTAGCTTTAGGGGAACAGAGGGAAAAGTGGAAGACTTAAAGAATTGAGAGGAAAGAAGATGGGACAAAGGTTGACATCATTAAGCTTAACTTATTCAACAATATTGGTTTTGGTGCTTGGTAATACCAGTGTAGTCACATTTTCTTACAGTACTTTGAGCTCTACAAAGCTCTGTGCTCACATTCAGGACGTCGCTTCATCCCAATGCCACAATCTGAGGTAGCCATCATCTGCATTTTATGGATAAAACAAGGATCAGTAAGGTAACTGGTTCATTTCAAGCTTCCTGCTGTGTTAGTCAGCTTTCCATTACTATGACAAAATACTTGAAACATGCAACTTTAAGGAGAAAGGTCTCATTTTGGCTCCTAGTTTCAGCGGCTTCAGTCAATTGTTGCTTGGCCCTGTTGTTTTGGGCCTATGGTGAGGCAGAACATTATGGTGAGAATGCATGAAAAAGGAGGCCTGTTTACCTTACGGAAGCCACAAAACAAACAGAGAAAGGGTAGGAGGAATACCAAGGAGGAGGTAACAATGCTCAACAAGAAATGTACTCATTACCTTACTCATGGACCTGTAACCCCTCTGTATAGCATCTTTACAATAAAATAAATGTTTTTCTTAAAAAAGTGTCACAAAGGAAAAAAGAGAGAGAGAGAAAGGGAGGCCTTAGGCTGGGATCCTCCAGACTTCTATAAGAACACCCCCAATGACCTAACTTTTTCCCACTAGGCTCCACCTCTTAAAGGTCACTACCATCTCCCTATTGTGCTATCATAGGGACCAAACCTGTAACAAAAGGGTCATTTGGGGACACTTAACCAAACCATAGTACTTTAGGGAGTTTTGGGGCTAAGGGATGCAGTATGATACTACCTCAACATTCTCACTGCATCATGTCAGCCTTTATCAGCTCACTCTGTTTTCATAATGACAGGATATCAAAGATCCATTTCTATTTACGCAAATGAAGAGAATCAAGCTAACTGAAAATAATTCTTAACATGTACTGATTCCACATGTGTGTCATAATGTGTATTATCTTCTTTCGTTTTTACCATAGTCCACAATGACGCATTTTATAAGTTGGGAAATTGAGGCTTGGAATGGGCAGGAAAGTTTTGTAAAGCTGCACAACTAGGAAGTGTCCCAGCCTGAGCTCTCACACAGCCAGTCTAACTCCACCCTGCTCTTCATCTGTCTTTCCAGTTCCATCCATGTAGGATGATTCCAAGCTTCAAGTCCAGCCAGGGGTTCATCGGTAAGTGTACCTGCATCTTAGCAAAGCCCCGTGTACAGCCCATTCAGTGTTGTCATTTACCAGCTTTTATTGAGTTCTTATCAAGGGCAGGAACTTTGCTAAAGGATGTCTCAATGAAGACATGTGCTTGTTATTCGCATCAAGTGCCACGGCAAAGGTTTGTGCGGAGGCCTGAGTTCAAGCAGCATCACCAGGTGCTTGTTTCTGGAGACAAAGACATTGCAGCCACAGGCAGCATGAGTGGGAACAGCACACAGAGCCTTCACCCTTGTAGGGGTCCTTGGAGATGTTTTTATCTCTTAAAATCTGAAGAAAAATATAAACTTTTAGGTTAAATAATTTATCTTAGTGAATAACATTACCATTTTGTCTTTGCACCTATGTAACTATAGAATATAATTTACATATATATTATATGGACACATATATATACATACATATCTATACATATAGATATATACACATATATAAACATATACGTAGATATACACACACACATATACAAAGTAAGCCCCTTACTTTAGCAGGTTCTTCATCATAAATTTATTCAACAACAGATTGAGGCTAGGTGGCTCATGCCTGTAATCCTAGATACTCATGAGGCTGAGACCTGAGGATTACAGTTGGAAGCCTGCACCCAGACAAATTAGTTTTGTGAGACTTTCATCTCAAACAACAAAATGCAAGAAGTGGAGTTGTGGTTCAAGTGTTAGAGGGCCAGCCTTGAAGAAAAAGGTGAAGTGAGTGGGCCCGGTCCTCATACACACAATAAAAACGGACATGTGAAAGTGTTTGAACTATCTTGACCATATGTAGGCTATTTTTTCTTGTTATTCCCTTGAAAATACAGAATACTAGCTACTTATATGCATTTACACTGTCGTAGGTATTATAAGCAATCTAGGAATTAAAAGCACATGGGAAGGTGTGTGTAGGTAGAATACAATACAAATAATTCACAACATTCTATTAGGGATTTTAGCATCCACTGTGGATAGCTAGGGCGTACTCTGTGTGCGCCAGGAAAGGAGCAATGCCTAGGTACCATGAGAGTCCTAATGTTTAGCAGATTGTGGTGATTAATTGAAAGGCAAATTGTGGGACAGGATTCCCTTGTGGGCCACGTGACATGACACAGACAGTTGGAGCTTCACCTGTAGGCAGCTGAAAGGCAGCACATAAAAAGTTATTTTCAAGCCAGACGCCGTGGCTCATGCCTGTAATCCTAGCTACTCAGGAGGCTGAGATCTGAGGATCTCGATTCAAAGCCAGCCTGAGTTGGAAAGGCCGCAAGACTCTTATTTCCAATTAACCACCAGAAAACCAGAAGTGGCGCTGTAGATCAAGTGGTAAAGCACTAGCCTTGAGCTGAAGAGCTGAGGGACAGCCCCCAGGCCCAGAGTTCAAGCCCCACGACCAACAAAAATAAAGTTTGTAATCTTAGCTACTCAGGAGACTGAGATCTGAGGATCAAAACTCCAAGGCAGTCTGAATAGGTAAATCCAATTAACCATAAAAAGCCAGAAGTAGAGGTGTGGCTCATGTGGTAGAGAAATAGCCAAGGGACAGAGCCCTGGCATTAAGACCAAACCCCAGTATTCACTCCAAAAAAAAAAAAGTTATTTTCAGTAGCAACGGTTTTTTTTTTGTTGTTGTTGTTGTTTTGTCGGTCATGGGGCCTGAACTCTGGGCTTGGGCACTGTCCCTCAGCTCTTCAGCTCAAGGCTTGCACTCTACCACTTTAGCCTCAGCCCCACTTCCAGCTTTTTCTGCTTATGTAGTGCTGAGGAATCAAACAGAGGGCCTCATGCATGCAAGGCAAGCACTCTACCACTGAGCCACCTTCCCAGACCCAGTAGCAACAGTTATAACAATGACCACGGCACCCACAACAAGCACTAGACACACTGCTAAGATGTCCTGTTTGTGATCTGGGTTTTCTTATGCCTGGGGTTCTTCTGCAGGGACCTTAGTGCGAAGAGCTTGGGAAGGAGGGCATTGTCTACAGGTTTTACTTTTCATTCTGGAAACTGTTTTAAAATATTTTAAAAACATTTTTTTAAAGTTTTCCTTTCTGGTAAAACTTTAGGTGCAATTCTTTTCTCTCTTGACGGCAGGATGTCCTTCTGGGAAGGACAGAACCCCAGGGCCTGCCATAGCTCAGCTGCCCTCTAAGTTTGAAGGGTTTCTTACATCCTGGATAAAACCAAATACAGACATATGGGGTCAAAGGGTTGTTCCAGCTTGTACCCCTGCATTGTGCACACTTGGGACTGGCTTCCGACCTTTGCATTTTCCTATAGAGGTTCCATATAAAAGGTATTTGGGAGGCCAATGTGACTAGGGCTGATTGTTTTTTGGTGCTGGGGATCGAACCCGGGTCATTGCATTGCGAGGCAAGCACTTTGCCACTGAGCTACATGCCAGCCTCCTCAAACGAACTTTACAACTTTGGCGGGAGGGGGGGGGAGGGAAGGCATGGTAAAGGGAAACAAAGGAGGAGGCAACAATGCTTGATAAGAAAGGTACTCATTTCCTTGCTCATGTAATTGTAACCCCTCTGTACAGTATTTTTACAATTAAAAAAAAAGATATTTGGGTTCCTTGGCTCACTGAGGGCTTTGGACTAGCTGTCAGGGTGACTTCCCAGTACTTTAAAAACAGGTGAGTTGGCGTGGACACTGACATGACCCATGGCAAACGTCACAGGACTTTGGAGCAATGTTCTATGACATGAAAAAAAGATTCACTGTCTATCCTTTACTAGGAAACTGGAGTAGGTCCAGTGTATTCTTAATATGTTATTAGATATACTCATGCCATAACTGATGACTTAGGCAAGAATTCATTTTGGAGTACTCTGGGATACATAGATATTGATTTATTTTATGTATTTAGACCAACCATTAGTTTTCTTTCTTGATACTGGAGTTGCACTTGCTAGGCAAGCATTTTTCCAAGGAGCTACATCCCAGCCCTGGCTTTTCTTTCTTTTTGTTTTTTGATCTTAGACTGGGACTCAAACTTGTCAACTGCCCCTTTCACTCCTTGGCTAGCACTCTACCAACTGAGCCACGCTGCCAACTCCTCAACCTTTCCTTTTTATGACAAATATAAAACTGAAGCCCTATCGCTACCCACTATTGCGAACAGGTTCCATGGCTCCTGGATGTCCTTAGAGAAAGTCCATGCTGGTCAGGGACTGCTGTGAATGCTTTGGTGGTGGTCCCTGTCCTTTCTACTTCTCCAGCCCCATCCTCAGCAGCCTTAGCCCCACCTTGTTCTCTAGCCTCTGGTCTTCTAATGCACTGGGTCTTGGCCTCAGATCGACAGTTCCTCCTTTCTCCCAGCTCACACTGCCTTTCCCTTAGATCTCAGTGCAGATGCTGCTTACTTAGAGATAGATGTCTTTGTTAACTCAGGTCCACCCCTCTAGATATTATACTGTAGAAAGCATGACGCTTCCCTTTGCAACGCTTATCACTGTTACACTATCAAAAAATCCTAAAAAATTATAATTGATGTATAATGACCCGTATTTATGGGGTACTATATGATAGTTTGATATGTTTATATAATGTATAATGATCAAATCACCACCTTACAGTTTTTGTTTTAATTTTTTGTTGTTATTATAAAGGTGATATAAAGAGAGGTTACAGATACATAAGTCAGGTAATGTGTACATTTCTTTTTTTGGACAATGTCACCTCTTCCCTCGCTTTCTCCCAGTTGTCCCCCCGCTCACTCCCCCACACACAACTTGTAGCTCATTTTCAACATAGTGTCTAGCGAGTCCCACTGTAGAGTTTCTTTATAATAATCAAGATATTGGATTAGTCCAGTTTCCATCCACAGATGGATGCTAAAAACAAATGTGCATAACAGGTAGGCACCAGTGGCTCACAGCTGTAATCCTAGCTACTGGGGAGGTTGAGATTTGGAAGATCGAGATTCAAAGTTAGCCTGAGCAGAAACATCTGTGATAGTCCATCTCCAACTAACTAGCAAAATGCCAGTCTAGAGGCATGACTCAAATGGTAAAGCACTAGCCATGAGGAAAAGCCACGATTTCAAGTCCTTGTACTGGCACCAAAAATAAAATGTGCAAACATGCATAGTAGACTATTATTTATCTATTAGAAGAGCGAAATCCTGTCCTTTGTGGCAATGCGCGTGAAAAGGGAGGACACTGAGTTAAGTGGAATAAGGCACAGGAAGACAGATGAACTCACTGAATTTTCTGCCCTGAGGGCAGGGCAGGGACAGTGTTGGATGTCACTTACTGCAGTCTCTCAAGTGCCTGTAGGGTGGTGGGAAGTTCATCAATATTTATGGAATAAATGCAAAAAGAAGAATGAATGAAGGGAAGATCAAAGTCAAATGAACCCCTGGGAGTGAGTACAAAGTCGAATGTTATTTGGAAGTCAAGTTATTTCTTTAGAGTACCATAGACATCACTGTGATATCTAAATGACTCAAATGGCACACAGGAGTTTTTGTTCTCTGGGCTGGATGGGGGGCGGGGAGGGGGGCATGGAATCTCATCACTAAGGGAGCCTCACATTCAAAATGATAGATGTCTATTATGTACTTTTTCCTTCTCTGTATTTTTCTTAATGGAAGCAAATGGAACTTTCCAAATATTGCTGTATGATTGGAAAAAGTGAAGCACTCTGTAGCTCCGTGTGGGGGAGGGAGGAAAAAGAGAAGGGGGAAACGTTCTGAAGTTTGTTTTCTAATGGGAGTCAGATTTGATATTTGTGTTATATTACTGTAAAATCATACTTTATGTCCATTACTGCTCCCCAACCCCCTAGGATGCTCAGAAATCCCCGGGAGATAAGCAGTGTTCTTTGCTTTTGGTGTCTCTTCTCCCTTAGCATCTACCCCTCCAGCTTTGAGCAGAGCCCCAATGACAAGCCTAAGACAACTTTGAATAAAAACCTGCTTGAGAAAATTTCCCTTGCAAGCCAAATGTTACATTTCCACTCTACAGAAAGGTGCTGCTGTGTGGCTGCAAAAGCCAGCCCCAACCCTGTAACCTTTTGCAGTTGAGTTGTGTTATTTTTGGTTCAAGTCAGCAAGGATCACTGCTGTGACTCAACAGAGCCAGTGAAGCAAGAATTCAGAGTTGAAAGAACGGCAAAGTCAGAAAGGCCCCTTTCCCTTGTGGGCCATTTCACAATGCGCCTTGTCCCTTACCTTTCAGACCCAGCCCTGCGCACGAGAGTGGTTGTTGTTTGGCACACAGAGCCTGTGATTTCGTCAGCATCCTTCCTAAATCCCACTGCAGGTCCAGGGCAAGGGGGGAGCTTTCCTTTGGGGGAGTTTGTTTTACGTAAGTAGTGACTTACTTTTCAGAGGTTAAAAAAAAACCACACACACTAAGATTCTGTGTTGCTCTATTTCTCCCGCAAATAAACCCAAAATAGAATGAAGAGTTGATTTAATCGCTCACAGTTCCCCCTGTGATGCTCACAGTGAGCTGGCGTTACTCGATTGTGGCTCTGTTTTTGCCTTTCTGCCTCTGTTTGTTTTTGTATTTCTGCCTCTGTTAATAAAACAAAGGCGTGTGTTTAGACCTGACCAAATGGAAATCAAGCGTGGATGTCAGTAATTTGTTAGCATGTTTATCAACATCCTTTAGACTTGTGCCTACCCATTATTTTACATACTTGCTATTGAAGGGCTAAGAATAGAGTCCAGAACCTGGCACCTGCTAGATAAGCATTCTACCAAAAACCCACACCCAAGCCCTCCTTCATTGTATCAACTTGAAGTGTTCTTCACCTGCTACTTGCTAAGTAGGATCTCTACCACATGAACCATGTTCCTAGTCTGTTTTGCTTTACTTATATTATCAACATGGTTTCAGTCCAGTTTGAACTGCAATCCTCTACCCTCATCTACGTATGTAGAACCAAAGGTTTGTGCTACCATGCTTGGCTTATTGAGTTAGGTGGGTCCTAAATAACATTTTGCCCAGGCTAACCTCAAACCATGATTATCCTGATACCCAACTCGGAAGTAGCTTGGATTATAGGCATGAGTCGTTGCACCCATGGTCATAATGACGTGGGCTGGTATTAGTCTTGATTGTGGCTCTGTTTTTGCCTTTCTATCTCTGTTAATAAAGCAAAGGTGTGTGTTTAGACTTGACCAAATGGAAATCAAGCATGGATGTCAATGATTTGTTAAGTACTACTTGAGAAGATTCTTGGTAAACTCAAGAATTCTAAAGCTTGGCACCAACAGTTCATATCTGTCATCTTAGCTACATGAGAGGCTCAGATTGGAAGGATAACAGTTCTTGGCCACCTCAGGCAGAAAAGTCACTAGATCCCCATCTTTTGGTACAAGTTGAATGTGGTGGTACATCACCTTTCATTCCATCTACAGGAAGCCTAAAAAAGGTGGATTGTGATCCAGGTGCAGGCACAGGCAGGAAATGAGACCCTATGTCAAAAATAATCAGCACAAAAGAGGGTTGTAGTTGTAGAATGCTTGCATAGCAGGCATCACACCTTAAATTCAGTCTCAGTAGCCCCCACACACAATATGTGCACGCGCGAGCGTGCACGCATGCGTGCACACATACACACACACACACACACACACAAAGACAAAGTTAATTTTTGTTCTTTGCTCCACTTTATGCCTTAGAATTTGGCAATTCATTCCATCAGTGCAATTCATCCCATTAGTTTCTCCCTGGGAAAATAGAAACAGGTTCTATGTCTGATCATTAGACTCCTTGCTCAGGCTTTTTCCTTGGAAGGTGATATCCGTAGATGACACCAGACTCAGCTCTGAGGACTGATGGATAGGTTCAGATGTAGAAATACTGTTTTGGAGATTTCCTTGCACTCTAGTTTAGGTCTGGAATGTTCTCCCAGGACCTGTGTATGAAAAGCTTGGTTCCAGGATGGTATTATTGGAAGAGGGTAGAACCTTTAAGACGTGGAGCTTAATGAGAGAAAGTCAGGTCATTCGTGGTAAGACCTTAAAGGAAACATTGGGACTCTAGTCTCTTCGTCTTCTTCTCTTTTTTGCTTGTTGGCCTCTACTAGTGAGTAATATCCTTTACCCTGTACTCCTTCTATGGTGTACTGGAAGGCTACCACAGGACCAAGCAACAAGTGACGGTGAACTAAACCCATGAAATTATGAACTTTTCCTCATTGTAAATTTGTTACCATAGGTATTTTTCACAGTGATAGAAAGCTGACTAGCACCAAGTACAAAGGTATTGGCCTTAGAGAAACTGTTTCTATGCTACCCTTTGGATGGATTTGGCATATAAAACCTCCAAGGGCTGGTTTCCTCCCTTCCTTCCTTCCTTCATTCCCTCCCTTCCTCCCTCCCTCCCTTCCTCCCTTCACTCACTCCTTTGTTTATTTCCTTCCTTCTTTCTTTCTTTCTTTCTTTCTTTCTTTCTTTCTTTCTTTCTTTCTTTCTTTCTTTCTTTCTTTCTTTCTTTCTTTCTTTCTTTCTTTCTTGTGCCTGTCCCAGGGCTTAAAATCAAGGCTTGGTTACTACTTCTGAACTTTTTTGCTCAAGTCTGGCACTCAACCACTTGAACCAAACTCCACTTTCAGCTTTTTAGTCATTACTTAGAAATAGGAGTCTCATAGATTTCCCTGCCTGGGCTGGCTTCAAACCACAATACTAAGATCTCAGCCTCCAGAGTAGCTAGGTTACAGGTATGAGCCACTGGCACCCAGCTGGCTCTCTCCTTCTTACCAAGTTTTTACTTGAAAAAAAAAAGTTTAACTAGAATTATTGAGAGACTGCACAAACCATGTGGGGTTTTTTGTTTGTTTTTGTTTTAGTGTTGGTACTGGGCTTTAACTCAGGTCATTGCTTGGCTTTTTTGGTTAAGGCTGGTGTTATACCACTTGAGCCATGGCCTGACTACCTGCTTTTTGCTGTTTAGTTGGCAATAGTTGTCTCATGGGACTCTTCTGCTCAGGCCAGCTTTGAACTGTAATCCTCAGATCTTAGTCCCTCTGAGGAGCTACGTGAGCCACCAGCATCCTGCCAAAAACCATGTTGGTTTATCATCTTATTCATAGATGCAGAAGTAGAAGAGAAAGGTTAAAGAACTTGCCTATAGATATGCAGCTAATTTTGCAGAAAAACTGGGATTCATATCTGGGTTTAGCATGACCTTTGAAACAAAGAACTGACTGCTCCAAAGAATTCCAATTCACAAATCCTAAAACAAATTATTTAGATCAGAAAGTGACTTAAGGGAAATCAATGAGCAAACACTGAGAATATTAATGTAAAATGAAGTTTGCCCTTTTAAAGATATATGAAATGTTGCTTTTATCCTTATTCATGAAAAATTTGTAGAGTTTTTTACATTGCTGAAGTTCGATTTTTGCAAAGCAAGTCACTTGGAAAGACATATTAGTAAACTAAAGTTTCATTTGTTTTCTATAAACAAATGGTCACTGAATTGTTACCTATAGAAATAATTGATTTGTTCCTGGCACACATTAGAAGCTTAATAATAATTTTTTGTTGGATGATTAAATAAAAATTACAAGCTGAGCACCAGTGGTTTGTGCCTGGAATCCTAGCTACTCAGGAGGCTCAGATCCAGAAGATCTTGGTTCAAGGCTAGCCTGGCAGAAAATTCCTTGAGACTCTCTCTAAAAGCAAGACTGGAGGCATGACTCAAGCGGTACCAGCCAACTGAGCATGAGGCTCTGAGGTCAAACCCTAATACTGCCAAAAAGAAAAATTTATAGTCCCACAGGAGTTAGCATTTAACCTTAGACATTTAATAACTATATAAAACATTTTTGTTGGGAAAAAATAGCCAGGTACACTTCAGCATAATGATAATTCTGTTATACAAGTCGAGAAAAGAACAAAATTAACACAGTAAACAAGAGAATGGTCATTGATAGGATAGGTGGCTGGAAATTGCTGGAAGTTACTGGAACTAGATCTGAGGGATATGTTTTTCATGATTGGAGTGCTGGTTATTTATGAGTGTTCAGTTTATGAAAATTCATTGAATTGCAAATGTATATTATGCTTCAATAAAAAGTTAACCATATATACCATTTCATCATAGGCACAGAACAAACTAATAAGAATTTAGCTTTTAGAAGAAATTTCTACAGTGTAAATTAAAAGGAGGACTTGAGGTGGAGCTTTTACTGTCCGTATTGCTGTAAGTTTGCAACCTTTGCACTGTCACGAAATAAATAGAACTCCACTATTTCACAGTTTTACAGCTGCCTGCATAGACTTTTGACAGTTTTATCACACTTTTGACAGTTGCAGAGCGTGTGTTGATGAGCGTGTGTGGGGATAAGACGTGGAGAGGTTGGAGGGCTTCAGCACACATGTTCTTCCAAGTTGAACATTTTTCAGCAAAAACAAAAAATAAACGATGATGCTGGTCAACTGAATTACATCACTGTTTTAGGAGAGCACTTTTAGTATGATTCCCTAAATATACAGTGTTGAAGCACTGCCTCACTAAATTAGCAAGTTAGTTTTGGAAAATCCTATCTAAATAAGGACTCTTTTAGAAGGAGTATGTTAGGTATGTTGACATTTCGAAGATCATTTTTGAATAGCTGATACCTTTTAAAGTTTACATAAGGTTAAAAATCAAGGTCTGATTGTCAAGCGCCCTCTTGTTTGGTTGAAGGGTGGCAAAGAGGCCCTTGGGGGAAGGGGATGGGGGTGGAAGGTATGCTTGCTTTCCTCAAGTGAAACTTGCTTGGATTCTCAAGAGGCTTAGCTAAAAAGTTCACTTGTGGAAAGTTTTTATCAGTTTCCTACCAGTATTTATGCAGCTATCTCTGGAGACTTCAGAAGCATACAATTTCAAAAGACTCCCGCAAGGAAACAGGCCCTATCTCTTTTCTCAAGTAGCTGCCCTTTGAGCTAGATTAGCTTTGGAGTAGTCCCATCACAAAGGAATCCTTTTGTTCAAGAGCTTTGTTTATTTAATCTTCGATGGGTGAATTTCTTGCCTTTATTAACTCAAGTTAAAGTGTGGGTTGAATTTACCTTACAACCTGCTGGTGTCAAGAAATGAGTGCAAGTTTTGCATCAAAAGTGCTTCTGAAAATAGACTTCCAGAACAACTTATCCTCACTGGGAATATTCAGTGTATATTGCCAAGTGGGTTGAAAAAAAAAATAGGTGTAACTTGGACCCAGGCATCCACCATAGATTTTTTTGTCCTGCTTAATGAACTGATCAATTGTCCCATTTTTTTCTTTTTTCTTTCTTTCTTTTTTTTCCACCAGTACTGTGACTTAAACTCAAAGCCTGGACTGTCCCTTTGTATTTCTGATCTAGGTTACCACTCTTACTACTCGAGCCACAGCTCAGCTTGCAGCCTTTTGCTTATTTGTTGGAGATAAGAGTCTCAAGAACTTTTCTGCCTGTACTGGCTTTGAATTGTGATCCTTAGATCTCAGCCTTCTGAAGAGCTAGGATTACAGGGGTGAGTCATCAGGCCCCAGTTTAAATTATCTTTAAGTCGTTGTACAAAGGAGTTTCACATCAACAATGCATCAATGTAGTGTCACCCCTTTCATGTTATACTGTATTGTGTAGGGAGTAGTAGCAGGAAAAAGATCTCGATAGTGGAACACACACAGACAAGAGGGCATAAGGATAAGTCACCTGTCATTGAGGGAGAGATGGATGGTGATAATGGTGATATATTCCAAAGGGGTTTTTCAGTGATGGCAAACTGAGGGTGAACCACAAAGCCACCTGCACTATCTACGTAGAAGCCGCCATGCCATGGAGAGTACCAACACCCAACCAGACCAGAATGGAGCAAAGGGGGTCAGCATCACCACCATCAAGACATCAGTGCTCACCATGACCTCAGCTTTCCTGGCTTTTCCACCATTGCTTGTTCCTACGGAAGGTAGATCCAAGGAGAGGGGGGAGGAGGGGCTCTGGAGAAGATCACACTCTTGTGTCCAACTCCAGGTGCCAGTGATCAAGGCTGGTAGGCAGCTTTTTTTTTCTTCTTCTTTTTTTTTGAGGGGTGGGGTCCGGTCATGGGGCCTGAACTCTGGGCCTGGGGCGCTGTCCCTCAGCTCTTCAGCTCAAGGCTAGTGCTCTACCCCTTGAGCCACAGCGCCACTTCGGGCTTTTTTCTTTTTGCTTATGTGGTGTTGAGGAATCGAACCCAGGGCCTCATGCATGCAAGGCAAGCACTCTACCACTGAGCCACCTTCCCAGCCCGGCAGAAGAGTCTTAAGTTCATACACACACCCACGCAAAGCCCAACTCACAGTTATGTGCACAAACACATGCATATGAAGACATGCTTGCAGCTAGGTGCCAGTGGCTCACACATGTAATTCTAGCTATGTAAGAGGTTGAGATCTGAGGATCCCATTTCAAAGCCAGCCCAGGCAAGAAAGTCCATGAGATTATTCTTATCTCCAGTTAACTACCAAAAAAAAAAAAAAAAGAGAAGAAGAAAAGCCAGAAATGGTGCTGTGGCTCAAGTAGTAGAGCACAAGCCTTGAATAAAACAAGCTCAGGGGCAGCACCCAGCACTGGCACACACACACACACTCACATACACACACACACACACACACACACACACAAAATCCCCTTATAATTATTCACCTGCTCACACACAACACAAACATACCCAAACATATGAACCTATATATGCATATGAACACATACTTATAAAATACACACATAGTTACATGCATATATTCACACCCAACAAAACTACATATACAAATGCATGTAAAGGGGCTGGGAAGGTGGCTCAGTGGTAGAGCGCTTGCCTTGCATGCATGAGGCCCTGGGTTTGATTCCTCAGCACCACATAAGCAAAAAGAAAAAAG
>NW_012267248.1:7514593-7527821 GCF_000151885.1 Dipodomys ordii
GTGGTAGAGTGCTAGCCTTGAGCTGAAGAGCTGAGGGACAGCTCCCAGGCCCAGAGTTCAGGCCCCAGGACTGACCAAGAAAACAACAAGAACAACAAATGCATGTAAACACATGCATGCACCAGACACTCATGCACAAGCAAAATATATGAACAAATTCAATACACATGGAGTTTTAGTAGTCAAGACAATATATTTAAGGAAAAAAATTCCAGTGCAGGAGAGTTACAGTAGGTGAGCCTATCTTGGGCTTTCCTTTTTCTTTCATTTGAGACTGGGACTAGCCTCAAGCTCATGATGCTTCTTCCTCACACTCCCAAGTGCTGGGATTATAGGCATGTACTACCCATGCCTGGCCCCAGTCTTTCTTTCTTTCTTTCTTTTTTTTTTTTTTGGTCGGTCATAGGGCTTGAACTCTGGGCTTGGGTGCTATCTCTGTGCTCTTCAACTCAAGGCAAGTGCTCTACCGCTTGAGCCACAGCACCACTTCCAGTTTTCTGGTGGTTAATTGGAGATAAGAGTCTCACAGACTTTTCTTCCTGGGCTGGCTTGGAACCGTGATCCTCAGATCTCAGCCTACTGTGTAGCTAGGATTACAGGCATGAGCCACCGGCACCCGGGTCCCAGTCTTTCTTGAATGTTGAATTCACTTAAATTACACATTAGACACAAAACTTGGGGGATACAAAATCTTTTCTGAACTTGGACTGAGGTAGTGAAATATTGTTTCAGTGATGAATTAACTCTTTGAGGAAATAATTCCAAATGTACTCATAGTAAACATTAGGAATATATACAGAAAAAAATCAAAGTATCCAAAAGTGAGCTTCAAAGAAAGATATAAAACACAAATCAGTGATCATCAAGCCAAGACATACTCCAAGGCAACAATGAATTTTGCACGTTTGTATATACTAACAAACAGATTGAATACCATGAATTCATGCAGGAGGCTGCAATAGTCACAAATCCCAGCATCTTTGTCTGTATTGGGGTTTGGACGCAAGGCCTTGGGTTTGCTCAGTTAGCTCTTGCTTGCTCAGGGCTGGTGCTCAGCTATTTGAGCCATACCTCCAGTCTGGCATATTTCTGGTTCATTGGGAATGAAGTCTTGCTTTGAAACACAGTCCTGCAGGTCTCAACCTCTTGGGTAACTAGGATTTCAGGTGTGAACCACCTGTCATCTGTGGGTAAGAAGCACCTAGCTCCAGCATTTAGTTTGGAGGGCAGCAGCTTAACATTCCATTTTTATTTTTTTTATTTTTTGTTCCGGTCGTGGGCCTCAATTCTGGGCCTGGGTGCTGTCCCTCAGCTCTTCAGCTCAAGGCTAGCACTCTACCACTTGAGCCACAGCGCCACTGCCGGCTTTTTTTCTGCTTATGTGGTGCTGAGGAATTGAACTCAGAGCCTCATGCATGCAAGGCAAGGGCTCTACCATTGAGCCACCTTCCCAGCCCCTAAACATTCCATTTTAAAGGCCAATTACTTAAGAAGACACACATAACTTTATCACGGCAATGAATGTTTTTCTTGTAGTTATACTTTATATTTGTCTAATCAAAATGAAAAGAGCATCTACTTTTTGTTTAGCTTTGGCAGAATTTAGAAGAAATCAGTGAGAAACATTAATATTCTATGGGAAACCCTTTGTGAAACATTATTATAAGATTTAAACCACTTTTTATTCAAGCTATGGACCAAACGTTAGGTCTGGGGTGTCCTTCACAATATGTCAGGCATTTAATGAATTCATTGGAGTGTTGAAGTATATAGGCTCTTAAAGTGTAGGTGAGAGGCAAATTAATGTTCAACTATCTCCATCTGTGTTTGGGGGTGAGAAATAGAGGTGCTCAAGAACACACCACTGAATGCAAAGATTGGTAGGGGGGGGCAGTACAATGTTTTACATTGTACATTGACCTCACTGACTTGTGATATCTTAGTAACCAGGGTTTTTTTAAACTTCTATTTATCAATCCTAACCATTGTTGGTGTAATTAACTTAATTTGTTGGTTTCAAGATATCTGTTCCTTACCTCCTCTTCTGTGTTAATTTTCTATTATCCCTGAAATTGAGCAGCTTAAGACAATACACAGCCTGGCAGGAAAAAGTCTGTGGTACTCTTATGTCCAATTAGCCACCAGAAAACTGGAAGTGGCAATGTGGCTCAAAGTAGTTGAGTATACACCTTGAGCTGAAGAACTCAGGGTCAGTGCACAGCAGCGCCCAGGCTCAGGGTTCAAGCCCTACAACCAACACATTGTTTTGGTTAGGAACTGGGAGTGGCTTAGGTGGGAGTCTCGGTCTCTAGGTCGCTCATCAGTTTGCAGTCAACTGCAGCCTCATTTGATGATGCAGATGAAGCAGGATCTCTCCCAAGATCACATATGCTGCTTGGCAGGTCCCCGTTCCTCATGGGCTGTGGGGCTGAGGCCTCCCTCTATTCTTTGGCAGTGGACTTTTCCACCTGGACTCCTATTCCTTATGAAAGCAATGTTTTCTTTTTGTCTTCTGGCAGCTGAATCCCACACCTCTCTTCAGCCATTTACCCTTCTTTCTTTTCTCTTCTCACTGACAGGTTGCCTTTCATCCTGCCCAACCCTGTCACACATAAAAATGTCCCTAGTCCTTGTCCTCTTCAGGCCACGATCTCATTACTCTGCTTCCCTTTACAGAAAATGTTAGCCTTTAGCATCGTTTCCTTTCCCAAGTCCTTCATCATGCTATGCCCTCTTTACTGCATGACAATTGTTCTTGTCAAGGTCATCATTCGTTTCCCTGTTGCTACATCCAAGGACCATTTCTCTGTCCTTGACTAGATTGGACAGGGTTGGCCATTCTCATCTTTTCTCTTGGTTTCCATTACACTATGCTTTCAGGTTTGTTTTCTAATTATTCTGGTCATGGTCATTCCCTTCTAGTCTCTTTCGTTGGCTTCTTTTCTTCCCCAGGCCCTAAGTGTTGGTGTTTCCCAGGCCTGGGGTGGTATCTTCCTTTCCTCTCTCTTTCCATAATTGACTTTATCCATTCTTAGGGTTATAAAGTCAGTTGTTCCGTATCACCAACAGGATTACATTTCAAGACGCTTAGTAGATGACAGACCCTAGATATACTGTTTTCCTTATAGATACACACAGAGACATATTTCAGGCTATATTTTTGTTTTGTTTTGTTGTGATAAAACTCTCTCTAGGGGGCTGGGAAGGTGGCTCAGTGGTAGAGCGCTTGCCTTGTATGCATGAAGCCCTGGGTTCGAGTTCTCAGCATCACATAAGCAGAAAAAGCCGGAAGTGATGTTGTGGTTCAAGTGGTAGAGCACTAGCTTTGAGCTGAAGAGCTGAGGGACAGCGCCCAGAGTTCAGGCCCCACAACTGGACCCTCCCCCCAAAAAAACAAACCTCTCTCTAGGTAACCCACACTTCCAGTCTTCCTGCTTCAGTTTCCTAAATGCCTGTATCACAGATGTGTATCACCATTCCCAGCAAACTTTTTCATACCGTTTGTTGAGATACAACAGTACCACTAGCATGACTTTTATTTTTCCTTCAAAAATATGAGAGTCATTCTTGGCTGGGCAGTGGTGACTCATGTCTATAATCCTAGCTACTCAATAGGCTGGGATCTGAGGATTGCAACTCATAGCCAGCTCTAGCAGCAAAATCCCCCAGACTCTTATCGCCAGTTAACTAAGAAAAAGCTAGAAGTGGAGGTATTGGTCTATTGTAGAGTGCCGGTTTTGAGCAAAAAAGCTAAGCAAGAATGGAAAGCCAGGCTGAACGATTACAGGTTCAGCCTGGCTTTCCATTCTTGCTTAGCTACTCAGGAGGCCAAGATCTGAGGATTGTGGTTCAAAGCCAGACCAAGCAGGAAAGTCTATAAGACTCTATCTCCAATTAACTACTGGTAGAGTTGTTGTTCAAGTACTAGTATGCCAGCCTTTAGCAAGAAAAGGACTGCTCTTAGGCCCTGAGTTCAAGCTCCAGCACCAACACACACATACACACATATACACATATACATGCACACACACATACACAGTCACTCATAACATGTTGTAGCAACCATAGCATATGATTTTTTTCTTTCCTTACTGAGTCAATCACTCTCACCTCTTCATTTAAAGGAAACACTTTGTGATTTTTCTTTCGCATATTCAAATTCCCAACATCACTACTCTGCATTTGAGAGCTATTAGTAAGTAAAGTAAAGGCTGCTTGTACACAATCACTGTATGTAATAGCACAGTAGTTGATCTACTCACTTAGGCAGCTACTAAGTGACTAATGGGTGGGTAGCCTATACAGTATGGATACACTGGAGAAAGCAATGGTCCTTGTCTTAGGCATGATGAAACAAGATGGCACAAGAATTCATCAGTACTAAGAAGGGTGCACGGTTTAAAATTAAGAATGATTTATTTCTGGAATGTTCAATGTAATATTTTTACACTGTGGTTGACCACAGGTAACTGAAATGGAAAACTGCAAATAAAAGGGGACTACTGTACCACTTATATATAGATGAACCTGAGACTAGCTTCTTCTTTTTTTTTTTTTTTTGAGACAATCTCACTATGTAACCCAGGGTGACCTTGACCTTGATCTTCTTCCTTCAGCCTCCCAATGGCTGGATTTTGGCCTGCATGACCATGAAACTATAGCCTGATTCCATTACTTGTTGATTCTGCTTGGATACCTCAGAGGAAATTCAGACTAAATGCCCGTAGTAGAACTTGTGTTTACCAGCCTCTTTCTATAACCCTAGAATTCCCCACTTTAGTAAGTGAACCCAAGTGTAAGTCCTATGTCTTCTACTCCTTCAGTCCCCTATTCCAATCTATCACCAAGTACTCTCTATAGTACTTAATACATGTCAGCCATATTAGCTTTCAGCATTTGCCAGGTGCCGAAGGCAAGTCCCCCTGGGCCTTTGCAGATGCTCTTCCTTCAGCTTGAAATTCCTGTGTCCTCCCCACCATGGCTAGTTCATACTATGATTCAGTAACTATAGATTTAGTCACGTAGCTACCTGCCTCATTAGACTATCAACTCCATGAGGACAGAGGCTTCCGATCCTGTTCTCAGCACCAAGCATTAAGCAAGGACCCAGGTTTGAGTAAGCAGTCTCACAGTCATGCTCCAAATCTCAACGCAGGTCTCTTCCCTAATCCTCCCTGCCCATGGAACCTTCCCAGAATCCTTCAGGCCCACCTAAAGATTCCTTCTCCTCTTGATGACCCGTAGATGGCACACACCACTGTCGCAGACGCCATTATGTTCCACAGTGGCCCACATACCCATGGAGGCCAAGGGCTTTGTCTATTTTTATTTTGTTCCTTTCCCTCTTTTTTCTTTCCCTCCTTCCTTTTATTTCCTTTCCTTCCTCTTCCTCCTTATTACCCCCCCCACACACACATACACCATCACTCTTTCCTTTGACAGTCTCACTGGTCTTGAACTCAAGATCCTCCTGTCTTTAGCTCCTAAGAGCTGGGCAGTCAGCCAGTGCTGCCATACCTGTCTTGCGGCATTGTCTTTTCAAACTAAAGTCACAAGCCTGCTGTGTGACACCAGTCTGGTGTTTGCAGGAACTACTTGACACGTATTTGTCTAATGATATGCTGAGGGTGCTGGTCAGTCCTCCTCTGGCCCTGGGGTGGGAAGAAGGAAATTCTTTTCCTGGCTCAGGCACAAAACCCAGTCCCCTCATTGCTCTGCAGCTGCCTCCCTGCTGGAACCTGTGGCAACCTGAAGCCAAGTGGGAGCCTCTGTGGAAAAGGCCCCTTTGAGGCCCTGGCAGTTTGCCGAGGGAAATATACTTCTGGGTGGAAAGAACACAGTAATCTTGTAAAGAATGTGGCTTGAGTTCCTCTGCTAGAAGATAAGAGAAAAATGACACAGGGTCAAGGTGAAATGTGGTGAAATGCCTCACGTAGAGAGAGCACTACCCAAACATAAATGATGCCATCATTTTATTCATTGAACATAAGCGGATTCTTCTCCCCCTCCGCTTCCCATCTCAGGACATGGACAGGTTGCATTCTTTCCTTGGCAAAGTGGGCCTGGTGACAGCAGCTCCGCCCTGCTGCCCTGGCTTGGAAAACCTTCTTTTGGCTGATGGTGGGGAGGTTGGATGGCAGACAGGTGTAGATGCACATGGAAGGGATTCCAGAAGATTCAGTTTGGCTGAGGGGCATGAAGGGAAGTTACAAGAACAAGTATCCTATTCAGGTTCTAGGAAAATAAATGTTTTACCAATCCTTAAATAACATTTTACTCTGAGGTGTATTGGCAAATTTTAGTTTTATTTCTGTATGAAAGTCTCATTTTTAGAAGTGTGATTTACACACATTTAGCTAGTGGAAGTCACTCTTTAAAAAAAAAATTGGTTTCTGTCCTCTCCTGCTAATATCTCCATAGGAAGAGAATAAGAAGTCCTTGCATTTTTGGTCAGCATATTGGATAAGTTATTATCATTGGAGAGGGTTTTTCTTTAGCTCTTAGAAGTGCATATGTGTTTCTATGTTTTAGTGTTGTCTTCTCAGGGTAGAGAAAGTACATGATTAAGAAGGCATTCTATATATTCCCTCCCCCACCTAACAGCTCACCTAAGAGATTCCATCATTAAACAAATATTTGTCTAGCACCTTACTGCCAGGCACTGTGCTAAGTGCTAGGGTACAACAGAGCCTACAGTCTGGATTTTGGTGAGATGGAAGTGTGGGGTGTGGTGGTTCTCACCTGTACAAGTCCGACTGGCTATCTGGGAATAGCTTAAATGTTGATTGCTCATTACATATTCTGCCCACTGCTTCGGATCACTTGTTGATGGAGTAAATTTTACTAGCTTGCGTTAAAAAAAAAATTTGGGGAAAATAATGCCACATAAAAGTCCAGCAGTGGTTTCTGTTCTGGCCTAGTTAATATATTTATTCATTATTGCATGACTCATCAGTGGGCCACATTCACTATGTGGTCATCAGAAAAAATGGTCTGGGGCAAAAGTTTTCTGTTAGACAGCCAGCGATCTGGCTGTGTGGATGCAGACTGCAAAGAAGCCTCTGGATCCCCAAGACCTGACTCCACTCCAGCTCATTTCTGTTTTAGTTCCCTTTACTCTCCCACTTCTTTTTCTTTCCTTTCCTTTCCTTTTCTTTTTGTCAGTGGTATGGCTTGAACTCGAGTCTTGGGTGCTGTCCCTGCGCTCTTCAGCTCAAGGCTAGCGCTCTACTGCTTGAACCACAGCGGCACTTCCAGTTTTCTATTGGTTTATTGCAGATGAATCTCACAGACTTTTCTGCCTTGGCTGGCTTTGAACCATGATCCTCAGATCTCAGCCTCCTTGAGTAGCTATGATTAGAAGTGTGAGCCACAGGTGCCCAGACTCTTTTTACTTTTTTTTTTTTTTTGCTAGTCCTAGGGCTTGACCTCTGGCACTGGGTACTGTCCCTGAGCTTCTTTTACTCTAGGTGAGCATTCTACCACTTGAACCACAGCACCACTTCTAGTTTTTTTTTTTTTTGAGTAGTTTATTGGAGATAAGCGTGTCACAGAATTTTCTGCTTAGGCTGGCTTCGAACCACAATCTCAGATCTCAGCTCCTGAGTAGCTAGGACTACATGCATAAGCCACCAGCACCTGACTTCTCCCACTTCTTTTAAGTTTCATTACCAATAGTCTTCTAGAAGTGATGTTATAATTTTTGTTGCCACCATCAAATATGATTTTTGAACCATATGAGACAAAGGGTTATCTCTGGTATGAACCTGAGATTTGCTTCTTTTTTTTCTCTTCTTCCAGAACTCTTTTTTTAATATCATTTTCTTTTTGAAAAACTTCTTTTAGCCAGTTATGAAAGATAAGTCTACTAACAACAAATTCTTTTAATTTTCTTTTATCTGAAAATGACATATTCAAAGGAGTTGAAAACTTTCATTCTCATAAAAGAAATCTGTATCCAGATGTTTGTAGCAGGTCTGTTCATAATTGCCAAAAACTTAAGCAATCAAGATGTTCTTTAGGAAGGGAATGGATAAACAATGTGGTATATCCAAATAATGAAATATTTTTCAGTGCTAAAAAGAACTGAGCTATCAAGCCATGAAAAGACATGGAATCCTCTTACTGCATGTTACTAAATAAAAGAAGCCAGTTTGAAAAATCTATGTAGCTTATTAATCTATTTTCCATTCTGGAAAAGATAAAACTATGGAGATAGTAAAAAGATAAGAAGTTCCTAAAGGGGGTGAGATATATGCTAACACATCTTAATTAAAAGCAAAATGTTTTCAGTGATTGAAAAAGATGAGTAAAGAGACCACAGGTGATTTTCAGGGCAGTGAGATCACTCTGTGTGAGACAGTAATGATGACTATGTTCCAATATGTATCTTTCTAAACTCTTAGAATGTACAACACCAAGAATAAACTCAAATGTAAACCATGAACCATGCTTTATTACAATGTGCTGATGTAGATTTCTCAACTGTAACAAATAGCTATTGTAGTAAGGGGGATGGTGATGATAGAGACATTTATTTGGGAAGTTGTAGTGACAGACATAAGGGAAATTTCCGTATCATATTTTTAAATTTTGTGGTAAATTTACAATTGCTCTATGTAAGGTCCGCTGCTCCTGGATGGCTAGCAGACTCCACCCTCCTCGCAGCAAAGTCTCCACCCAGTACCTGCGTTACCTAGGCAACTGGGACACCTGGAAGAGGTCACACCTGCATCCGCTGAGGTCACATCTGAATTTGATGTGGCCACACCTTTCGCCCCCCATACCTTTGATAAGGCCTAGCCCAGGCCCAGACGCCCTCTCTCTGCTCTTTTCTAGCTCTTTCTCAGCTCCTTTCTCTTTTCTAGCTCTCTCTTTCCCAGATGCTCTCTTTTCTAGCTCTTTTCTCTCTTTTCTAGCTCTTTTCTCTCTCTTTCCCAGGCCTTTCCCCACCACGTGGAGGACCAAGATGGCCTGGTGCCAGCCTGAACGATGAATAAACCTACCCCTTACCTGAATACCACATGCATGCTGCTGTTCTTACTCAGCTACCTCTTTTTAAAAACCTAACACTCTAAAATAAAGAGTATTTTTTTTTTTTTGTCTGTCGTGGGGCTTGAACTCTGGGCCTGGGCGCTGTCCTTCAGCTCTTCAGCTCAAGGCGAGCACTCTACCACTTGAGCTACTGCGCCACTTCTGGTTTTCTGGTGGTTTATTGGAGATAGGAGTCCCACAGTCTTTCCTACCTGGGCTGGCTTTGAACCGTGAACCTCAGATCTCAGCCTTCTGAGTAGCTAGGATTACAGGCGTGAGCCACCAGCGCCCGGCTCAATAAAGAATATTTTTAAAGACAATGATTTGACAGCAGCACAGAAATCAAGCAGATGTCCAAATTATCTAAGCATCAAGGGCTTTAGAGAAACTATCACAAAAACACACCTATTGTCAATTACAAAGTACCCTAACTCTGTGGCTGGGCACCTGTGGCTCACGCCTGTAATCCTAGCTGCTCAGGAGGCTGAGATCTGAGGATCACAGTTCACTTTCCCAGCCCTGGCAGGAAAGTCTGTGAGACACTTATCTCCAGTAAGCCACTAGAAAACTGGAAGTGGTGCTGTGGCTCAAGTGGTAGAGCACTAGCCCTGAGCTGAAGAGCTGAGAGACAGCACCCAGGCCTAGAGTTCAAGCCCCATGACTGACAAAAAGAAAAAATTTTACTCTAACTCAGATGAAAATGAAGGAAGTCTTGACAAACAGAAGTTATAAAAAAAAAACTAAATTCCAAAAATAGGAGAGTCATGTTTGGCTGGGTACTGGTAGCTCACACCTATAATCCTAGCTACTCAGGAGGCTGAGATCTGAGGATCACCATTCCAAGCCAGTCCAGGCAGGAAAGCCCCCAAGACGTTCATCTCCAATTAACCCAAAAGACTAGAAGTAGAGCTGTGGTTCAAAGTGGTAGAGCACTAGCCTTGAGCAAGAGCTCAGAGAGAATGTGCAAGCCCTGAGTTCAAGTCCCATGATTGACAGTAAGTAAATAAATAAATATTAATTAAATAATCAAAATAAAAAAGAACCAAACAGAAATTAGAAATTACAGGACTGAAAAAAATAGTATTATAGAAATAAAAAATCACTATCTAGTTTCAGTAGTAGAGTTGACTGAGGAAAGAACCATTTGAGTTGCAGACATAACAATTGAATTCATCAACCCTGAAAAGCAAAGAGGATCAACTAGGGGATAGAAATTAACAAACTCTCAGTGACCTGTGGAACATTAAGAAAGCGTACATTGTTTTATTATGTCCCAGAAAGAGAGGAGCAAGAGAATCAGACTAAAAGATTTGCATAAATTATGGTGGACAGTTCTCCACATGCTTTAAATAACCAGGCTTTCATTTTAGGAATCTGAGCAAATCCCCAGCAACATAAGCCCAAAGAAACCCACTTAATGACTCATCACAATTAAACTTCTGAGAACTGAAGAAAGGAAACATCTTCGTGGCAGGCAGGGAGACATAACACATCACCCACAGAGGAAAAACAGTTTGAATGACAACAGATTCCTGCCAGAACCATGGTGTTCAGTAGAAAGGTGACACATTATACTTCAAGTGCTGAAAGAAAAGAACCGCCTAAGGCAAAGTCTACACGCAATGGAACAATCGAATGGGTGTAGGAAAAAATAGAAAGAGTCAAATCAAAATTGGAAATCACAGAATTGAAAAAAATATTATTATAGCCAGGTAACCAGTGGCTCAAGTCTGTAATCCATGCTCCTCAGGAGGCTGAGATCTAAGGATCATGGTTCAAAGACAGCCTTGGCAGGAAAGTCTCTGAGACTCTTATCTCCTATAAACTATAAAAGCCTGAAGTAGAGCTGTAGTTCAAGTGGTAGAACTTCTTGCCTGGAGCAAAAGAAGCTCAGGGATAGTACCCTGAGTTCAAGCCTCAGGACCAGCACACACACACACACACACACACACACACACACACATACACACACACACACACACACACACACACACACACACACTATTATGGAAATTTAAAAAACTAGAAAGGTTTAATAGTAGAGATGGCAGAGGAAAGAACTATTGAAACTGAAGACATATCAATAGAATTCATCCATCCATCAGTATCCATGGGGGATTATTTGTAGGACCTCCTTAGCTAGCCAAATTCTCAGATGCTCCAGTCTCTTATGTAAAATGGTATAGTATTTTCATAGAACTTGGACATACGCTTTTATATACCTTAAATTATTTCTAGGTGACTTCAGATATCAATTCAAGGTACTACCAGATCATATGTTGATGTAATAATGGCAAGGTAAAGGTCTGCATATATTCAGTATGCATGCAAAAATATTTTCAGTTCTCTGTTAGTTGAATCTGAGGATATGGAACCTGCATATACAGAAGGCTGCCCATAATTCTCAGACAAAGAGAAATTAAGAATTTGTTGCTAGAGACCTTAAAGAATGTTTAAAGAGAAGTTCTTCAAAGAGAAAGGAAATGATAAGAATGAACCCTGGAAGAAAGAAAGGAAAGAAAAAGGAAAAGAAATACTTACTAGCATACACCAAAAAAAACAATCTTTTTCTCATGAGTGTTGGAAACCATACTTGACTATGAACAAAAATTATAACACCATTTATATGCAAGATAACAAAGTAATGGAACTTAAAAGTGAAGTAGAAATGGGGACAAAAGGGAAGCATGATTTTCCTGCTTTACTTGGAGGTAAAAAATATTGATCCTAATAAGTCCTGTATATATATGAAATAAGAGCAGCCACTATGAAAACTTAACAATAAGATACCTCAAAATGTTATTAAGTGATCAAGATAGAATCATTTTTCTAAAAACTCAGGAAGCCGAGATCTGAGGATATGGTTCAAAGCCAGCTCAAGCAGGAAAAGTCCATGAGACTCTTATCTCTAATTAGCCACCAAAAAGCCACAAGTGGAGCTATGGCTCAAGTAGTGGTGTGCAAAAAACTATCAGGGAGTGTCTAGGCCCCGATTTCATGCCCCAAACAAAAAACAAAAAAACCTCTTAGGTGTCCCATAGGAAAGTTGAATGTAAAGTTCATATATATCTAGCTAAACCAATAATATAAAGTTAAAACTTAGCAGGTGCTGGTGTCTCATGCTTGTAATCCTAGTTATTTAGGAGGCTGAGATCTGAGGATCTAGGTTCAAAGCCAGCCCAGGCAGGAAAGTCCATGAGACTCTTATCTCCAATTAATCACCAGAAAACTGGAAGTGGAGCTGTGGTTCAAAGGGGTAGAACACTAACTTTGGGTGAAAGAGCTCAAGGACAGCATCCAGGCCCTGAGTTCAAGCCCCATGACTGAGAAAATAAATAAATAAAATAAAGTTAAAAGTTAATCATGTAATAACGGAACAGTGATAGGCTTAAAACAATGTAGAAAGAGAGTAGACTGGGGATCTAAAAGCCTAGCTTTGTTTTAATAAGAAGTACTGTATCTTAATAAGTGAACTACTCAGTAAAACATAGCGATACAATCTATTCATTATCAATCTATTTGAAATCAAGCATTACTTTCTACAGCCAAGGATATAGTTGAATTTTGTATAACCTAAGATTAAAGTCAGACTTCTTTTATGAAGTTTTAATTTTGACATAATTTTAAGCTTGCAGAGAAAATGTAAATACAGTACGGGGAATTGCTCTGCATCTCCTGCCTGGTGTTTCCTATCCTTACAATGTATATTCATACATTATTATGGTATATTTCTCATAATCAATGAATCAATAGTAATGCCTTGTTATTAACTAAACTTCATACTTTAATTCCATCAGCTTTTCTTTACTATCACTTTTTTTTGTTGCAATGTCTCACCCAATATACCACATCTATTGAAGTATTTTTTGTTTTCTCATGTAAACACAGTCTTACTCAATATTCCAACCTCATTCTTCAAGGAAATAGAAGATGCAATCCAAAAATTCATACGGAACAATAAAAGGCCCCAAATAGTAAAAATGATCCTCAACAGAGAGAACAGTGCTGGAGGAATATCAATACCAAATTTCAAACTCTACTACAAAGCCATAGTAATCAAACAGCTTGGTACTGGCACAAGAACAGACCTCAGGACCAACGGAATAGAATTGAAAACCCAGAAATGAACCTACAGACCTATAGCCATCTAATCTTTGATAAGGGAGCTAAAAAAATAGAATGGAAGAAAGACAGC
>NW_012267248.1:7530406-7537642 GCF_000151885.1 Dipodomys ordii
GCATGCAAGGCAAGCACTCTACCACTGAGCCACATTCCCAGACCCATGTCCTGACCATTTTTAATACCTAAAAGATCTCTCCCAAGATGCTCTCAGGGCTGGTTCTAATCTTACTCAAATGCTGCTTTTTCTTGAAGCCTTTACTGACCATCTACAAACTTCCTAACCCCTTTCCAAGTTTGAGTTTTCTCTATAGCACTTATCATACTAAATATCTATTAGTTTCCTTTTGCTGCTGAAACAAAATACAACATATTTGTGTCTGATCAGCTTGTTGCCTTTATCTGAAGGTCAAGGAGCTATATGGGTCCCCACAGGATGGTGAAGGAATCTGTTGCTCTGTGTGAGAATCTGTTTCTGGGCTTATTCAGGTTGATGACAGAATTTGGAGTGAAGACCAGGAGTGCTATTTCCTTGATGCCTGTCAGTTGAGGTTTGTTCTTAGCTAGCAGAGGCCACCTATATTCTTTGGCCAGTGGTCTCCTCATCTTCAAAGCCAGTAAGATAAATGAAACCAATCTTGGGATGCACATCCCTTCTGCCTTCCTCTTTCTTTTTCTTTTTTTTTTTGGGTCCAGTCGTGGGGCCTGAACTCTGGGCCCTGGGCGCTGTCCCTCAGCTCTTCAGCTCAAGGCTAGCGCTCTACCACTTGAGCCACAGCACCACTTCCAGCTTTTTTCTTTTTGCTTATGTGGTGCTGAGGAGTCGAACCCAGGGCCTCATGCATGCAAGGCAAGTGCTCTACCACTGAGCCATCTTCCCAGCCCCTGCCTTCCTCTTAAAAAAAAAATTGTTGAAATTATATGGGCACTCTTGGATGATCCAAGACAACTTTCTTATTTTAAGGTTACCTGCTTAACAAATTTAATTCAATCTTAAAGGCCCCCTTTGCAAGCTGAGGTCACGTTTATGCAGGTGTAACATCTAGAGCACTAACCATGGGTGCTGGCCTCCTGCATAGATAACCACAATGTTTCTCCTTGCTTTACTTAATGTCCTTCTCCCTATCTATAATCCAGGAGGGAATAGGTCTCTTACTATTTGGTGTCCCAAAACCTAGAGTACTTCCTGCCACATAGCAAACATTCATATTTTTTTTTATCAAATGTGATAAATACACAAATGAATGCAGGCATGAATGAATGAAGAAAGCTCATGACTTTCCTTCTAACCTGATTTTACTAAATGTGATTTGTACTAGCAAGACATACCATGACTATGCCTCTTCTACATAGGAAGTTGGTTGATAGGACATGCTTCGGTTTAATTTGTCGTGGACACTGAGATTACCTGGGAAATAAGATACAGAGTGGGACATAAAATGGAGTGACACCCAGAGGCCAATACAGACTAGGAAACTTCATGTTATACCCAGCCCAGATGAGAGTCCAGCGCTTTCTTAGAAGAAAACTCCTTAGGGGCTGGGAAGGTGGCTCAATGGTAGAGCACTTGCCTTGCATGCATGAAGCCCTGGGTTCGATTCCTCAGCACCACATATGTAAAAAGAAAAAAGCCGGAAGTGGCGCTGTAGCTCAAGTGGTAGAGGCTAGCCTTGAGCTGAAGAGCTGAAGGACAGCGCCCAGGGCCCAGAGTTCAGGCCCCACGACTGGACCCCCCCCCCCCGCCAAAAAAGAAGAAAACTCCTTAGAGATAGTACAACCAGCCCTGGAAATGTGATAAGTAATTATGTTGCTTATTAAAGAAAAAAAAAGACAACAGTTTGTGAATGTTAATGATCAATTGAAAAATTAAAAACCTATCAAATCAAACCTTCCAAATACTTCATTGCTTAATATTATATAGACAGCCTAAATCCTAGGGCCATGAGCCCCACGTTTATATGCAACGTTTGAAATATACAAGTAACAGATTTTCTCTTGGGTACCAGTGTGGGGAGAAAAAAAAATCTCTGGAAATAGATTTATGTATTAGTTTTTCACTCTGCCACCAGATGTCCTTCATGAGTAGGAAAATATGATGGCTCAAACGATATTTTGAAGTGACTGTGTGGTATATCTGAAAACATAGCGAAGGGAGGAAGAATGAGTGTTTGGGGACCACACACTGGTGGATGCAGCGTGTATTTTGGAGCTGAGCACCAGTGGCTTATGCCTGTTATTCTAGCTACTCAGGAGACTTGAGATTTGAGGATCACAGTTCAAAGCTTGAGCAGGAAAGTCCATGAGACAATTATTTCCAGCTAACCATCAAAAAGCTAGAAGTGAAGCTGTGGCTTATATGGTACAGTGTTAGCCATCGGCAAAAAACAAAACAAAACAAAACTCAGGTCAAGTCCCAAGACTGACAAAAACAAAAACAAAAAAAACACATGTATTAGGAGGCTGCTGTCTAGGTCTCTCTTTCAGAAGTCATATTTAACTCTCAAATTTTCTTTTTTTCACATCCAGCAAACATTAACCTAACATAGTTTCTTTTTTTTGTATAACTCCAAATTTATATTTTAAACTGAGCAAATTATTATGTATTAGAAAGTAGTATTGAAAAGGCTCCAGCTTCTACTACTTGTAATGATGAAAATTTAGAAATTCCCAAGGATTCTAGAAGGAAAGAACTCAGACTTTTAAACACTGTATCCACATAGTTTTGGATACTTGGATGCTAAATTAATTCTAAAAGCTGTGATATAGAGATTTAAAAAGGCAGCTAAATGGGACTAACATATGATTTAATGTAAAATCCAAGACTATTTGTAGTTTATGACTAATAAGATAATTCACAGCAAAGTTGGGGTGTTGAATATTTAACACAGCAAATGAATAAGCAGCATCTTTTGAAATAAAAATTTGTTGGCCAAGTATGTAATAAGTGTATAACCCAAACCTTCGTAACATATAAGGAATACAGACATATTTTTTGTGCTGGTTCTGGGACTTGAACTCAAGGCCTGGGTGCTGTTACTTAGCTTTTTAACTCAAGGCTGGCACTCTACCACTTGAGCCATAGCTCTATTCCTGGCTTTTTGGTGGTTAATTGCTTTGGACCATGATCCTCAGGTCTCAACCTCCTGAATAGCTACAATGACCGGCATGAGCTATTGGTATCCTGCAGACAACCACGTTTGAAGGAATTCCCTGTGTGTGTCACACTGTGGCAGTGTTGCAAACATGTGAGTACAGGCTTCCCACCCTGTCCTCAGTGTCAGTAGACCAGGGCCTCATGGTGAGGGTGCCTCATTTCTTCATGAAGTGGGGCAGGGGTGGGACAGGCAACCTAATTCCAGAAACTGAGGCCATCTGCAGGAAACGTCAGCCAAGCAACCAGATGTTTGCTATGGGTTGGCTCCCACATCTGGCTTCTTGAGCAAATTCCTCCCCTGTTCCCCCACCTCCAGATGTTTTAGAGACTCCTACAGAGAATTTAATGAAGCTTCTCCTGGGCTTACAGAGGAAGGGGTGGGAATATCTTGGTGTCCTGCAGGGGGCGAAATTACCTCTGATTTTTCTCAAGGCATTCATACACATTGCAGAGGGATTGCAAAGCCAGATCTGCTCCTCTCCCTTCAAATCACCTCTACTCCCTTGAATCACATGTGGACTTTATTAGCCCCCTGTTCTGAAATGCTGGGGAAGCAACTGGGGTCAGAGAAATGGGGAGCAGGTGAAGTATTGGTTAAGGGTTCTTTATTCTCTTAGAATTCCAGTTGATGCTGAGAAGCAAGCAGTGATCCTGATTTTGAGGTTAGTGAAAAGTTAGAACAAGAATTTCTCCTGGCAGGCAAAACAGTCACAAGGGAAGAAGAGTAGACAGTAGATACAGAACAGATCTGCTGGGGGGCTTTGAATGGGAAGGTCCTTATAATCACTGCCATCCACTTCACATCTTTATTTTCAGGTTTCCACTGGCCCTTGAGGAAAGTCTGTGCTCTTGTGCTCATCATCTGGAGGTACCCTCAGCATCCCTTATTCTCAAACTATTCAACAGTGACAGAGTCCCCCTTGGTGGGGGTAGATATGTGAGGAGCCGATGACAGACCTGGATCAGGGTTGCTACTTAAATGTTTCATTGATAATGCTTCACCAAATGTTATTTTTAGCTCTTGTCACACAGGTCCATGTCTCTCCAAGTATCTAAGTAAAGGGGAGATGAACCTGTGGCCAGTGGCTCACACCTGTAGTCCTAGCTCCTTTGGAGACTGAAGTTTGAGGATTGTAGTTCAAAGTCAGCCTGGGCAGGAAAGCCTGTGAGACTCTAGTCTCCATTTAATTACCCAAAAGAGCCAGAAGTGGAGCTGTAACTCCAAGTGGTAGAATACTACTCTCTACCAGTAGCCTCTAGCTTAAAGACAGTACCAATCCTGAGTTCAAGCCCCAAGACTAGCACAAAATATAAAAAGAAAGAAAGAGAAAAGAGGAGATAAGCTAGGTGTTGGTGGCTCATATGTATAATCCTAGCTACCCAGGAGACTGAGAACTGAAGATCACAGTTAAAAGTCAGCCCAAGTGGCGCTGTAGCTCAAGTGGTAGAGCGCTAGCCTTGAGCTGAAGAGCTGAGGAACAGTGCCCAGGCCCAGAGTTCAAGCCCCACAACCAACAACAACAACAAAAAAGTCAGCCCAGATACACATGTTCACACATACATACACATACACACACATACACACACACACACATTCAGAGAAAAGATAAGCTGACACTAGTGTGTATCTGTACAGGGTTCCCATGACATTTATCCCTATAGAGGTGTATACAACACACAAGTCACAACTTGCTTTTGTGTCTTAAATCACATGGTTTTACTAAGTATCCTCACAGTGGTTTAATGGTTTTCCAGTGTTCCCATGGCGTGGAGCTGCTTTTAGTCTACATGCCACTGGAAGTCTTATGAAGAGTGTGAAAAAGAGGCCCTTGGTAGGAAACCTCTAGTATTCGCTTAGACTTAAGATCTCTGAGTGGAATTCATGGCTGCTGTGGACACTGTGGTAATGATTTAATGCTTGTATCATGTCCTAGATTGAAGAAAGAAATGAAGCCACTTCTTGAATTGTAGGAATCCTGGCATCCTAGTACCACCTAGACTAGCCATGTATTCTCCTCTCAGGTGAAATAGATCCCAAAGATGGTTTAAGATTGGCCTTCAGTGTTGCTGAAGTGGTATGGCATGAAATCAGCTACTTTGGGACATTTGTAGAATTAGAGACTCCTAAATGACCACTATGCCTGAGCCATGATAGATCTAGAAAAGGATCCAATAGATGGCTGAAGATAATGGCCTTTACCTACTCAAAACAGGTTCTTTATAATAAGGAAAGAAGGCATAGAAATCCCATGATCTCCTACCTTGACAAATCTTACAGTTTTTATCTATTTATGTTATTCTCAAATGCCTTAGACCATGTGAACTATGGCTACCCAGTCAGCAAAATGTAGTTTTTATTTTCTAACCCATACCACCTTTCACCAGGTAAAAGAATCCAATGTTTCAAGGTGATATTGCTCCTACAGTCCATTAGTGACTGGATAGTGTACTGGTAAGTGAATTCCTCTATATACTGTCAGATGCTGGTGGTGGTTATATTGTCTATGGCTTACAACAGTCTGTGTTTGGGGGTCCTGCCTGTTATCCTCTCACCCCCACCCCATTTAAGATATACATCAAGCTCTCACCCGTAGTGTGATTGTCTTTATTTTGCGCTATGCAAATTAGACTGTATGTCCGTATGTAAAGTACAATGGTAACTGAGAATATGGAGAACCATTGAGGCAGTAATAACGAGGTAAGGATGGCTTTTCTATCATATTAGCAGATTGTACCCTCCTCCTTTTGGCTGCTAGCTTAAGAAGCCAAATGAAAGCCCCAAAGCAGAGACAAGTCAAAATATTCCACCCGAAATCCTCAGGACTCTGTCTGTCTCTGGCAAGTTTGCTAGGCAGTTTCCTCGGAGGGTGTGTCTCAACTTCTAGCAGCTGTCTTTGAAAGCCACGTGTCCGCAAACGCCTACATTACATCAATAAGAGACACTAAGGAGGGAAGAAGAAAACTGTCCTTCCCAGCCCCACCCCCTCAATCCATGCGGTATTAACTAAATGCGCTTACTTTTATTAACTCAACTTCAGCCTCCGATAATGATAGGACCAGAGAAAGGTTCGGACGGGGGGAGGTGAACAGAACACTTTAACTAGCAATGACCTCTCTGCCTTTGCTACCCGCAGCTCCTCCCGCGCCTGCAAAGAATTCCCGGCACTTGAAACCTACGCGTAGCAAGGCTAAGCCTCTCTGGAGGGGGAGGGTGGAAGAAGGGGGCGTGTCTATTTAAATAGCCTTCGATACTCGTCTTCCTATTGGCTGTCAGCCTGTCGGTTACCCAGAAGGGCGGGGAGTCCGGAGGCTGGAGTGCTGTACCTGAGCTAGGCGCACGGCAGAAAGCCCACGTTGGCTTGCCTGCTGCCCGCAGCGCTGCGCCGGCCGAGCAGCGGGAGACTGTGAAAACCAGGGCGGACGCCGAATCCTGTGATCTGTTCGCTCACAGGTTCCTTTCCTTCTCTGCAGTCTGCCAGCGGGGTTTGCTGGGCAGCCGAGAGAGATCGCCGAACGGAAAGCGAGCTCTTGGCCGCCTCCGCTTGGGGAGGCGCGCGGGGCGCAGAGACTAGGGGAGGGTGGCGGCGGGGGGGGGGGGGCGGAGTTTGCGGGCGAGAAGGAAGTTCAGCTCCGTGGAGAAGACTGGCATTTCAGGACGCCCTGAAGCCACCGGCTGGGCCCTCGGGGCGCAGTGAACTTCACCGCAGCCTCGCAAGCCGGGAGGAGGCGTGCGCGTGGACGATGCCGGGCATCGCTCCGGGTTCCTGAAAGTCAGCCCCGCTCCCCGACGCCCCACTCCTCGGCCAGCTGCTCCGGAGAGCTCGGGGGCAGCGCACGTGTGCGGACGGGGAGTGACCGCGCCGTGACCCGCCCAGGGGCCAGGGCGTCGGCCGCCGCGCGGTCCTGAATCGGACGCACCTGGCTGGGACCGTGCGCTTGTTTCAGAGACTTGCCCGGGAGCGCGGGGCTCCCCCCTCCCCTCCCCCAGCGATCGTCTCTTCGCCTCCCCTCCAGCCTGGGCTACTTTGGGGGCGCCCCCGGACGACCATGAGAGATAAGGACTGAGGGCCAGGAAGGGGAAGAGAGCCCGCTGAGAGGTGGCGGGGGCGGATCACACCCAGGGCCACCGCGGCCTCGCTCCGCAGCGCGACGCCCCGCGGTCCCCGCGGGGGTAGCCCGGCCGGGCTGGGATGCCGGGGC
>NW_012267248.1:7537777-7590417 GCF_000151885.1 Dipodomys ordii
GGGAGCCCGACCCGTGCCGAGCCGCCGCCGCCGCCGCAGACCTCGTCCTCGGGCTTCCTGTACCGGCGGCTCAAGACGCACGAGAAGCGGGAGATGCAGAAGGAGATCTTGTCGGTGCTGGGGCTCCCGCACAGGCCCCGGCCCCTGCACGGCCTCCAGCCAGCGCACCCCCCAGCCCTCGCGCAGCGGCTGGCGGAGGAGCCCCCTCCGGGGCGGCTGAAGTCTGCGCCCCTCTTCATGCTGGATCTGTATAACGCCCTGGCCACCGGCGACGACGAGGAGGACGGGGCATCGGAGGGGAACGCGCGTCAGCCTGGGCTGCACCGAGGGGCCAGCTCGCCCCAGCTGCGGCCGCCGTCTCCTGGCGCAGGACACCCGTTCCACCGCAAGAGCCTCCTGGCCGCGGGCCCTGGCGGGGGCGACGGCACAACTCCACTGACCAGCGCGCAGGACAGCGCCTTCCTCAACGACGCGGACATGGTCATGAGTTTCGTGAACCTGGGTAAGGTTTTCTGGGCCGGGTTTTTGTTTTTTGGGAGGTGCGGGGGGAGGTTGTCGTGTGTGGCGCGCGGGGCCGGCTGGTGCCCGTGGGGATGCGGGGAGCGCTTGCACCTGCGCCGCGCGGGGCGGCCCGGGCGCTCCCCGCGGGATCGGGCTGGCGGACGGGCAGCCGCAGCTAGGAAAGCGCTGCCCCGGGCCGCCGTGTTTTGCTGGGCGCCTGGAGCACATACTCTGTGCTCCTTTCGCTCCTGCCTAGCTTGGGGCCAGGTTAACCCGGCTAAAGGGGAACACAAAACTCCTCCCCGAGTCTGGGCATCCTGGGAAGAAGGCCATCTTTCTTTTTTTTTGTCCTCATAAAGCCAAGCATGTTCGTTTTTCCCACGGATACTTAACAGGGCGCCCCGTAGCAGCTGAAAACTTTTGGAAAGTTGACGTGAGTGTTTTAAGAGGAATCTAAGGTATTGGGGGAAGGAGGTGCTTTGATTCCAGAAGGTCCCACAAGGCCAGTGCAAAGCAGCCCGGCCAGCAGGGGCTCGCCCCCGTGCCACACGCCACCCAGGACCAGGCGGGTAATCTATCCAGTGACAAGGCTCACATGCCTGGGGCCATTCCTTCCCCCCCCCCCCCCAAGTCTAACTTTTCATCAAGGGTGCCGAGCAGGGGCCGGGCTTGGGCTCTGAGCGCCTCTGAACCTGTTGCCAGGCAACAGAATGGAAATTTAAGAGCGGCTAAATCGGGCTTTGCCACAGACATTCTGTGGCAGCTCGGACAGAGTCACATCGTATTGCCTTTTACCCGCCCCCCCTCCACCCCTTAAGTGTTTTTGTGTGTTTGTTTTTTCTCTTTAAATGGGAAGGATAGCTGGACGCCGGTGACTCACACCTGTATGCTCCTTGGGAGGCTGAGATCTGAGGATCGAAGCCACCTCCCTGAGGAAATCGTGAGACTCACATCTCATGTTAATCGCTTAAAAAAAAAAAAACAAACCGAAGTGGAGCTCTGGCTCAAGTAATTGACCTCTAGCCTTGAACTGAAGAAGCTCAGGGACAGACAGCACCCAGACCCTGAGTTCAAGCCCCGGGACCCGCACAGGGAAAAAAAAATGGAGAGGGTAGGCAATGGAGAAGACTGTTCTCCAAGCCAGCGCCTCAGAATCATAAGCTTACTTGAGTTCAGCAAAGACAGGGATGGAGTTCTCTGCACCTAGACTTGGGGCTGCACCAGCCACGCCCCAAGGGAAGTCCCGTGGCACAGTGGGGTGAGTCTTCAGTCCCTTGTGATAGGTGTTGTCTATCCCCAGGCCCAGGAGTGGGTTAGCAGACACTTGCAGTAGTACCCAGGTCTCCAAGCCTTGCCAGAGCCGCCTGTATTATTAAGAGCATTGCCTGCATGAATGATTCCCCTGTAATGTGTCTAAGTATTTACAATAGTGTTGGTGATCCCCAACTTCCCTGAGCTTTAAGTGGGGGGAAGGAGGTGGGCAGGAATCAGTGGGGGTGTGGGTAAAATCCCCTCCTTCAGGCAAGAAGATTGACATCCAAGTGGTGCAGAAATCCTCCTGGGAAATTCATGAAACAGAATCTCACAGGGAGAGCAGGGTCAGGGTTGCCAATCTAGCTACTTGCACTGCCAGAGGATCTGATTGGAGAATTTTCACAATTTGTGGGAACCAAATCCAAGGTTGAGCTACCTCCAGGAAGCATTCTAAGGAAATTCTCTCTTGTGCCAGTCAATAAAATTTTGTGGTGGTTTAGGGTTAGCAGGGGACCATTGTTATTTCTTATTATAACCTTTCTGATTCTGATTTAATAACTTCCACCCCATATTTTCTCCCTCGACACCTTCTTCCCCCAAATTTCCTGACAGCTTTGGGGAAAAGTCTTAACTGCCTCATGAGGGGCTAGACCTGAGAGGAACAGTGGAAGGAGATTGGTATCCTGACTCCCTCATAGTGAATCTTTTTAGTTCCCCAGGAAAACCATTCCTGGGTTTGGTCTGTAGTCTTCAGCCTAGCTGATTAACTTCACCTTGAACACCTAAGGGATACTTGGGGCTGCTTTCCATAGGTGTCCAGAGACCTCAGAACCCTTGGGAGTGGGACTTATTTTGTTTTCAGTATGCTGCCATGATTCAGAACCTCAGCTATAAAAGATTTTCATATCTGGAGAAAACTGATCTGTCATCCCAGTAAGAGAATAAAGAGCAAGGCTTCCAAGAATAACCATAAAAACAAAATAAAACAAAAAAATCCCAAATGGCCAGGTGGCACTGGATTTCAATTTAATCCAATGTGAGAGAACAGAATCAGGAATCAGATTCCTTACAAGGTCCCCAGATGATCCCTGGGGCCTGAGGAACCACTACTTGGGGTGGTATTTGAAATGTCTAGACCTGGCTTAAGGCAAGTTTATAATGATGACATTTGTTCTATTTAGTGACCTCCAAATTCCCCTCGTTCCTTGCTTTTCTGAACTTTTGTGGTCTACTAGTACACACAGCTTCTGAGTCACACTGAAATGGTTGACAACTAATCTTGTTAAAGCAATGGTTTAGGGTGGTATCTTCTTTATTTTTCTCTTCCTTGCTTTAATTTTCTTTATTTAAATCTTTCTTTAAACAGTCTTTTTTTTTTTTTTTGAACAGTAGTGCTCCTTCCTGCTTAATAGACCTATGCAACAACACTCAGTTTAGGATTTGGGTTTGTTTTTTTAGTGTCTGATCTGGGGCTTGAACTCAGAGCCTAGGTGCTGTCCCTAGGCTTTATTGCTCAAGGCTAGTGCTCTACTACTTGAGCCACAGCTCTACTTTCCTGCTTTTTGGTGGTTAATTGGAGATAAGTCTCCTGGACTCTCCTGTCTGAGCTGGTTTCAAACTGTGATCCTCAGATCTCAGCCTCCTGATAAGCTAGGATTACAGGGGTGAGCCACCAGCATCTAGCTCCAGTTTAGTTTTTCCATAAAGAATTTTTGTTTTAGGTACTAGAGTTGAACTTGGGGCTCCTTAGTTTGCTACTCAGGCACTCTACCACTTGAGCCATGCCTCCACCCCTTCATAACAGTCTTAAATGTTCTAATAGAGGAAGAGAACTATAGCTGCATGGGCTAGAAGTTGCTTCTGGGGAACACAACTCTTTCCCAAGCTCCTCATGTCTCATTACTGGGCTTTCTGATGTAAGTCATACCTACGGTAGGGCCAGCCTTGTCTGTATAGTTAATTAAAGGAGCAAACCTTTCCTAGGTGAGTAGAATCCAAGCAGCAATCTATACCACTTGCCAATCAAGCCATTCTGTTTAATCTTAATCCATTTAGCAGTAGGCTAGGGAGATTTCACAATGAGAGGCTAACGAGATAAAATCTGATTACCGTGCCTTCCCAGTCTAATAAGGACAGTTTCATTTGAAGAAAGTAATTGCTTAGCAATGTGGATTCTCAAACTAAGGGTGTTGGGAGATTTCCCAATTGGTGTCAATGTCATATTAATGCTTGTGTTGTATGACTCATCTATTAACCTACAGAGGGATGAATGTTACACCACTGTGTTTAAAAGTAGTCTATGCACTGGGTTAAAAAAGTTACACATTGGAAGGATGAGGGAAAGTGTGACATAGTTGTAAACATGCCTCTTCTCTGGGACTGGAGGAATAATTTACTCATGAAATACATCTGAAACACCCTGAGCTTTGTCAGCCAGCAGGACTATCAGGAAGTATGAATCAACAGGATGAATCTTTCTCTTTAGTCCAATGCTGGTCATTTGACCAGCTCATTGTGTTTATGTAGATGGTTTTCAGCTCTGGGTGAGCTGCCTGGCATGTGCAATGCTTAGCTATCTGCTGTCCCTGCCCCCTGTAGGCTGGTCTACTGAATGCCCTGGTGAGCTCGTGAACTTGCATTAAAACAGGCAACCGATGCCTTCCCTTTTTCCCCTATTTGTTTTCTACTTCTGAAAAACAAAACAAAACAAAACAAAACTTGGCAGCCCTAGAAGCAATCCTGCCAAGTTGATGACCTTGAAGAAGCACCCTGAAATATCCTTCAGATCTTAGTGGGGAAATGCACCTTCTTAGAGAGACTTCAGTGTTCACTGCATACCTCCCTGCCATTACCATAACAACACCCTGCTTATTTCCTTCCTTGTGCTAATCACAGGGAGTTTTTTCTTTTCTTTTAAAATTTGCTTACTCATTTGTTTGTGTCCCCTTCAGGATGTCAGTCTTTTGGGCTGATGTCACCAGTCCGCCACTGAAGCCTGCACACCTAACCGGATCTAAGCCTGCTTGGTAGGTGCCCCAAAGAGACTGAATTCATGAACCTGTAAACCACAGCCCACCATTTCCATTCCCATTCCCATTCATGTGGAACACTTGACTCTAAAAATGGTAGACCTGATTTGTTTCGAGTAAAAAGTTTGAAGTGAAGACATTTGGAACATAGAGGTTTATTACAATGCTATTTATTGGTATACCTCTCTGAACATGAGTTCTTCCCATGTACATCAGTTTCTGGTATATATTACACATGAGAGTAGGCATGTCTCTCTATTTTTGCACTTTAGACTTATTTATGTGGAGTTAATGAGGTGTTGATATCTAGATGCTGGGATTAAATTTAAAAAAAAACCTCAAATCATGCTCAGAAAAAGGAATGAGTATGTGTCAGTAAAAGTAACAAGAAACTTATTGTACTAAAAATACTGGCAATCTTTTTAACAAAATACTCTTGGGGAACAGCAATTAGAAGAAAAAATGGAATACTCCCTACTTGGCATTTGTAACCAGATACATTGTAGTGTCTTTCCCTCATCAACACAGTATGAGTGGTACTATTTTTCACTGAAGCTGCCTGTCCTTAGGAAGATTTTTGTGTTAGCAGAAAATAAATCCATGCTTGCAAGCTGCTCACAGCGAGAGTAGATGGGGAAATTTGCAAGACTGTGCTTAAAGAAGCTGTAGATGTTCTTCTAAAGAGATTCAAATGTGAAATGCTACGGTATTTCAACAAAAAAAAATTGCAAGACTGTGCTCAAAGAAGCTGTAGATGTTCTCATAAAGAAAATTTCAATGTGAAATTCTGTGGTATTTGAACAACAAAAAGAAAAAGGTTGCACAAAGTGTTCTTAAAGTAAGATCAAAGGGCAAGCAGATATCATTGTTTTGGGCCCCTGTTGGGGTTTCCTTTGGCCGTGCTTCTAAGAATGGGTATAAATCCTTTTTTAAATATGCTGAATCATGGTTAGTTCCTTAGCTTAGCGCTTACCTCAGCTTAACTTGGAATCCAGCTTCCTTCGTGGTACTTTGCCCACCATCCACACATCTCTAGGTCTTTGCAGTCCAGCAGCTTTACTTCTTGGATTCCATCTTCCTTGTTGCTGGGGCTTGAACTAGATTTTCAGCATTGGACTATTTTAATGAGGTGATGGTGTTTCTGATTTAAGTCTTATAAATATCTGGTTAAAAGGAGGAAGGGATATGTAGGAACTTCCTAAGATCTGTATGGCAGTCACTTAACAAACAAAGTCCTTACAAAATAAATGGCCATTACCCAGTAACTAGCTGTCTTGTTCTGCCCTCCTGAGGCCCTGGACTGCCCCACTATGTGCTGTCAACTTGGGCCTGAGGGTGTGGGTGAAAGGGGGTGGCTCCTGTCCTCTCTTCTGTGTTCTTCATTAAAAACCAGCGCATTCTATAGCCCTTATTCCTCTCTCTAATTTTGATAGCAGAATTAATTTTATTCCAACACGTTTTCTTTTTTCATACCCGTAACTCCTGTTTAGCACTTATATGTATGTGTTCTGCTACTCGCCAGGAGCCTAATTTCACCTGAAGAATGTGAAATGGGTGGCAGTTATATCAAAGAGAAGGGAAACTATCACAACTTTAGTAAAAATTAGAATTCCTAAAGAAGCAGTAGTATCAACCTCAAGTTTTTTATTAGTATATATTAATCGCACAAAAGAATTTTGTTGTGATATATTCCTAATGTATATAATGTAGTTTGAGTTAACTATTTCTCTTTTATGGCCCCTCCCTTTAAAAAATAGATCTCATTTTTCTTCTACCATATAAAGTACTTGGATCATATGCACCTCTCCCCTCCCCCATTGCCCTGTCCTTTTGCTCTTATTCCCTCCTGCTGAACATTTTTGTCTGTGAGTTTTTGAGAGCCAGCAATTCTCACAACCTGAGTTTTAGCTGCCTATCCACAAGCTTTAGAAATTGTGTGTGTGTGTGTGTGTGTGTGTGAGTCAGTGTGAGTGGGCATGTGTGCAAGTTCTGGGGCTTGAATGCAGGGCCTAAGCACTGTTCCTTAGCTTTTTGCCTAAAGCCTGGCACTTTACACCTTGATCCACAACTCCACTTTTGGCTTTAAAAACTATTTTTTTCCCCTGGTTAATTGGAAATAAGAATCGTGGACTTTTCTGCCACGCTGGTTTTGAACTGCAATTCTCAGCCTCCTGAGTAGTTAAGGTTACAGGCATGAGCTACCAGGGTCCCACTTAACACATTTTTGATACTGAAAACATTGTTCTCTATAGATTTTTTTTTTTTGATGTTAAAAAGTTGGATAACAACTCACAACGTGAATTTTCTAGGGAAACATGCCCAACAGCAGATAACTGGTTCTGAGTTTATTCATTCTTAGCAGTACTGATAATTTTATATTTATCTACAGAATTTAGAGGTTGACAAGTTCATGAGCATTGCAGTTGATACTAACACAGAAGAATAGGGTTGCTGGTCAGGTATGAGTGGAAAATCCAGGAGAATGACAAAAGCTTGCAAGGGTACAATCCTGGATAAGAGGCGAGGGAGGCCCAATTCCTTGGGGATTTTGTGGAACTCTGCTTTTAGAAAAGATAATGCAACATATTTCTATAAATATCCTTTGGTATGCTGGAGGACTGTTGACCCCAAAGAATTGTTTTCTGCCCGAGACTGAGTTGAAAACAACGTTGCTCAGAACAGCATTGTTCCACCGATATCCACAGGCCTCGATTCCCTTCCTGCCCTTCCCATCTCCATTATTCCAGAGATTGGATCCATAATAGAGATGCTATCTAAATTGTATCAAGTAATTCCTTCATAGCTCCCCATGGTCCCATTATCTTTAACACAGCCCCAGATGACTGGGTTGAAAAATCTCCTTCAAACATTTTTGCAGAATGAGATTCTGGGTTCTGAGTGGGAGAGCCTTCCTGACTTTCAAGTTCATTGGCATACGCCCTAGTTTAGTGATCTTACTAGATATGTCTTGATTGTCCTGGGCCTGAAGTGTCCTTGCTCCTTAAGGGCCTAGTTTCTGCTCACATTGTTTTCTCATCATTGGAAAGAGATTTGTCTGGGAGGGAGCAGGGAGTGAACTCAAGGCAGGAGGGGTCAGGGAAACTCCTGGGGGAGTGGCACCCCAAGTTGACCTTTAATATCTACCGCCTTATGTATTATCATTCTGGTCGCTTACCCTTTCACCTTGTCCAGAATGTGACTTTCAGCCTGAAGCATCTGCATTTGTTGATGTCGATTATTGTTCCTGTGTTTACCATCTTGATTTCCTGTACATGAATATGGGCTAGGGAAAAAAAAAATTCCCATTTGTGTCTCAGCAGAGGGTGAGATTAGCTGTGTCATTGTCACGTGTCACTGTCTCCTGTGCTGATGAGGCTGGATTTTCCATTATATAAAACATTGACTTTGCTTTTTCTTTGAGACCAGTTATTTTGCCCCCTCCCTTCTTGGAAATCTGTGGATTCCATTTAAATTATCCACAAATTATCTACAAAATGGAAGACTGAAAGTCTTTATTTCTTTCCAGATTTTATTTGTAGTTTAGTTAATGACTGAGACGTTGTACAAAGAAAAAAAATGTGCTTTTTCTTTATTCTTAAAAAGCAGTTTAATACAGCACAACTGTGCAGAAGATTTCTCATATCCTCTCCTTTTGAGCATTTATCTTGTACAGCCCCAGAGCCATCCACTTGGTAAAGTTGGTGAACAGTTTATTCGGGTTTGCTCCTGGTGGTATTCACTCTTTGGGTTTGGATGTGAGTTATGTACCATGCCATGTGTGACCATCTTTGTGCCATAGTTGTTTTACTGTGCCAAGAATCCTCTGAGGGGAGCTGGCCATTTAATGGGGGGAAAGTAAATCCTTGAAATTCTTTGTGAAAAGAGTACTAAAATAGCTTTGTTGAGTAATATTTTGTTTCTAGGGTTTCACCCAAGTGGTATATAAAGTAATTTTGATCATCTATGACAATGTGGGGTTTCATTTTATAGTTTTGTGGGATGACAACAAATGTTTCAGAAATCTTTCTCTCTCCTTCCCTTTTCCATGGTTTCCCTCTTTTCTTTCTTCTTTATTTTTTAAAGACTAGGAGCTAAAAATTATTTTTCCTCTGCATACTTTTACTGAAGTGTCTGTCACCATAGTACCTAGACAGTACCACAGGCAGAGATATGAGTGATTAAATTTCTCCCTGGCTGGAGCCCTATTTGGTCCATGCTCGGCAGGATTTAAGGGAGTAAAACAATGTCTAAAGAATGAGCAGGAATTACCAGAATTCTGTGCTTGTTAAATTATTGAAATTTAGAGGAAGGGGTGTTGGGGGAGGGGGATAAACATTTTCCTTTCCTTTCTGAAATGTATATTAAAATTTTATGTGACTATGCGGTTGAGAAACTAACAAAATATTTTATTCGCCCTAGAGGTGGGATCTAGGAATCTTCAGATTCCTTCAGGAAAGACTATTTAGATTGAAGTTAAGTTAATTCAGACTTCACAAATCTGGAGTTCTTTGTACATAGAATGTAGAATAGGCTTATTTGCCTTGGAACTGTTTTCTATTTAAATGGGATCTATACATATCACTGGTAAATAAATACAAACAAGAAACGTGGTAACTGGAAAGTTGAACATATACCTGGCAGTTCACCTAAGAGGTGTTGGGAGTTTGTGAGCACTATTCCTTTGGGAATCTGTACAGATGATACTTTATGTCTATGTGTGTACTTCTGTGTGCTATTCCTGGGGCTTGAATTTAGGGCCTGGGTACTCTCCCTGAGCTTTTTGCTCAAGGCTAGTACTCTACAACTTGAACCATAGCTTCACTTCTGGCATTTTAGTGGTTAGTTGGAGCTAAGAATCTCAAACGTTTCCTGCCTTGTGCTGACTTGGAACTGTGATCCCCAGATCTCAGCCTCCTGAAAAGCTAGGATTACTGTACAGGCATGAGCCACCAGTGCTCAGCTGATGATACATTTTATGAATTCTCCCTCTTTGTGGACTTACCCATCCTGGTGGGGAGGTTTTACACTGAAGTGTAACCAAATTACTCTTCATGGCCCACTCCATCTCTACCCACACAGATGAAACCTTAAAAATAAGAGAAGTGCTTGGGGTCAAGACAGTACAATTGGGTTTAAAGGAAGGAAGGAAAGAAAAAAGAAAGAAGGAAGGAAGGAAAAAAGAAGGAATAAAAGAAAAGGAAAGGAAAGAAACCCATAAGATAAGTCTTGGGCATTCTCACAAATCTAGTTACCTCATCTGCTTCATTGAAGTTATTTGCTTGTATTCATATCTGAGCACAAGTGTGTCATTACTATGTGATATGGAATCCAGCATGATATGAGGGATGTAGGGCCTGGGGGTTCCACAAAGGCTGCTGGAGTCCCCATCCTCTTCTTGCTTTCCATGCCTCTTTCTCTTATTTTCCTCCCATTAATAAATTTAGTGACTTCATCTCATTGAATTCCTCTTTTATGTATGTTCTTTTCCCATAATCTTGGTGCCTTTCTCACTGAGCCAGATTACATACTATTTTGTAGCGTTTTAAACCAAAGAAATAAGTCATGGCTCACTATTATGGTTAAGTAGTAGATTTCTTGATGATACTACAAAATGCTTAAGACCTTGTAAGTACAGAAGAAAGAGCACTTGATTAGCATTCAGGAGCCTGGAACTCAGTCCCTAGTCTTACTAGTGTCCTTTTTAAAAATAATATATTGTTCAGGACACTTAGCCAAGTTTCTAGGTTTCTTCCCTTGACTGTAAAGGTGAGTATTGAGCTAGACCAGCATTTTCCAGAAAGGGTCTCATGGAATACTACTCTTCCAAAACATTCTGCAAGAAAAGATCATGGACGTGCTTCCTCTTTATTCCTGTTTTTGCGATATTCGCGTCTATCTGACTATTAAAAGCTGCAATGAGGGTAGTAGCAAAGCAATCTGCTATCTAATTGTAATAGTATTCTTTGAATTTACTTTTTGCAGTCTGATCTATTTTTGGAAAAATCCTCTGATGTCAGATCCAGGGCTTTCTGTGTCCGTCCTCCCCCCCCCCCCCCCCCCCCCCCCATCCATCCCTTTTCCCATTCCTGAACCCCTTCCCTAGTTACTCTCATAGAGTTGGGGCAGGGACCCCCAAGGCTGCCTGTCCATCTGCCATGGCCCTTCTGTGGATCCAGCTCTGTCCAGTGGGTTTCCTTCTTCTGCCTTGCACTGGTGACCCTGGGTTCCCTCCCCTCCTTCCTGAGGGGGAAGTGGCTTCCTGTTCTTGCTAATCCTTGGGATGCTGCTCCATGACCTGCTTGGCTCTTGAGATCCATCTCCCACTTCCCTGCCACCACTTCCCTGCCTTAAATCCTCTCTGTTTAAACACTTTTGTGGGTTTCTCAATCCTGTTTGGATCCTGTGTATTCACCTTTCTGTAGCTGTGGCAATACATTTGAGATAAACAACTTAAAAGGAGAAAAGGTTTGTTTTAGCTCACAATTTCAAAGGTTTCAGTCCATGGTCACTTGACTCCTAGTAAATAGAGTCTCAGGGTAAGGATGGTAATGGAGAAAAGTTGCTTACCTTATAATAGCCAGGCAGGAGATAAGGGGCCAGGGACAGAGATACTCTTCAAAGGCTCTCTCTCTCAGTGACCTCTTCCTCCTCCAGGTTCTGCCTACTACAGTTTGCACCACTTCCTAGTGGTTCATTCAACTATGAACCCATCAATGAACTAATCCATTGAGAACATCAGAGCTCTTATGAGTGAATGGCTTTCTTTAAACACCACCTGCTGCACAGAGGACCAACTTTTTTTCTTTTTCTTTTTTGCCAGTGTGGGAGCTTGAACTCAGGGTGTGAACACTATCCCTGTGCTTCTTTTTGCTCAAGGGTAGCACCCTGCCACTTGAGCTACAGCGCCACTTCTGGCCTTTTCTATGTATGTGGTGCTGAGGAATGGAACCCAGGGCTTCATGCATGCTAGGCAAGTACTATACCACTAAATCACATTCCTAGCTCCAGAACCAAGCTTTTAACACCGGAGCCTTTAGGACCTTCCAGATCTCAGCTACAACAGTGCCTATGTTAGTCCACTTTCTGTTACTCTAACAGGTAATTGAGACACCCAACTTATAAAAACAAAAGTTTTATTTTTAGGTGAGCATTTTAGTGGTTCTAATCCATGGTCATTTGGCCCCTATGCTTTGGGCCTGGGTTGAGGCAGCACAACAGAATAGGAGCACATCATAGAGCAAAACCTACACCTCAGGGTCAGAGAAAAGAGAGGAAGAAGAAGAGGCTGGGCCTCACTATCCGCTCCAAAAGCACGTTCTCAATATCCTTAATACTTCTCACTAGTAGGCTGCATCTCTTAAAGGTTCCACCACCAAACTGAGAACCATTTCTAGAGATTGGCAGTTCCAAACTATAGCAGACTCTGGTGGCCATGACCTCTTAATTCCCTGGAACGCAGTTAAGAAATCTCAGTTCCAGGGGCATCCCTTTCTGTGTTTCCTTGAGGATTTCCCTCCCCTCCTCTGCCCTCCCCTCCTCTCCCCTCCCCTCCCCTCTCCTTTCCCCCCCTCTCCCCTCCCCTCCTTTCCTCTCCTCTCCCCTTCTCCTGTAAAACAGCTTTATTGTGGTAAAATTGACATACAATTAATAGCCTACAGTTTCATAAACTTTTACATAGGAGACACCAGTGAAACCAACACAGTGATGGTTATCTATTCTAGGGCTTGAAGCAATCAGTCTAAATACACAGGAAGTGCTAAGTCCCATCTTTCATCATTGCTACTGCTCTCTCTCTTTTATCTTAAGGGCTTTAAAAGTCCTTTTTTGTGTGTGATGGTATGAACTGAAGATGTTTGTGAATGGCTTTCTTGGATCAGAGAAGTATGAGGTCAAGTCTTCATGGGGTCAAGTCTATGGGGTCAAGCTTGTTCTTTGCAATTTTTGTTGGCCTTAATCCTGTATCTCACTTTCTTTATTTAATCATTGAAAGAATCATAGTGAAAAATAGGCAGGCTTCTTTTAAAATGCTGAGACCAGACATCCGGGGTACTTTTGGGTTGTTAGTGCCCTGTCAACATCTTATTTCTAAAAAGTCAAGTTTCAAAGCTTAGATCCTGCTGGAGAACAGCACAAGCTGCTTCCACACGTTTCTGTTTTAAATTCAGACAATTTAGGTAGGGCACAGATCCAAGAGCTTTAAGAAAATAGCCTCCAACCTACTCCCAACTTTTCCCTTGTGCTCACTCTCCTCTGAGTGTTCTGTAAGATGAAAGCGATGTCTCTTCTTTCCCCTCAAGACAACCTACACATTGTATTTTTTAAATTACCCTTTTTCCTTAAAGGCTGGTTAATGCCACTTACTCTAATATTACCTCAGCAAAGCAGAAACTTGTAGATCCTACAGCTGTAAGAAGAGAGAAAAACAGTATTTAAGGTATTGTTAACCGAATGGCCCAAGTAGCAGCACCAAGTGTTGTGATAGCTTTGGAAATTACTCAGTCGGTTCCCAGCTGCTGGCCGTGCAGGGGAGATGTTCTTTCCTTTCACATGCCTTGCAGCTGAGAAGTCTCCATCGCTCTGCTGAAAATACCCCATTGGAGGTAACCAATGATTGTCCCCTGTCCTCATTCTCTCTTCTACAAGCTCTCATCCAAGGAACTCCTTTGAGCTTTTCTCCCTCCTGCTCAGCCTGATGTGTTTGGGACATTTTCTGAAACACAGCAGAGGACTGAAAAGGACTGTGGCAGGAGACCCATACATAGGCAGGTGACCGCTGGGTGCAGAACTGGAGAGCCATGGCCACTGGGCCTGATGACAGGTGAATAGCAGGGTCTTGGGTGACCCGTGGCCTGGACAAAGAGCAGGATGCAATGCTGGGGAGCCAGCAGACAATGTGAAATGTTCAGCAAGCCAGTGTCAGCTGTGGTGAGGTCCCATCCTGGAGCACCATCTCATGCATTTGCTTTCCTTGTCTTTTACCCATCCAACTGTCTTAGTGCAAGAACCATTTTACTTTTGTTTAAAAATAAAGTTTTCATTTCTGTGGATCCATACCTTCGCAAATTTATGAAAAATGAATTGCTTAGAAAAGTGATGTTGAAAACCTCAAATACACGCAAAACCAAGCCTCAGTTTTAAACTGTTACATTCCCATCACATAAAGTTATTGATTAAATTGCCATCAGAGTGTTTAGTAGACAGTCTTCTTAGTTTTTGGTGGAACTGGGATTTGATCTCAGGGCCTAGCGCTTGCTAGGCTACTGCTGAGACATGCCTCTGCCTGATACTGTTTCTGTTCATATCTCATTGCTAGCCAGTGACAGAGTTTCTGAACCAGCAAAATGCATTAACAAGTGGCTGCTTGGATCTGCCCTGGCCCTAAGGAGTTGGGCTGGGGGAATCTGCAGTTTAACAACCTCCCTTGGTGACACAGATCAAGGGGAATGGCTAAGGTTTGAGCACAGCTATTCTACTGGTGGTTCTGCAGGTTGAAGTTTCATCTCTGCCCTCCCACATCCAATCAATGGAAAGATTGACTTTCTGTTTTACAAATCTGTCATTCCCACCTACTCAGCCTTTCTCCATGGCTTCCCAGGTTTCCCAGATGAGGTCTTTATGATCCTAGGCCTTGACTTCTGCTCTGGCCTCTCGGTTGCTAATCCAGCCCAGCATCCCTGCCAGCTCCACTTTTCTGCTGTCCAGATGTGATCAGTTACTGCACCCCCATCCCTAATCACTTTCATTGGATCCTTATGGTCCATCAAAGGAGGCCAGAATGCTCTGACTTCCAGCACTGCTCTCTCAACTCCACCCTCCTTGCAGACAGTCCTGTCCACCTACTCTGCTCTGCCACTTCTCAGTTTACCTTGCAATACTACCCTTTCCTCTCTGTCAATTCTACCTGTTCCTTTAAAGCCTAAGAGCCCAACTTATCCAGGAAGCCTTCCTGAAATTTGTTCATCCATATGCCATGATGAACACTGGTGTCAAGTGAGATTGGGTTTTCCCTAACACAGAAAGTCACAGGTGACGTTCTAATTTAGATGCCTATGTACAGATGAGCTCTGGCAGAGTCTGGAGCTTTTTTTTCTTCAGCCATTTGGATATTTGGGACAATATTTGAGGGCTACACACAATTGTCAGTACAGCCAGCCAGCAGTGGACAGCTGCATGCATGGCTATTCCATCCAGTAATCAAATATCCTTTCCCTGAGACTCAAAGGAGCCTTGAGTTCCAGTGTTAGCTCTGGCACCAACCAGCTGTGGGGATTGGGCCAGTTCCTTTAGTGCTAACTTCTTGGTTTCTAGCTTTTCCTTAATAAGTTAATTTGTCAATTCATTAACTGTTTTGGTCCCAGGGAGCAGTCACTAAGCCTTGGCTGTGCTAAACAAGCTCTGAATCACTGAGTGAAATTCCGAGCTTTTTATCCCCCTGTTCTTTTCATCTTTGACAGATCTCCCATCCTCAATTACCTAGTATGATACCTTAGATGACATAAATACACTCAGTAGACAAGTGTAGGTCCGTTTCTTTAAAATTAACTTGTAGCATGCATATTTTTTTCTCCTCCTCCTTCTACCCTTCTCCTGCTCTTCCTCCTCCACCTCCTCCTTTTTCTTTGATGGCACTAAGCGCTTGAATTCAGGGCCTGAGCACTGTTCCTTAGCTCTTTTTGCTCAAACTGGTGCTCTACCACTTGAGCCACAGATTCACTTCTGGTTTTTTGGTGACTAATTGGAGATAAGATTCTGGCAGACTTTCTACCCTGGGCTATCCTTGAACCTCAAACGTTAGAGCTGAGCCTCCTGAGATGTAATAACATCAAACATTTGACTGAGGAAGTTATCAACTGTGAAGCCCTGAATACAGACAGGGCAAATGCATATTAGAGCTCTGAGTAGAAGAGAAGTTGCCTTCTTCTTCAGGGTTTTTGTTCTGGGACTTTCTCCATGGTTGAAAAAAAGAAAAACCTCAGGAAGAAGTATTTCTCTCCTATCTGAGGTCATTACGATTTTAATATGTGCTAAGAGAAGAAGTTGCTGCTGCTGAGTCTAAATTAAGTTTCCTACTAGTGCCAGGCAGAAAGTTTGCATGGGAGCAGGCACAGCTCCTCCTGCAGATGCTGATGCAAAATCCTTATCTTGTCAGCTTCTCCTGCAGGCTCTGCTTGGCTCACATGGTGAAGGTGTTAGACATTCTGTTTATGTAAGGGCCATGGAGGTGACATAATGTCTATTGAAGCAAAGCCACTTAGTTCCCCACCAGTCAGCAGGGAACATTTAAAAAATGAAATCAGATCAGAGCTGTGGTCAGGGCTGAGATACCCCAACAAGGGGGAAGAGGGGCTGTTGTTGGGTGCCTGAGGCATGCATTATTGACCCAGTGCCATTTCCAGCCCATTGGTGAAGTGAATCTAGCAGAATAAAACCCCCAAGGAACCAGTCCAGAGAGTCTACTTAAGTGAATGCAAATGAGTCCAAATAGGTTAGAAAAAAATGTCAAATCAGAGTGAGCACTTACAAGATGACATTTCTCTTTTTATAGACTGTTAAAAAAGTTGCTTAAAACCAAACAACTTTTCAGTGCTTAAATTATGTTTAATGGGACAGGTAGATCTTGGGATGAAGAAGTTTTTCTTCTTATCCTATATACACTTTGCTCTGCCTACTAGAGTCTGTAAAGCATAAACACTTTCATTTACAGGATGGAGAAGGAGGCACAAGGGAGGGAGGGAGGGAGAGAAGAAGGAAGGGGAGGAAAGAGAAAAAGAGAAGGGAGAGCAGGACACAGGTCACAGAAGTAGCAAATCCAGATGTCTTTGCCATTTCATTCGATGGAAATGGAATATGGAAATAAAATGGAAGGGAAATGTGGAAACAATTTCAGAGTCATATTTGTAAGGCCAATTAAGTGGTAATCTTGTCTATTTTATTTTTTGCAGTATCAGGGCTTGAACTCAGGGGCCTCACTGTTGCTTATCTTGCATGCTACTAGCTTTTGTTCTTGAGACACACCTCTGCATGGCTTTTTGCTGGTTATTGTTGGAGATGGAGTCTCTTGGACTTTCCTGTCCATGTGGGCTTTATACCATGATCCTCTGGATTGTAGCCTCCTGAGTAGTTAGGATTATAGGGATGGCTATCAGCATCTGGCTATCTTGTCTGTTTTAATGTTTTGTTATTGTTTAGGGGTAGGAACCAAGAGCCTAGCACATGCTACACATGTGTTCTCCCAACTGAGCTACACCTCAACCTGTATGTTCCTTTATAGTATATGGACACCTAGAGGAAGAGTTATTGTACAACCTATACTCCCTTGTTTATCTTTTTCCCCCACATAAGTACTTTACTCTTTATTTTGTATTTTTGTCTGTGCTTACCAATAATAATATATGGTATTATTGTATCATAAATACTGCTCAGCATTTACAAATGTGTCTTGGCTATTGAGATACCTGTGGCTTCTTTCAGTTGGCTTGCTTTGCTAAAACAATTTCTCTCTAATCTCTGGGAGGAAGATATAGCCATGTCACTGTATACTTGGTATACTTTGCATGGGATTCTTTTAGAACAAATGGATTGAGCATTCTTTTCTTCCCTCCCTCCCTCCCTCCCTCCCTCCCTCCCTCCCTCTTTCTTTCTCTCTCTCTCTTTCTTTCTTGGCTTGAACTCAGGACCTGGGCACTGTCCCTGAGCTTCTTTTTTTGGGGGGGGGGTCTGGTTGTGTGGCCTGAACTCTGGGCCTGGGCGCTGTCCCTTAGCTCTTCAGCTCAAGGCTAGCGCTCTACCACTTGAGCCACAGTACCACTTGCAGCTTTTTTCTTTTTGCTTATGTGATGCTGAGGAATCGAACCCAGGGCCTCATGCATGCAAGGCAAGCGCTTTACCACTGAGCCACCTTCCCAGCCTTCTTCTTTTGATCAAGACCAGCACTCTACCACTTGAGCCACAGCTCCACTTCTGGCTTTTTCTGTGATTAATTGGAGAGTCTTACCAGACTATCCTGTCTGTACTGGGCTGGAATCTCAATCCTGAGATCTCAACTTCCTGAGTAGCTAGGATTTCAGGCCTGAGCCAACGTCATCCTGCTTATTTTGACTTCTTGTTTATTTAGAAGACCTTTACTTTTGGGCAAGTTCTTTTTTGCTTTCCTTTTTCTCTTGCAGGAGTCATGCTAGAGACTGGCCCCAGGATCTTGAGTATATTTAAGCACACCCTCTACCATTGAGCTACTCCTTAGCTCTTCAGGTCAAGCTCTATTCATCCTTAGGCAGATAAGGGCTCTCTCTTCATGTTCACTCTTAAGGTCTTTCTGGTACTTAGGGCTTGGCCTATAAGAAGCTGAAGTTAAGTGTCAAAACTTCTACTGAGATGCCACCTAATATCTATACTAAGCACAGAGACTTCTGGGATATCCCTGATGACAGAACAAAAATAAAATTTGTCACCAAAACATTCACGGAGATGAGGAACTTATTTCCATGATTCTCTAAGGTCAGCTCTGGTTCATGCTTTTTTCCTACTGGGAGCAAACATGTTTTACCAAACTCTTACCAAAGTGCTTTTTGTTTACAATTCTACAAGCGATTACCTGGCTTTTTCTACATGTTCATTCCTATAAATATTGGGATTTATGCTTCTACACTTTGTGGGAACAGATTCCAAGTTGTGATGCATCCCTTGACTTTTTTCAACCAATTTATTTGAAAAGGTTTTCTTTTCTTTCTTTTTTTGCCAGTCATGGGACCTGAACTCTGGGCCTCTGCGCTGTCCCTCAGCTCTTCAGCTCAAGGCTAGCGTTGTACCACTTGAGCCATAGCACCACTTCTGGATTTTTCTGCTTATGTGGTGCTGAGGAATCGAACCCAGGGCCTCATGCATGCAAGGCAAGCACTCTACCACTGAGCCACCTTCCCAGCCCTTGGGAAAGTTTTCAAGCTTATAGAAAAATCATCATCTGTTAGAACCTAGCACTTAGATTCTGCCATGACAAATCAACACTGTTTATGCTTCATCCACTTCTCAGACCATCTTTTTTTTTTTTTTCTTTAGTTATATTCTGTGTAGACATCAGGACATTGTATATCACTTAGGTTCAACGTGTACTTTAAAAAAAAAACTAAAATGTGAAACTGTGTAGTATGGAATATACTTTCCTTGTGTACCATTTGATGAGTTTTGACCAGTGCATACACCTATGTAACCTATATTCCCATCAAGATCTACAATACAGCTTGTGCCCAAAATGCTTCCAAGGCTATTGGTTGTCTGCCTTGGCAATGGGTGGCTCAGGGTCACCCAGGATTTAGAATTTCATCCTAGTGTCTTTCCCTTGTGAGGTCCACTTCGTTGTTGGGATCCATCTGATTTGTGGTTCTTCCAAGCAGGAAGAATGTGAGTGATCAGCAGGGCCAAGCTACCTCTGGACCTCAGCTTTAAGCTTGAAGTCAGAGAACTGAGAAATCCATTCCATGCTTCTTCCTCTCCCAAGTTTAATACCCAGGATATACTTGCTTTTGACCAGTCTCCAGAGCCTTTGGGGTAGCTGCAACTTTTAAATAATTGCTTTTACTAGTTTATAGTTGTAACTGGAGGGTCCAAACAATATGATGGCCAATATGATGGCCATTAGTAGACATACAACCTCATTAATTTTTCTTAACAGTTTATGGAATGCACAAAAGATCTACACGTGATTTCAGACTTAGGATGCTTTGGCTTCGTGAGTTTTCTAGCAAGAATAATTCATATTAAGTGGAATCTGCACTTGGAATTTTGACTCTGGATTTCCTCTTGGGCTAGTCGTGATTGGAAGTTGGCAATGCTAGAGAGTGACATAGAACCCCCACTCCTAGAAGGCCCTGATCATGAGGAAAACCCTAACACTCCACCAGCAGAGTGAGGGAAATCCAGACCACAGCATGTATAGTGAGGGATATCCAGACCACAGCTGTATAGTGAGGGATATCCAGACTACAGGCTGTATAGTGAGGGATATCCAGACCACAGCATGTATAGTGAGGGATATCCAGACCACAGGCTGTATAAAGCCCACAAAATCATTTGGTGCACGATGGGATGCCACGAGCTTTTATATTCATAATTTTGGCCCAAGAATGAGGTTATAAACATTCAAAGTGGTAGATAACAGGGTCTCTATCCGTGTCTGGTAGTGTTCTGGGTTGGCAAGCTGTGATGTTCACAAGCTTAGATTGGGTATCTTTTTTGTTGTTTTGTTGTTGTTGGTAGTGGTGGTCATAGGGCTTGAACTCAAGACCTGAGTGCTATCCTTAAGCTTTTTAAAAATTTTTTTTTTTGCTCAAGGCTTATGCTCTACCACTTTGAGTCACAGCTCCACTTCTGTTTTTTAGGTGGTTAATGGGAGATAAGAGTCTCATGTTCTTTCCTGCCTGAGCTGGCTTTGAATCGTCTTCCTCAGGTCTCTGTCTCCTGAGTAGCTAAGATTACAAGTGTGAGCCACCCAGTGCCTGGCTTAGCCAAGGCATTTGCAACCAACTCTGGGTTTATCAGCATGTAACCTCCATGGAAAGTCTCGCAACTCCTGTATTTATAAAAGGATTTGAATTGTAGATGAAAAGAGAATATAGCGTAAGTTTATATACCAGTAGAGACAGTGATGGTATCTGTCACCAAATGGAATCGCAGGTTTTATTAGCATACCTTGAAACACATGTTCTTTAAGTTCAGAGGATGTCTTTCCTACTGGACATGGTGGGTTTAATGTGGTTGTCCAGTGTTTACTGAGCCTTTTCATGGCTGGAGTACAGAGGGAGTAAGGTGAGGATGCAAACTGCAGGGAGATGCACCTCCTGACCTGAGAGAGGAAGTGATTGTGTGGGTCCTGCCCTTCCTCCATCCCCAAACACAACATGTGGGGGTCTACCACAGAGGTAAAGTCAGAATATCCCATGGACACCCTGGAGGATGTGGTCATTTTTTACGGGCATGTGCATTCAGGTGTGTATGGGAAGGTTCCTGCTGGTAGTAGAGGATAGAAAGGGCAAGCCTAGTTGAGACATGGTGTTTTGGGAGCTTCAAGGTGTCTCTGGTGCTTGCTTCCCAGGGTGAGCCGTTGCTGGGACTCAGGTGGAGTTGAGAGTGGAAAGGCAGGCAAGAAAGTGGAAAGACAGGTATGGAAGCAGACCTGTGAAGTCTGGATTTCCTGCTTTCCCCTTCCCATTTTTCTTCCCTCCTCCTCCTTTTCTGTTATGCTTCCTCTTCCTCATCTCCTTTTTCCCCTTTCCTTTTCTTTCTTCCTCTTTCTTTTCCCCCTCCATGTCTCCCTCTTCCTTCTCTTTCTCTTTGTTCTTTGTCTTCTCCTTCTTTTCCTCCTTCCTTCTTCTCTTTCTTTTTTATTAGCATATATTGGTTTACAAGGCAGGGTGACATTTCCATATATATATATATTTGAATTTACATAAATTATGTATTTGAATATATATACACATACTATCCTTTCAACCTTACCCCCTCCATCACTGTCTCTTACCCTTTCATCCTACTTTTCATACATGCACACAAACTATTTGCCCCATATTCATCCTCATTCATCCCCATTCTCATTCATCCCCATTGTTAATAACCCACCCCCTTTCACTCGTACCCATCACCCCAACAGAGCCTGTTTTACTTTCCTGTCATTATCTTTTTAGTGCATATTAATTGCACCAAGGGGTTTCACATGGTATTTCAGACATGCATAAATTATACTTTGCTCAGAATAACCCTCTCTATTGCCTTCTCTTTCTCACTGCCCCCCCTCCAGCCCCTGTTGATTACTAGCTTTCATTCAGTTACTTGTGCTGTCTTCATACTCTATTTGGTAGGCACTGAGGAGCGATTCATGACGCTTCAGTAAGACTGGAATGGCTGATGTGTGTCTGAGGAAAGTATTTCTGGCAGCAAGAGGGGAAAGACTAGGAATGAAGAGATAAACTAGGGTGCTTCTCGCAGTTGTCTAAGATGCTCCCCTCCCCCATTAACCTGTATTTGCATCATTTGAGGTGTTTTTTTTTAATTTAAGAGCTTTCATTTTTCATTTCCTATAATTTAAATTCAGTATGTTTAATCAAGTAGGGAAAATAGGTGACAGATTATTGAATAACATCTAAGATGTTCTAACTTGTGGAAAAATTACTAGTTTCAATAACTGAAATTTGAAAAGCTCTGATTTAAATAGAGATATTTAAATAGATTGTCTTTCTGGAACTCTTTTTCTCATTTCTCCTTACAATTAAGAATACCCACTGGGGAGCTGGTTGCTTGGAATTAGTATTGTCATCTGTGGTCAAGGTGCAGAGAATTTTCCTGTCTGTGACACTAATTGGCCCACAAGGAAACTTCAGTGATCAGGGCCTTGTTTGCAGGCTGTTCAGCTGACTGAAATGACCAAATTAAAGTTCAGTCTCATTTTCCACCTATTTTTTTCTCTCCTGTGCTGGCCAGCCCACACCTGTCCCAGGTGATAGAGAAGGTTGGTGTCATCTCTAGAGTCTAGAATTCGCTTGTGCCAATTAAAACAGACGATACGTTCTTTTTGTCTCTCAAATTAAGCACAAAAAAAGTTTTATTTAGAGAGTACCATTCATGAAACTCATTACATTGGTACCCCAAAATAAGAGCAACCACCTGTACGTGTTTGGACACTTATTAGACTTTCAGTTGTTGTAATGAACACCTAAGAACATCAACTTGAGGGAGGAAAGATTTAGTTCATACCTAGGAAGTTTTAGTCCATATTTAGCTGGATCCATTGCTTTGTGACTGAAATATGGTGGTGAGAGTGAATTGCAGAGAGAGGCTTCTCAACCTCATGGCAGGCAGGAAGCAAAAACAGGAAGGGGACAGGGACAGGGCATATTTTTTCCAGAGCACACACCCAGTGACCTACTTCAAATTGAACAGCACCTCATCCTTCCCTCCCCTCCATGCCCAGTAATGCCATCGTATTTTGAATCTGTTGAGGGATTTATCCATGGATGAAGTCAGACCCTTCACGACCCAATCATCACTTTATGACACAATCATGATTCATATCCAGGTCATAACTTTCATAGTTGGTGTTTACTGCAGGCAGCGTTTTTGGATTCTTGGGTCTTTCCTCCTGGTGTTACATCAGTGAATATGTTACCTGGCAAAGGGAATTATGGTTGTTAAGCAGCTGACCTTAAAATAGGGAGATTGTCTAGAATTCTTATTCACACATAGGTCCTTACAAACATAAATTCAGAGATTTGATGGAAGAAGAAGAAAGAATGACCCTATGCATTGATCTATGAAGATGGGGCAGGGGGCTTAGGCCAAGGAACACAGTATTGTGTAGAAGCTGGGAGTTACTTTGATCCAATAGCCAGCAAAGAAAAGGAGGCCCCAGTCCTGCAGCCACAAGTAGCTGAATTCTATCAACAGCCCAAATGAGCAAGGGAAGGAACCTCTAGAAAGGAATGCAGTCCTGTTGACATCTTGATGTTAGTCCAGTGAGAGATCCTTCTGGGGCTCTGACCTGTAGCACTGTGAGGGAATAAATCTGTTAGTTTAAGTTGCTTACATTTGAACTGGCAGTGATAATGATAATAAATAGTGTTATTTGTGTACTGCTTTGTTCTCTGGGGACCCTTTCAGTGAACAGTCTGAACTGGTGGCATTCTAGAAGGGTTAAACTGCAGGTGCTGGACTTGATCTGCCTGGGTCACAGATGGGCCAGGCTCTGCAGACTGCTCTGTCATTCAGAGCTGCCCACAGGTTTGGTCAACCACACTATGTTCTTTGAGCAGTGTTGCTTTGAAGCTGTCTGCAGACAATATTCCAAAGACAGCAGAGATTTGTGCTCTGAGCACTGGAGAGAAAGGTTTTGGTTATAAAGGATTCCTGCTTTCACACAATGATTCTAGGATTTATGTACTTAGGCGATTGGTGATATCACCTGCTGTAGCAGCACTGGTTCAAGTCTACCTGTTGGGAGTAATTTGGTGATGAGAACTTCACCCTCTAGGTACCGGCATCTTACTCATAGCAAATGCTGACTTGAACACAAAAGGTTCACAGGCTTTCATCTGTGCTGCCAAGACTGAGTACTTGGTTGGCAAGCATGTAGTTTTTGGGAAGGTAAAGGAGGATATGAATATCTTAGAAGTCGTAGGTCTGGGAGTGGCAAAGGCCAGCAAACCTTGTTTGTGGACAACTAGTATACTTGACTTGTGTTTTATTTGAACTACCAGACCTCTCCTTCCATTGTTCAGGAGAGTCTTGAATCACGTCACCCTGTGTGTGTAGGGTGGGAGTTTTTGTGACCATTCTGTGTGTCAAATATAGCCCCCAGTGCACAGGTGGACATTGCTTGGTTGATTGATGACAAGGTATCACTACAAAGGTTGATTAGCTTTAATTGTTTTCCCCTTCCTTTCCAGTTTCCCTCTCCTTCCCCTCTCCCTCTCTTCTCCTCCCCCTTCCCTTTCTCCTTCCCCTTCCCTTTTTTCCTTTCTTCCTCCTTCCTCCCCTTCCTTACTTCTTTCTTTCCTTCCTAATTCCCTCCCCTTCCCCTTCTCTTCCCTCTCTCTTTCTCTCCCTCCCTCCCTCTCTTTCTCTCTTTCCTTCCTTCCTTCTTTCTTTCTCTCTCTCTTTCTTTCTTTCTCTCTCTGTCTCCATCTCTTCTGTCTGTCTGTCTGTCTGTCTCTCTCTCTCTCTCTCTTCTGTGCTGATCCTGGAGCTTGAAACAGGGACTCAAACCTCTGACTGGGCTCTTTGACAGCTGGAGCTGTATCACTTGAGCCACACTTCCAGTTCTAGACACTAATCATTTTAAAATCTAGTCTTTATATAATGAACATCAGAAACAATTTGAGGAGACAGTTAAAAACTCATCATTCTGGGTTTTGTGCTCAGGGATTTTGGTGTATGTCTGTTACAGGACCAAGCAACTTGGTGTTTTTCAGAATTCTAGATGCTTTTTAATCAGGTGGTTTATGGAGAAGATTTTGAGAAGTACAGCCTTAAAAGGTAGATAGGATTTCAAGAAGCAGAGGGTATATACCCCATCTAAATCTAGCAGAAACAAAAGGCATAGGTTATGATTGAGGACAATGTGGCTGAGTCAGGAAGTTGCGACATTAATACCACATATGTGAAGGGAGGCATTTCTACTCACTGTCAATGTTATCTCTATGCATAAATACTCAAACGAAATATTTGATTGTACCAGTGTGTTAGTTTTCCACTGCTGTAACTAAACACCTGCGATACTGAGCTTACAAAAAGAAAAAAGGGGCTGGGAAGGTGGCTCAGTGGTAGAGCGCTTGCCTTGCATGCATGAGGCCCTGGCTTCAATCCCTCAGCACCACATAAGCAGAAAAAGCCCTAAGTGGTGCTGTGGCTCAAGTGGTAGCGTGATAGCTTTGAGCTGAAGAGCTGAAGGATTGCCCAGGCCCAGAGTTCAGGCCCACAACTGACATAAACACACACACACACACACACACACACACAAAAAAAAAAAAAAGGAGGAGGAAGAGGAGGAAGAAGAGGAGAGAATTATTTTGGCCCACAGTTTCAGAGGCTTCGGCTCCAGTTAGTTGGCTCCATTGCTTTGGGTCTATGGAATATGTGTTGGAGCAATCTGCTCACCACATGGTCTTTAGGATGTGAAATGCAAAAAGGGGCTGAGTCGGAATATACCCTTCTAGAAATGTCCCCCTAACTTCTTCCCACCAGGTCTCACCTCTTGAATGTTCCACAGCTAACCAATAACAACACAGACTGAGGATAAAGCCTTTAATGCATATGCCTTTAAGGGACATTCTGGACCCAAATGATAGCAACTAAAACATTTCATATATTTTGTGTCACTTGAACATCTGAGGGCTGACTGTATTGGCTACCATGACAGGTGCCCATGATACTAACATTCAGCACATACTGTTGGAGCTATTTGTTTGAAAAGAAGAGGATCCTACATAGATGCTCAGGATGTGAGCACTCTAATTAGCATTAGGATAAAAGTATATTTGGGGGTATAGCAGTTAGGGAGTGGTACAGGCAAAAGGAGGAAGCTGACAGGTTTTGAAATGGAAAAACTGACCAAATACATTTTTCTCTTTTGAGTATCTGAGGTTGTGTAGCCCAGTGATTTAACTTGAGATTACCACAGTGACTTTGCACCAACAATAAATAACCTTTTATTTTTCTAGGAAAGTTTGCTTTCATTTTATCTACTCTCTTTTTTTTTAAAATTGTTATATGAACTTCATAAATATAGTGACCTTGACTAGGTATATTTTGAGACTTTTTTCCCAGTTGGTTTTGGAATTTGAATTTTTTTTTAAATCAAAAGCCTCTTTGGACTTTTTATCTGTCCATTCTTTAAAAAACAAAGCGAACATTCTTTATTTGAAAGATTAAAAATGGCAAGATTTATTAAGAACTTGGCTACAATTTCTTTTTAAGTCTGGTTTCCATGGCCATGAAACACTTCAGGGTAAGAGGTCAGGAAATGTCTTTCCTTGATTCCACTCTGGCCCCCGTTCTATGTAGTGTCTAGGCTCTTCAGTCTCTCCCCCTCGTTTCTTTTCCTGAGCTGTCTTAGATGGTGCATGGCTCATCTCAGGATACTGCTTGGGTGCCTCTAATCTAGAGTAAGAGCTAACATTCTCGACCTACTTGTCCTTGGCTGCAACCCAAAGCTGGGAATGTTGTTGGATTACTCTCTTCTCAGCCACATTAAGCTCAGTGCTTTGATGTTGCTGAAAGGCAGAATTCACCAGGGACTATTGCCTCCCGCTGATATTTAGGTAAAAGCCAACATCATAAAAATGAATGTTTTACTCAGCATGCTTAGACTACCTGTAAACCCAGGCAATCACATTGCCAAATTGGTCAAAGAAAGAATTGACCAGAGAATTGCATAGTGCATTCCGCTGGCCAAGGAATGGAGCTTAGCTTGGTCTCATGGGACTCTCTAACTAAAATATAGTAGACATGTCAAATATTGTAATTGGAAACTTCAAAAAAAGTACTCAAACTCTTATTATATTAAAAAAGCAATTTGATTCAAACATGAAAAGTGATTGACAATTTAAGCCTTCCTGAAATTTTTTATTAGTCTACCCACCAGGAATTTTAGAAAACAATACTTGTGTTTAGAAAGATGCTAAGTATCTAGTAGCGATTTCAAACTCTATAACTGGGTTGATGTATGTATTCCCTGTCTGTGCATTCTCTTGTAAGACTGAAAACAGATTTGGCAATCTGGATTATACAGAGACACCAGTAAATCATGTTTACAGATCTCTGTGGGGCAATCACAGCATGTTAAGAGCTATAATGGTCACAGAATTAGACATGGCTTCTGTCCAGCAGAGTCACTTCAGTGGACCAATTACAGATAAACTAACCTCTAGAAGATACCCAGGGTTCTCCTTTTAAAGATGCCTTTTTTAATGGCTTTTTTTCAGCTAAAATGTAAGTTATTTTTCTTGGTTAGTTAAAGTGAGAGTGTTTTTCAAGAAGTATAATTTGGGGCTCTGAACAGTGGCTAGCATGAAATGTTTGAAGTACATCTTTGGATGGTGTGTGTACTCCTTTCAACCCAGTTGCTAAATGACAGTCATCAAAGAGCTACATACATACTTCCAGTTCTGGGAGACTTAACTACTTCATAAAGATGTATCATAGAATTTTGTACTATGGTCTTCCATAGTTTCCTGCTCAGCTGAATCATTTTCTACTTAATAAAACTTAATTGTATTGTAAAGGTGATGTACAGAGGAGTTCCAGTTACATAAGTATTGAGCACATTTCTTGTATTTTCTACTTTCTTAAAACTTCCTGGTCCTTATCATTCATCTAGAGCAGGGGAATGTTTTCTTAAGGAGACAGATAGCAAACACTTTCAACTTTGTTAGCTTAGTCTTTGTCCCAACTACTCATCTTCCCTCTGTGATAGTGCTAGAGCTATTTTTCAACAAATTCTATATTCTAATAATAGAAATTTCAAAACTAGGTAGCCAGCTCATGATCTGTAGATTTCTGGTTCTGTATAATTTGCCCCCAAAGAGATATCGAGCGAACATAATTCTAGGCTGACTTCCCAGTATACACATGAGGCCCTGTAGTGCTGACTACTTGCTTAAGAAAGTCTAACTAATGCTGTTTTACTCTTTTTATGTCTTATCCTTTTGTCACTACAACAAAATGGCCTGAAGCTGGGTCCTTTATAAGGAAAAGGAGCTTATTCTGCTCATGATTGTGGTGTGTGCAAAGCAGCAGGGCGCTAATGTGTAGTGAGGGCCCCTGTCTGTGTCACAGCGTAATGGGTAAGCAAGGGTATGGGAAGAATCACAAGTTCCAGAGAGTAGAAATAAAACTGCAGCCAACTTGTGACAGCTGCTTTCTAGATAACTGAGCCTGTCCTTGAGACCTTACCCAAGCTTGAGAAAAACATGGATCCATTCAGATACCTCTCCCATCCCATGATTCCCAAAAGCTTCTTAACATTCCCTCTGGCCATGTCAATACCCACAGCTACTAAGCCTCAGCATGAATTTGGGGGGGTCAAACCACACCCAAAATGTGATCCTAGGAGAAATGAATTTGCAAATGGAACTATCAGATGTTCTAAATATCCATGTTATTATAAAAATTCAGTATCTTTTTTCTTTTTTGTTTTTAAAGGGGGTACTTTTTCTTTTTCCTTTTTTAAATTTTTGCTGGCCTTGTGCTTGCTAGGCAGATGTTCTATCACTTGAGCAATGCTTCCAGTCTTGCTTTTTGCCAATTATATTAGAGATGGAGTGTCTAGCATGCTTTTCTCCCAGAGTTGGCTGAGCACTGCAATCCTTCAGTCTCCTGAGTAGCTAGGATTAGAGATGTGAACTACTGGTACCCAGTTCTGTTCTGGATGGAGCATTTTATGGCAGGAGATGAAGAAGATGTAGGTGAATAGGGGCAAATTGTGGATAGGGGTGTCAGACTATTATCCAGTGGGCATAATAAACACCCTTACCAAGCTCAGGGGACAGAGACACTGGGTCAGCCAGGAGTCAGCATTGTTCAGGTGCTGGTAATAAATAAGCACAGAACCTGCTCCATTTAAAAAAAAAGATTTTATATTATATACGGTAAGGGCACTAATGATTTTTTTTTTTTTGGTCCAGTCGTGGGGCCTGAACTCTGGGCCTGGGCGCTGTCCCTCAGCTCTTCAGCTCAAGGCTAGCGCTCTACCACTTAAGCCACAGCACCACTTCTGGCTTTTTTTTTCTTTTTGCTTATGTGGTGCTGAGGAATCAAACCCAGGGCCTCATGCATGCAAGGCAAGTGCTCTACCACTGAGCCACCTTCCCAGCCCGGCACTAATGATTTTAAAAGAAAAGAAATGAAAAGATTACTGGGTTGAGTCCAAAATAATTTTAGAACATTTTTAAAGCAACAGTTATTAATGCTAGCCCTGACCTCAGTCAAGCACCTGCTTACTTAATTGATTAAATGTCCCTGGTAAGCCCTGTCTGTCTCTCTAGTAAGTAACTTCACACTGACTACCCACTGGCCCTTTCTCCAGAGAGGAGGGAGAACTCCAGAGGAAATGGAGAGCCAGACTTGCTGGGAGAAGTCATTCATTCCCTCGAAGCTTGTCAAGGGGAGGGGGGGGGGGAGATCTTGTAATTGTGGCGTGTAGGCCAGCAGCCACTACTCACTAGGGAGTGTGTTAGAAATGCAGTATCTCAGCCCAGCCTTGTACCTCTCCATTTTGAACCTGCATTTTTAGAAGATCTCTAAGTGGATCATAGGCATTTCAGGTCTAAAGAATACTGATCTAGTTCATAGCCTTCCATTTGTTCAGAGGTGACAGTGAGGGCTCTCCTGTTTTCAGAAATGCTGCTATTATACAGTTGGAAGTGTTTAGGAGAGAGAAGGGAGAGGAGAGAGAAATCCTCCTTCCAGTGGCATGGAGACTTTGCTCAGAAGTTTTCCTAATGCCAAGATTTTAAGCACTCACATGACTTTTCTCCTTGAGCTTTTCTTCTTTTCTATGAGAGTGCCAAATGCTGCGAATTTTCCTTGAACCACCCATCTTTTTGATATGTTGTGCTTTCTGTTTGCATTTGGTTCAAACTATTTTTGAAATGTCCCTTGTGATTTCATATTTATTGATCTGTAGATTATTTAGAAATATGCTACTTAAATTTGACATGTTTGACATGTAATTTCACTGTAATTGGAGAATGCCGTGGTATGATTTCAACCATTTTAAGTTTGAGTTTTATTTGGAGGCTATGGTCTCGTTTGTTTTGGATGTTACCCAGGCACTTAAAAATAATATACAAGTTGTAATGGCATAACTGTAATCCTGGCTACTTGAAAGGTAGAGATTGGGAGAATCTTGATTCCAGAGGATTTCAGTTTTTATTTTATTTTATTTTTTGGTGAGAGGTGGTAGGGAGGTACTACAGATTTGAACTTAGAGCCTTAGGTCTACTAGGCACTACTTCAGTCAACCCTATCTAGAGGGTTTTGATTTGAGCTCAGCTTGGTTCAAGGTCAGTAAGACCCCCCGCCCCCTCAACCAATGAACCAGGTGTGGTGGCATGCATCTGTGATCCATAGGTAAAAGGATCATAGTCTGAGGCTCCCTACCTAAAAAAATGAAAGAAAGAAAAGGACTGAGTGGGTGGCTCAAGCAGTAAGGCACCTCTGCCTGGCAAGCACAAGGCTCCAGTACTGCCCCCAAATGACCCCCACACAAAACTAAAGCAACACATGCACACAAACCCCCAAAATATATACTGTTGTCAGTGGTGGAGAATTTAATGAATGACGAGTAGGTCAAGCTAATTGAAGTTTTCATAACCTTGTAGGTTTTCTGGGTCCTTGTTTTCTCACTTTTCTCACTATAATCTCCAACTATAGTTAATGGGTGTGTCTCCTTTTCATTTCAGTTTAATCATTTCTTCTTTCCTTTGTGTGTTTTGAAGCTTTATTAACAAAAAGGCACAATTAGGATAGTTATGTTTCTTGATAAAACTGGACTTAGGAAACATTATGAATTGTCCCTCAATGCTTGCTAATAGCTTTGTTCTGAAGCTGTCTCTACCTGAAATTAGTATTCCATTCCAGTTTTCTTCTTTTTATTGTATTTTCTTTCTTTTTTTTTTTTTTTTCATTTTGATACTGGGGATTGAGACCAGGATGTTGCAGTTGTTGGACAAGTGCTTTGCCATTGAACCCTCCAGCTTTCTTTAGAGCCGTATGTGTATGATCTAGTTTTCTAAACGTTTTCTTTTAACGTATGTATGATGTTGGTTTCTTATAGATAGTATATAGTTAACTCTTGCTTGTTCAAGCAATCTGGTAGCATCTGCCTTTTAATTAGAATGTTTAGAACATTTATATTGAATGTGATTATTGTTGTGGCTGAGTTAGAAATAAACCATCGTGCTCTTTGTTTTCTATTTATCCTGTTGGTTCTTTGCTTCTTTTTTCCTCTGTCTTCTTTTAGATTAATTTTTTTCATTACTTTAACATGTATTCAAAAAAAGGGGAGGAGGGTTTAGATTAATTTTTGTGTTTGTGTGTGTTAGTACTGGGGTTTGAATTCAGGGCCTTGAGCTCACTTGTCTTGCTTGCTCATGGCTTGTGCTGTACTTCTTGAGCCATGCCCCCAGATAGGCATTTAACTGGTTAATTGGAGATAGAATCATGTGGGCTTTTCTGACTGGGCTGGCTTCAAACTTCAGTCTTCCAGGTCTCAGCCTTCTGAGTAGCTTGAATTACAGGCATGAGACACCAGTACCCAGCTTATTTTGTATTTTTTTAAATTTATTTATTTATTTTTTATTTGTGAACATACTGTACAGAGGGGTTACAATTACATGGGCAGGATAATGCGTACATTTCTTACCAAGCATTGCAGCCTCCTCCTTTGGTTTACCCTTCACATCCCTTCCCAGCCTCCCCCCTCCCCCTTATTTTGTATTTTTGACTTTATGTATTTTATCTTCACTGATCCATACCTTTGTGTTTTATTTTTCTCAATAGTTTCTCAAAGTTTTAGTATCAGTATTTCTTCTTACTTAGTGTGCTTATAGGTGTTTTTCTGATTCATATATAATACAGAGACTTCCCAATAGTGTATACTTTGGTGTCCCTGTTGTATATACTATTCATATTTTATTTTTACATATGTTATTCCTATTATTTATATTTTATTTCCACATACGTTACCTATGGTAAAAGACCCTACTGCCTTGTTATTTTGCTCTTTATGTAGTCAGTTATATTTTCAAGAAATTTAAAATAAAAGTCTTTTTGTAGGTTTTTCCTCCAGATTTGGGACTGGAACTGAGCTGTGTATGTGCTAGAAAAGTGCTTTACCCAAGGATAAGAAAAGGACTTTTGCATTTTGTCTACTTATATCATTCTTCTTGCCATATCTGTTGTGTATTTTTAAAGCTTTTTTTGAAAATTGTTTTAATAAAGGTGATATACAGAGGGGTTAAAGAATACATTTCTTTTCGGACAATGTCCCTCCCTCTCTTGCTCGTTCCCAGCTTTCCTTCCCCTCCCCTGTTTTTTTTTTTTTTTTCTGGTCATGGGGCCTGAACTCTGGGCCTGGGTGCCGTTCCTCAGCTCTTCAGCTCAACCCTAGCACTCTACCACTTGAGCCACAGAGCCACTTGCTGGCTTTTTTTGCTTATGTGGTGCTGAGGAATTGAACCCAGGGCCTCATGCATGCAAAGCAAGCGCTCTACCACTGAGCCAACTTCCTTGCCCCCTGTTGTGTATTTTTAAATGTCTTAAGCTTTATCATTTTTCTAGTGATGTAGGGTGGTAGAGCACTTCTACAACAGTTACTTTTTATGAGCTGAGGTAGAAGTTCTATTGTAGAAAATAAAAACGTCAAACAGTATTTGTAAAATGCACAGTATGGCTGATTGCACTTGAACATGCCTTTAATCCCAGTATGCAGGAGTCTGTAGCAGGAGGATTATGAGTTTGAAGCCAGGATGATCTATATAGGGAGACTTTGTCTAGACGTAGCTAGCTAGCTAGATATAGATAAGTAGAGTGGCATTGTGCAGTGTGTTACTTCCTATGGCTGTCATAATGAAATACTAAGAACTGGGCTTTTGAACACAGCAAAAATTTTAATCTCTTAGTTTTGGTGATCAGAAGTCTGACTCAAGGTGTGGGCAGGCTATGCTGTTTCTGAAGGAAGAATCTCTTAGCTTCTGGTGTTTGGGGCATTCCTTGGCTTGTAGAAGCATTGTTCCAGTCTCTGCCTATGTCCTCTATGACATTCTCTGGTCCTATTTCTGTGTTACCTCTCCTCTTATGAGTATATTAGTCATGAATAAAGGGTCCATCATACTCCTATATGACTCCATGTTAAAAATTACATCTATACAAACCTTATTTCAATATCACCTCATATTCTGAAGATCTGTGGAGCACAGGATTCAACTTAGTTACATAGGGCAACTGTGAGTCCCAATGTACTTTTGATAAGAGATAGTGTGTGTGTATGTATGTATGTGTGTGTGTGTGTGTGTATGTGTGCGCACGTGCACCAATACTGGAGCTTGAACTCTGGGCCTCACACTCATACTTGGTGTGTTAATTCAAGGCTGGCACTCTACCATTTGGACCATAGCTTCACTTCTGGCTCTTTGTTGGTTAATTGGAGATAAGAATCTCTCCAATTTGTTTGCTTAAGCTGGCTTCAACAAATGATCTTCAGATCTCAGCCTCCTTTTTATTTAAAATAATTGTGTGCTGGTTCTGAGGCTTGAACTCAGGGCCTGGAGTTCTGTCCCTTAGCTTTTTTTTTTTTTTGCTCAAGGTTGGTGCCCTGCTACTTGGACCACAACTCCACCATTTCTCAGCCTTCCGAGTAGCTATTATTACAGGTATATGCCATCAGTACTTAGTGGTAAGGAGATTCCTTGTGCTGAAACAATACCAGCTTCATTTCCAGCTCTTTCTCTCCACACCCTGCCCAGCAAGTCAGCAGTGTTCTTTTTATAGTTACACAATGACCCGGGCGTCATCTTCCTCCACTAGGAGTGTCTGTTTCTTGTTAGGTCCCTTAGATACCCCTGTGCTTCAGAGGAGGGAGGATATTCCTTCTAACATTCCTCTCCTTCCTCTTCATGACCCTTAGTCATAGCTGCCAGTCTCCACTCCCTAACCCTGCTGCTGTGCACACACTCTGAAAGCTCACATATTTGAGAATCCTGACTTGAGTTATCTTCACAGGTTTCCTTTGTGATGCCTCCCTAGCAATGACTCCTCTTCTATATCAAAGCTCTGGAGACAAGAAACAGAATGATGACAAATTACTCTTACTGGTGGAGAAGGATGCCATTGTGCAGGGGAGAGCACCAACCAAAAAGATACCATTCTCCCAAGAATTCCATGGCTTTCCTTCCAGTGACAGCTCAGCTTCTTTCTGAAAAGATGATAATCTGTGCGGGTCTTGCATTTTGGGGAACACCTTGAGAATGTGAATGCAGGTTGAGTACTTGGCACACTGAGCTAAGTGACCACCTGACTCTCAAGTTCTTGCAGGACCTAACTAGATCACTGTTTTGGGAAAGCACCATACTGATAAGTATGCTCTGAAACCCAAACTCCTCTTCCTTATAGCACCATGATGTATTTTGTGACCTCGTTTAGATTGTGTACTGGAACTTAAACTTGGCCTGGGCACTTTTCCTTACTTTTTTTTTTTTTTTAAATTTTAATCAAGGCTAGGGCTCTACCCCTTGAACCACACTTTCACTTGTTGTTTTTTGGTGCTTAATTGAAGGAAGAGTCTTATGGACTTCACTGCCTGGGCTGGCTTTGATCCTTGATTCTCAGATCTCAGCCTCCTGAGTACTTAGGGTTGCTTTTGTGTAGTTGTAGTGGTGGCGGCTTTGAAATATCTTAAAAGCATCAGTCAATAGGAGGAATCCTAAGTGTCAGTCCAATCTGACACTTAGGAGAACTGAGGCCCTGTGCCTAACTATATTGCCACCCTAACTTTGCTATGGTCTGGCCACAGACGCCCCTCCTCTTCTCTCTCCCTGCCTTCCACATGCTCAGATGCATGGGGTGGAGCCAGGGTCCCCTTCTCAGGGTGCTCACCTTGTCCACAGATGCATGGGGGATTTGAGAAGAGGCTGCATGGGCAGGAAGGTCAGGGGTGAGATTAAGTTCTTCTGAGCTTCTCAAGGACACAGGGCCCCAAAGGGCGGGAGCTATCTTAGTCCTATTTGTCCCTTCAGTGTTAAGCCCAGTGTCAGGCCCAGGCTAGCCATGGAATTGGCTAAATGGTGCAATGACAAAGGCTGCTATAAAAGAGCTTTCTGGCTACTGGTTTGGGGACTTGAAATTCAATGACTCCAGAGGTGTTCTCTGTTCTCCTGTTCCCTTGTACTTAACACTGTAGTAATGCCATCACTCTTTTTGTTGTTGTTGTTGTCAGTTGTGGGCTTGAACTCAGGACATGGATGCTGTCCTTGAGCCTCTTTGTGTTCTTTGAGCCACAGCACTACTTCTGGTTTTTGAGTGGTTAATTGGAGACAAGCATGCCATGGGGACTTTTCTGCCAGGGCTGGCCTTTGAACCCCGATGCTCAGATCTCAGCCTCCTCAGTAGCTAGGATTAAAGGTGTGAGCCACCAGTGCCTGGCTGCCATCATTCTTATCAGTGTCTCTAGCACAAAATAATACCTCTAAGTATGAATTCTACCCCATGATTCCCTGGGTGGCTCCACACAGAGGGGATCTGTGAGGGTGTGGGGGGTAAAAAATGAAGAGGAGGAGGAGGAGGAGGAGGAGGAGGAGGAGAAGAAGGAGAAGAAGGAGAAGAAGGAGAAAAGCAAATGATAGGAGCTGGGAAGGTGCCTTGTATGCATGAGGCCCCAGGTTCGATTCCTCAGTACCACATAAGCAAAAAGAAAAAAGCCGGAAGTGGTGCTGTGGCTCAAGTGGTAGAGCGCTAGCCTTGAGCTGAAGAGCTGAGGGACAGTGCCCAGCCCCAGAGTTCAGGCCCCATGACCAGACCCCCCCAAAAAGAAAAGAAAAGAAAAGAAAAGCAAATGATGCTATGGCCTGTTTGTACTCAAGTAATTTTCCTTGAAAATCCCCAGTCACCTCTAGCATGCCCAGATCCCTCACACAGCGGGTCTAGTCTTATTTTACCACCTGCTGGAGCCACTAACATTTCTAGATCCCAGTCTCTTCATGGGTAAGTCATATGTTCTTTGAGACCCATCTGTACTAAACTCTTGCCTGGAACTTGCTTTGAGCTTTCAATAATGGAGACTTATGAGACCAAACAAATCACCTTTATTTTACTTTGTTGTTTGTCGTGTTGGAAGTAGCACCCAGGGCCTCATTTTAGGCAAGTACTACCATTGAGCTACGTCTCCAGCCCAGCAAGTTTCTTTTTTTTTTTAAAAATTGAATCGTATTGTCAAGATGATGTACAGAGGGGTTACAGTTGCATATGTAAGGCAGTGAGTGCATTTGTTGTCGAACTTGTTACCTCCTCCCTCATTTTTCTCTCACTTTCCCTTCCCCCCAATTCCCCTGCTCCCAAGTTGTACAGTTCATTTCCAACATACTGTCTTGTGAGTATCACTGTTGCATTGGTTCGTTCTTGTTCTTTGTCTCACCAGGGTATAAATGTGTTGCCCAGGTTGGCCCCAGTCTCCCAGGCCCCAGATGGTCCTCCGGCCTCAGTCTCTGGGGGACGTGAGGTCACAGGTGAGCACCCAGCAGGCCCAGCTCAAATCAGAGTTCAAAAGCTAGAGTAAAGTGAAATTTAATTATTAAAAAAGCAGGAAAATGTGAAAGCCTATTGATTTCTTGATTTTTAGTTTTTTGTTTTTTGCCTTTCCATAGTACTAATGATTGACCAATATCTCTTATACTTGCCAAAAAAGTGCTCTACCACTTGAGCCCCATACAATGCCTATTTGCTTTAGCTCACTTTTGATAGACTCTCACACTTTTGCCCCAGGCCAGCCTTGAACCTGATCCTTTCTCCACCTCTCAGGTAGCTGGGATTATAGGTATGTGCCACTCTGCCCAGCACCATGATTGCACTTGAGAAGCAAGAATTTTTTTGTTTTATTTTTGAGCTGGCATGGTAAACTTGTGAAGTTGAAACAGAAAATGCAGAATTATAGTTTACTTGGCATGTGGATGAATGGGTCAGAGTAGAGTGAAGAACACCATTTCCCACCTTAATGTTGCTCTTGGGTAACTGTGGACAAGGCATTGAACTCTCTGGGACCACAGGAACATCACAAGTAAAAGTGGGGGCCTGGCAAACAAAAAAGAAGTCAAAATCTTGAGTGCATCAACAAGTTCTCTATGAAAGAAATGTTTCTGTTTTGTAGGGTCTCCCAAGTGAATTTTCTTTGCCCAGTGCTGTAATTAATGGGAAGTAAGTCGTCAGTTAGTTTTGTAAAGTATAAGTCTGTACCTATCTTAGTTTTGTTTTTTTTCCATCCTGGATCAACAACTCCACCAGATCAGAGGAGCAGCCCCATTGGGTCCTCCCATTCTATAAAATATTTAAAGTCACAGCATGAAACAATACCCATTTTCAAGTTTCCAACTTTCTTCTCTTATTTTGTGCTTTTCTCTGTAACATTTCTCCAAGACTATCTTTGGATTCCTTATACACACAGCTGTTTTATGAGACTATGTTGGAGTTTATGAGTCAGATTGCTGTTACCAAAATGTTTGTGAAATCACTTCTTAAGTCATCTATTTGCATCATGTACAACCAACCTGTTTGACAATCAAAACATTATGCCCTTCAGCACTTGGCCAGCCATGATAGTAAGTTTTCCACTCAACTGTTCCAACATAATATAATTGGGTGGTAGACAGAGAGAGCATAGTATATTATTTTAGCATAGAATTCCAAGTGTATTTCTCTTTTTGTAAGATTAAGAAGGACAAGTGATATTCTGTCACCGACTCAGTGTGATCAATTAGTAGCATAGAAAAAAAAATCCAGCTGTGGTTGTTGTTTGTTTCGTGGCGCCATCAGGGATAGACAGATGGGATGGGTCAGCGAAGAAAACAGTGACAAAAACTCTGAAATGGGGAAGCTGAGAGTATTGCATGTCTGTAAGCATGTCGTGCTTTCTCAGCCCTGGCTTTAGTATGTTGTCTCTTTGCCACCCTTCAAGACAACCTCAAATGCTAGTTCTGTCATGAAGACTTCTTGATATCTTCACAGTTGGCCCAGGCTTTCTTTCCTGTCTTCTTAGCACCTCATTTATATTCCCTGATCATCCAGTTGTCATTTGTTAACTTGTCACTGCCCCCAGCAAGTAACTACCTTGAGGACAAGGATTGTGACTTGCTCAGCTGGCATTTGTCATAAGGAAGAAGTCTTACTTTGATTATGGTGAGATTGGCCAGCCATGTGTTAAAGTTTCTTTGTCTTTTTTGTGGGTTCCCCCCCCAAAAAAAAAGATATTTCCAGGCTCAGTCAATGACTTCCTGGGTAAGCCCTTGAACTTTGCATGAAGAATGAATTCTCTCCCACAGTGATGTGGGCACCTGCTACTGGTAAGGCCTTCTGTGTCTATGTCAGCCTTTTCTCTTGGCATTTACGATGTACCTGTGTTGATAAGAAATACATTACATCTATAATCCTAGCTACTCAGGAGGCTGAGATCTGAGGATTGCAGTTTGAAACCAGCCCAGGTTAGAAAGTCCATGAGACTGGTATCTCCAGTTAACCACCAGGAAGCTGGAAGTGGTGCTGTGGTTCAAAGTGGTAGGTAGAGTGCTAGCTTTGAGCAGAAATGCGTAGGGGCAGTTCTTAGGCCCTGAGTTCAAGCCTCATGACCGACCAAGAAAAGAAAGAAAGAAAGTAACAAAGAGTTAATCTTATTTCATAGCTTACACATTTTCTTCTCCAGCTTCAAATATGATTGTGCCTGTTACCATGCTCAGAGTCTGACTTAATCATCTAATTCCATATGTGGACGCCAGTCTTTCCAGTAATGGTGCAGGTTGAGTATCCCTAATCAGAAGTCTAAACTCTTTCAAAAGTGTTTGAGCATCGACATGGCAACACAAGAAAATTCCTCACCTGGCCTCATGTGACAGAATGCACTGAACATTTTTGTTCAATGTTAACTTCATCTAAATATGTAGGGAGTGCATGACGTGTTAGTGTACTTTGTGGTTAGCCGTGGGTCCCCCTTCACAGGGTCTCTCATATGTGTGCAAATGTTGTGAAATTGGGAAAAATCCAAAACTGAACACATTTCTGGTCATTATAGGAGATAGGAGATAGCCAAGCCTATGGAATATAGACACATGGATATTCTCACATTTCTACTTCAGGGAATAAAGACGGGGATGATGGCTGGACTTCAATAGCTAGCTTGTGGTGGAGTGCCTGGAGACCCAGATGTGCAGCCAGCTGAAGTCGCTTTCACAATGACGGCATACTGGGAACCCTTTTCTGTCCAGTCAGTATGATAGTGCTGTTCAGCTCACTCTTCTATGGGACCCCTCAACTTATGTACATCCCTCCTTCTGTAGACACTCATGAGGAGTCTGCCTACCTTTTGTGAATAGGTTAGCCTGTAGGAGCCTGTGTTTTGAGGTGCAAAGCCTGCATCCCTTAAATGAGCTTAGAACTAGAGGAAAGTTCTCCAATGTTTTCAGCCTCCATGGCTTGCAGCCAGCCCCCCAGGGGAGGAGTAATAGAAAAGAGACTGGACAAAAATGAAAGTATAAGGCAAATGAGAGGATTGTTCATATTTCTATTTGTTTAGAGCCATGCTGAAGCCCTATATTTTAACAGAGAATAATAATTCTCTTACTATTTGTATTTATTTGTTTGGGTTTTTTTTTATTTTGGGTCCAGTCTTGGGCCTGAACTCTTGAGTCTGGGCACTGCCCCCCCAGCTCTTCAGCTCAAGGCTAGTGCTCTACCACTTGAGCCACAGCACCACTTCTGGATTGTTTTTCTGCTTATGGGTGCTGAGTAATCGAACCCAGGGCCTTAAGCACGCAAGGCAAGCGCTCTACCACTGAGCCACCTTCCCAGCTATTCGTATTTATTTTATGCTGGTACTAGGGCTTGCACTCAGGGCCTGGGTGCTGCCCCTTAACTTTGTCACTCAAGCCTTGTGCTCTATCACTTGAGCCACAGCTTCACTTCTAGCTAAGAGTCTCATGGACTTTTCTGTCTGCAGTGGCTTGGAACCAAGATCTTTAGATCTCAACCTCCTAAGCAGAATTATAGGCATGAGCCAGTGGTGCCCGGTTTATGATATTTATTTATTTATGCATTTATTTATTTATGTTGGTTGTGGGGCCTGAATTCTGGGTCTGGGCACTGTCCCTCAGCTCTTCAGCTCAAGGCTAGTGCTCTACCACTTGAGTCATAGCGCCACTTCTGGCTTTTTCTACTTATGTGGTGCTGAGGAATTGAACCCAGGTCCTCATGCATGCAAGGCAAGCACTCTACCACTGAGCCACCTTCCCAGCCCCTGATTTTTATTTTTAAAACATTGTAGAGAAGGCAATCTTGTGGGAAGAAAATGACACCAAAAACAAAAGTATAAGTATTTTTCTAAAACAGAAACACTCCATTGAAACACCTTCATTTTCTAACCTACCCTAGCCTATTATCCTCTCTGGTTTTCTTGTTTGTTTTATGTGGTACTAGGTGTTGAAGGTAGGGGTCTGGGTACTGTCCTGTAGCTTTTTTTTTTTCCTTAAGGCTGCCATTCTACCACTTGACCCACAGCTGTACTTCCAGCTTTACAGCGGCGAATTGGCTGACTTTGAATCATGGTTCTTACATCTCAGCCTCCTGAGCTGTTACTACTACAGGTATAAGCCACCATACTCTCTTTTTAAACACTACTTTAGAAAAAGCGGAGCTGGTTATTCTCATTCAAAAAGCTAGTTCCAAAGGGAACAATGGGCCATTTATAGAAGAGTGGTTTGTGATTACTGACATCCAAGCTTGCCCTGTCATGTCTGGGCAGGACTCTTGATGGCCTGCACAGAGCTATTTACTGGACCGTCCCCTTGGGTCTGAGAAGTGGGTACATTGTCTCTCTATTGTAAACAAGTATCAGGTGCAGATGGTGAATGCAGGTGTGGCCCTTGGCCCTACTACAAGGGGAAAAAAAGTCTGTCTATAGCATTTGAAGTAAACAATACAGGATTTCTGTCCATAGTTATCTTCTGTCTACCACCCTGTTGGCTCCCACCGATGTTTAGTTATAACTGGGCTGCAAGGACTAATATATTGTGTAGTCTGGAGGGGAAATGCCAAAAGAATAACTCTGCTGGATCAAGCGAATGGGCCTTGTATTCATTGTAAACAAACACAGCTGTTGAGTGAAGGACCGGACTTTAGAAATGGTGAGGAAACAGCACTGCCCTGCCAGCGAGTGCACAGCAGGGGAGAGTCTTTCCAGGGCCTTGAAGGCCCAGGCAAGACCCAGGCTGTGTCCATGTGTCTTCCTCGCTTTCCTGGACAAACCAATGGGATGAGAGCTGGCTCTGTATGTTCAGCTCAGGCAGATGAAGCACTTCGTGTGGAAAAGCTTTGTGTGACAAAGAGTCTGAAATAACACCCATTTTCCATATTTAGATCATGGTTATATCTCTCTGGAGGAGACAGAAGTGAACAATGATCTCTTCTATTTATGTATATATGTATGTATGTATATATTTAGTTGATCGTGGGGCCTGAACTCTGGGCCTGGGCACCATCCCTCAGCTCTTCAGCTCAAGGCTAGCGCTCTACCACTTGAGCCACAGCCCCACTTCCAGCTTTCTCCGCTTTATGCGGTGCTGAGGAATTGGACCCAGGGCTTCATGGATGTGAGGCAAGCACTCTACCACTGAGCCACCTTCCCAGCCTCAATGAATTATTTTAAAATAATCTGCAACTTCAAGTAACATGAAAAATCCATAGACCCACCAGGTTAGGTTGAAATCCATCAGTTTCTGCTATGGATGAAGTCCAGGCTAGGTGCCAGTGTCTCATGCCTATAATCCTAGCTACTCAGAAGGCTGAGATCTGAAGATCACAATTAGAAGTCAGACAGGGCAGGAAAGTCCATAAGACTCTTCTTCCCAATTTACCGCCAAACAAAGCCAGAAAGGGAGGTGCAGCTCAAGCAGTAAAGCACCAGCCTTGAGACAAAAAAGCTAAGGGACAGTGCCCAGACCCTAAGTCCTGGCACACCACACCACACCACAAACACACCGAGGTGTCTTGAATTTTGGGTCCAATTCTTGTTTCTTTTCCCCACACCACAAACACACAGAGGTGTCTTGAATTTCGGGTCCAATTCTTGTTTCTTTTCCCTTTTTGCTGCTAAAACATAGATTTATGGCATGATGCCGATAATCAGGGCACTGGCCATAATTATTTGATGGGCCATTATTGTACCCAAGTTGCTGATTATTGGGGTTTTTCAGGGCCTTGTGCTTGTTAGGCATGCTCTCTACCACTCCAGTCACACTTCCATCCTTTTTGTGCTCTAGTTATTTTTCAGGTAGGACTCCGTGTTTTTACCTGGAGCCAACCTTTTTACCTTGTGCCACCACATCCAGATTGTTGATTGAGACTGAGCTATCACTAACTTTTCCACTGGGATGGCCTCAAAATTTGATCCTTTTGATCTCTGCCTCTTGAGTAGCTAGAATGACAAGTGTGAGCCATCGAGCCTGCCAGTAATATCATTTTTAGTGAGTTACCTCCCTTGAAGTCTCCAAACATAAATGAAATGATAAAGAGAAAGAAACACTAAAGACCCCTTTTTGGTCATCACGTATTTATTGAACTCTATCATATCTATGTGGTCCATCCTAGAGGCATGCAGACTTTGGGTTTCCCAGTGATTAGCTTATGCTTCTCCCTATTAACTGGTCAAAGCAGTTGGTGACAAAGGGTTGTTAATGAGCCCAGATTGTTTCTTCTCATGAAGTCCAAATTTCCCAGTACATTCAACATTACCTGATAGTTCAGATATCTATATATCTATATATCTCTACTTATAAGGTATATATATATATATATATATATATATATATATATATATATAAGATATATATGTAGATATTTAAATTTAGTGCTGGGGATAGAACCCAGGAGCTCATGTTCACAAATGCTATACCACTGATCTATATGACTCTAGTTCCCTCCCCTTTTCTTGAGATGGCCTTATTCTGTTACTCTGGCTAGTCTTGAGTTCCCTGTACTCAAGCTATCCTCTTGCTTCAGCCTCCTGGGAGCTGGAACTATAGGCATGCACCCTCGGGCCTGGTTTTTCCAGGACTGAAGGAAGGACAATATAATAATGTAATGACTCCACGACGGCACTAACCATCACCATTACAGGTTAAAGAACACCCCTCCCCCCCCACACACCCCCTACCCCACACCAATGGAGAGGGGTGAAGAACTTGGCCACTTCTTTGTAGTGGTAAGGTTAAGTTGAACCACACCCACATCTACTGTTCATAGAGATACGTGAGGGTATGGGAAGCTTGCATTCATTAATCAATGTCTATTTCCTTCAGCTTCATCAGCATCTGTGAAGGGAGGGCTGGTTCTACTTCCTTCATTGGCTTACTAGCCTGGCCACCTTTAAGCACATCAGTGTTTCTGGTGGCTGCTGTGAAAAATCACCACCAACCTCACATCTTAAGACGGCCAAGCTTGTTCTCTTACAGAAGTTCTAATGGGTCTCACTGGGTTGAGATCAAGGTGCCAGTGGGGCTGGGTTCCATCTGGAAGCTCTAGGGGGAGAATCCATCTCCATGACCTTTCTAGCTCCTAGATGCCACCTGCAGTCCTTGGCTAGTGGCTCCTTTCTTCACATTCAAATTCCGTAGCACATTGTCTTCAAAATCTCTCTTAGATTCTCACCTCCATTTTGGCTGTCATATTCCTTTTCTCATTCTCCTGGGTCCCCTCCACCCCCATTTCTTTCTTTTTTTAAAAATACATTTTTTATTGTAAAAATACTGTACAGAGGGGTTACAGTTACATGAGCAACATTTGAGTACATTTCCTACCAAACATTGTTGCTTCCTCCTTTGTTTTCCCCTACCATCCCTTCCCTTCCACCTCTATAACTACACTTCCCCCTCCTCCCCTCTCGCCTAAATTGTAAAGCTTGTTTTTCAACATAGTGTCTTGTACATCTCGTTGTTACAATGGGTCAACCTGTAACCCTATCTAATCATTTTATTTTTTTCCCTTCCCTCCCCAAATTAAAGAAGTGTATATACAAGATGCAGGGCACTGGAATCAAATACAGTGAAAACAGGGGTTATACCTTGGGGGAGGAACATACAAAGAAACAAAAAAAAATCACATGGTTCATTATAAATACATTAGAAACAATAGCAAGAAAAAAAAAACCACTTGTGTCCCTATCTTGGAGTTCATTTTGCTTAACATCATCTTGTCATATGTACATAGCTTTTGACCTTTTCTGCTTATCTCAGACATATACTAGTTATTGCCAATAAGGGGACCCATGGGACCTTGTTTCTTTGGGCCTGGCTTCACTTAATGTAAGTTTTTCCAAGTCTTTCCATTTCCTAACAAATGGGGCAATGTCATTCTTTCTGATGGAGGCATTGTGTGTGCGTGTGTGTGTGTGTGTGTGTGTGTATACATATATATGTATATATATGTTTATGTGTGTATATATATATGTACACATACATGTCACATTTTCTTGATCCATTCATCTACTGAGGGGCATCTGGGCTGGTTCCATATCTTAGCTATGCTAAATAATGCTGCAATAAACATAGTTGTGTTAGAATGGCTATAATCAAGAGCTCTAAGAACAACAGATGCTGGAGGGGATGTGGACAGAAGGGAACCCTATTGCATAGTTGGTGGGAGTGTAAACTTGTTCAACCACTTTGGAAAGCAGTATGGAGGCTCCTCAAAAGACTCCACATAGAGCTCCTCTGTGACCCAGCAATCCTACTTTTGGGCATTTACCCAAATGATCACAAATAAGGCCATACTAAAGCTACCAGCACAACTATGTTTATTGCAGCACCCCCATTTCTTAAAGCATTTGTATTCTGTTGGCTGGGCCCACTGGATAATACAAGATTATCTGCCCATCTCAGCTTAAATGTACTGTATAAAGTTCCTAAGTCACCTAAGGAAACCTAGGCAGAGTTGCCAGGGGTTAAGATGAGGACATCTCTATGGGGAAAGGGGAAGAGGGTATCTTCATTCTGATTTTCACAATGTCTTTGCAATGACTCACAATTTTTCTTTTCTTTTTTTTTGGGGGGGGTCCGGTTGTGGGGCCTGAACTCTGGGCCTGAGCGCTGTCCCTCAGCTCTTCAGCTCAAGGCTAGAGCTCTACCACTTGAGCCACAGTGCCACTTCCGGTTTTTCTGCATATATGGTGCTGAGGAATCGAATCCAGGGCCTCAGGCATGCAAGGCAAGCGCTCTACCACTGAGCCAACTTCCCAGCCCATGACTCACAATTTTTCAACAGAAGTTCTCTGTATTAGTATTTGCTTTCAGTTGGTATTTATGGCACAGGGAAGGAAGATCCTGCAGAAAAGTTGGAGGATTGTGGCTTCTCTATAGATTTTCTCTTTTGTTGTTGATTGTGGGGCTTCAACTCAGGGCATGGGAGCCATCCCTGGCTTTTTTGCTCAAGGCTAGTACTCTACCAGTTTGAGCCACAGCTCCACTTAGTTTTTTGTTGGTTAGTTGGAGATAAGAGTCTCACAGACTTTCCTGCTTGGGCTGGCTTTGAACCACAATCCTCAGATCTCAACCTCCTGAGTAGCTTATAGGCAAGAGCCACCAACACCTGGCATTTGTCTATAGATTTTCTGAGTGGTGCTGCACTCTACCTCTGATGATGAATTGGATAAAGAGGATTATTACATATAAACAATTAGAAGGTATGTAATTGTGGACTTTTTTTGTTCCTAATGTAGAGTTGATGTTACTAAGAATTACCTACATAATGAAATCAAATAGCAAGTATTTTGAAGGCATATCTTCTGTGATTTCATAGTATACATGAAGATATTATAGATACATCTCTAATCTTCTGTGATTTCATACTATACTGAAGGTATAGTATTGTAGATACCATCTCTATCCTGTTGGTGACTTATCACTCTATTTAAAAAGAAAATCTAAGCCAGGTACTGGTGATTCCTGCCTGTAATCCTAGCTACTTTGTAGTCTGAGGTCTAAGGATCATGGTTCAATTCAGCCCAGGCAGGAAAAGTCAATAAGACTCTAGTCTCCAGTCCCTTGTGTGTGCTTGGATCGAAGTCTGCCTGTATTATGTTTCCCATCATAGGCAGGATGACTGGCATGGACTATCTTGCCCACTCCTTTGCACTGAGATAAGAGTTTGATATACATTTTTTTTTTCCTCTCCTGCCTGGAACATTGATCCTTCCAATCTCAGCTTCCTGTATAGACTGGATGACAGTTATTGGTTGAGATAGGATCTTGTCTGTATACCTGAGGTGGCCTCAAGTCATGATCTTCCTGTCTTCAGCCTCCTAAGTAGGTAGGATTACAGACATGGCTCACTGACACCCAGAGATACTTGTATTTTTTTTAAGCTTCAGTGATATATAAGCCAATAAGTATTCACTAGCACAGTATTTTGAAGATGTTTGCATGCTTAGTGTACTTGTGAAGAATAAATGGAGTCAGACTTTCTCATCATAAATTTCTGAGGCTTTGGTCTTGAACTTCCCAAGGACTGGGATTCATAACTGGTTCAGCATATCCATGTACAACTAGGTACGGGTGTGCTACCATAGGTAACTCTGCATGTAACCTTGAGACTAGGTGTGCATATGTGGCCTTACATAGCCATAGTTTTGGTCAAATGCCATTATTGCCCAATGGGGGAATAAACAGGCTCCCCTGCAGGATGGAGTGTGACAGCCTGGGGATAGAGTATGGAGGTGCTGCTATGGATGAATGTGAGCAGATGAAGCTAGTAAGGCTGTGCAGTCTGTGAACCTATGCTGGGGTAGGCCAGTATACAGCGCGCTGTTTCTGTGGTGCTGTGTAGAGGCTATGAACAGGAGAACTTGAGAAGAAAAGCCCAGCATTCATACTATGGTGCCTCGAATCTTCCTCTGGCCTGCCCAAATCAGAGAGCCTGAGAAGAACCATCTGCAACACAACTTGTTAGGGGAAACGGCAAAAATTTCTAATTAGGTTCGTAGTTCTGTATAAAGAGTTAGGAGCTAGCCAGGTGCTGGTGGGTCAAACCTGTAGTCCTAGTTACTCAGGAGGCTGAGATCTGAGGATCATTGTTCAAAACCAGCCCAAGCAGGAAAGCCCATGTGGCTCTTATCTCCAGTTAACCTAGGAAAATGGAAGAGGAACAGTGGCTGAAAGTGATAGAGCACTGGCTCAGAGACTCAGGCACTGAGTTCAAACCCTATGACCAACCCTCTCCCCCCTAAATAAGAGTTAGAAATTATGTCTCCAGGGTTTTTGTTTTTTTGCCTTCTTTAAAAAAGAGCCATTCCCCCCCCCCCCACCCAGACTGCTCATTATGAGAGAACCAGTGTTTCACCAAGTCTAGATTTTTTTTTTTTTTTGCCATTGGTTTGAACTCAATCCGGGTGCTTTTCTGCTCAAGGCTAGAGCTCTACCACTTTGAGCCACAGCTCCACTTCCAGTTTTCTGGTGGTTAATTAGAGATAAGAATCCCACAGACTTTCCTTTCCAGGATGGCTTTGAACCTCAATCCTCAGATTTCAGCTTCCTGAGTAGCTAGGAATACAGGTGTGAACCACCAGCACCAGGCCCAGGTCTAGATTTCTAAGCACTCACTCTGGAGATTTTGGCTGAATATGTGTAGGAGCAGGGTGGGTAAACAGACCAGGAAGCTCACTTCTCGGCTATTTTGATCCTAGACACAAGGCTGTCATTTTTTTCTATGTAGTTATCTTAGGTGTAAACTTAATACTGTTAGGCCATTCAAGCCAGAGACAATTCTAACTCAGGAACCAGCTGGCAAATCTTTTGCACCTGGCGCCAAGTCATAGTTGTAATTTCCTGATTCAATCATTCCAGCATCTTTGCTGTCTCTGAGTCTCTGATGTAGTCATGTAGTACTTTTTGTCTTACAGTATGCCTCATAATTGTTGAAAGCTAGTTTTGTGTCCAGCAGCTTCAGTTCCTTGCGCTGGGCTAAAGAAGCTGTGTTATTCAGGTTTTTAGTGACGTGGAAGCTGATATTAGTGCAAGGAGGGCCTTCTAGGTTGAATGATTAAGTTTTAGTCTTTCTTTTATGGGACTGGTGTTTGAGCTCAGGGCTTTGCACCTGCTAGGCAGATGTGCTACCACTTGAGCCATACCTCTAGCCCTTAAAAAAATTGTTATTGTAAAGGTGATGTACAGAGGGGTTACAGTTATGTAAGTTAGGAACTGTATATGTTTCTTTTTGAACAGTGTCACCTCTTCCCTCGTTTTCTCCCAGTTCTTCCCTCCTGACCCCTCTCCCAAGTTGGGTCGTTCATTCCTAACATAGTGTCTGGTGGATATCACTGCTGCATTTGTTTTCCTTTTTGTTAGACCCTTCTGTGCTCTCCCCTTATCCTCGCCCAAACAGATAAACTTACAAACAACATAAAAGATACAGAAATCAAAAGCAGGGACAAAGAAACAGCAAAACAAACAAAAAACCTCTTGTTTCCACTTCTTGAAGTTCATTTTGATAAGCATCATTTTATGTGATCATATGCACATAGCTATTGAGCCTTTTTAATCCTTTCCTAAGAATATCTTCTTTTGGTCTCACTGAGTGAATATCTAGAGACCTGTAGAATTAATCATGTCCCAGTTCTTTTTACTCTGGTTAGTTTTGAGACAGAGCCTCATTTTTTTCCTGGCAGTCCTGAACTGCGACCCTCCTATTTACACTTGCTGCTGTAGGATGACAGGAGCCTACCACCACACTCAGCCTTTTATGTTGACATGGGATCTCTCAAAAGCTTAATTTTTTTTTTATTTGGTCTGGGCTCGCCTGACACTTCCATCTTCCCCATCTCATCCCCTACCTAGCATGGATGACAGACCATACCCAGCTCTTGGGCTGAAAAGGGACTGGTGAACTTTAGCTGACTTCAAACTTCAGTAGCTTGGATCACGTACAGGTGAGAGCCACTGGTGCCTGGTAAGAGTTTCAGTCATCCAGTGAATCTGTGCCCTTGTTCTGTGACCTTCCCAAATGTTTTTCATCTATTTTTCCCCCTTCTGTTCCCTATGGGTGTAACAGGATGGCTGGATCAAGCTAAAATTGGGTGTTTCTCCTGTTCTGGATGGAATGCTAGAGTTGGCAGGATTTGGGTATTTTCCTTGATTGGGCTCTGATAAAAACGGCTGTGAGTTAGACTTTGGATAAGTAGTTTCTCTTGAGAGAAACCAGACCTTAATAAAAGGTATAGTCCATCCTGCCATTGCCCAGCATTTTCAAAATGGCTCTTTTTGCCTTCTACTGCCTGCATGTGGGGCTTTTGTCTCTGTTTCTCACTGTGGAGATGGGATGACCTCGTTGCCCCCAGAAATTTCATCGTTCTGCTTGTCTGCACTGAGCCTCCAGCAATTTGCCAACGTCTTTCAGGTTTTGGACTTAGCGCTGGTTCCCAGGGACTTTTCTGCTTGGTAAGTTGGGACCCTCTGCCTCCCCCTGTCTGTCTCCCCCTTGTCTGGGCTAGAAGTTGGCCTGTGTCCTCATTCCCTGATGAAACTAAATGTAGTGGTTGATGTGTTTGTTTGAAGTTACTGTGTCATTTGCCTTTGGTGCCCTTCAGGGCTGGGTCTCTCAGGTTCCATTCCTCTGCACACCGCCTTCTCAAAGTGATCTGTGAGTTTGTATCACTTGCTTCTCAGCATAGCCTTAGTTCTCTCAGCAAGGGTGCTCACCATTCCTGTTTGTCTTGTTTTGGAGAATTGTAGTTGTTACTCTGAAAATCCCCACCCCAAGCAATCTGACATCACCTAGTGACATCTCAGTCTGTTTAGGCTGGGTCTCCCCTTGTTTATTTTATCAGTTCCTCAAGAGTGGCTCTTTTGTCCTTCTTCAGCATTTGGGTGAAAAAAAACCTTGAACTTCTTATGCTCTATTGTTTGTTATACTCGATCATCTGCTATTGTCCTGTTCTTTTCCATCATGATTGTGACCAGAGAGGTATCCTTCCTTACTGCTGTAATACCGGTGCTTTAAAAAATATATTGCAGTTGATAAGTAGAAGACATTTGTTTGTTTTTGGTACTGGTACTGGAACTTGGGGCCTTGGCCCTTGTCCTTTTGCTTTTTTGCTCAAGGCTAGCATTCTGTCACTTGAGTGAGGCACAGCTCACTTCAATATCAGCTGTTTTAATATATTGACTTTTTAAAACAGTTCCCACCCATCTCCAAACCAGATATAATTGGTAAGTGTGCTATATGCTAGTAATGCAGATATGAGAAGCAAAATAAAGCAAAACACTCTCTTCTGAATTAGAAGAGGCAGATTAAAGAAAAAGGGAATGAGCTAGCTAGCTATTGGGAAGAATCAGGGTAGCTAAGCTGACCAGCTCCTTCTGGCTAGCCTGGCCAAAATGATGAGTCACCTGGCTAAAGTCAGCCAGTGGTAGACTTTGTTTTACATTATAATCACCTGGCCTTTTTTTTTTTTTTAAATGAAATCCCATCTAGAGTGTGCTATCGTAATTTAATTGTGCTGCCTGGGGGTGCAATGTATGGTGGTTACAAGCTGATCATCTGATTCTGTTTCCTGAGTGTTTCTCTTGTAGCAGCAGTTTGTAAACCACTTGGCTTTGGTCTCTAGTGTTGTGTTGGGGGTCCAGTTCAACACAGGTGTTATCTGAGTTTCCTTAGTAACAAGACTTCTGCCGAAATGTATTTTTTTTTTGGCATTTTCTGGGTCATAAATTTAATACCTGAAAGGTCAAATACAGAAATCAAGCATAGGAAAACACAGTAATTGTCTGGAATTTTTGGAGGGAAAAATATTGTTATAAATTAAATATTGTTAAAATATTGTTATAAATTGTACGTTAATATGTAGAGTTAGAGTTATTCTTCAAAGTCAAGACAAAAATAGGGCAAAGAGATGAATTTCTCTTGCCTTTTGAAGTCTATCATCCCGTCACCTACAAAAGGCATTATTTTTCTTGTTTTATTTTATCTTTTTGGAGGTACTGGGGTTTGAACCCAGCACCTAGTGTTTGCTAGGCTGGAGTCATAATGCTGAGCCATACCCCCAACAAGATGTTAATTACTTTTTTCAATATTTAGAACTGTGTTTTGTCTTTCATTGTCTGGATCTGTGTTAGATACATAATAACAATGACAGTGGTCATCCTTGAAAGTAGCGCTTTATGTAAACATCTAACCTTGGTTCATTGCTGCATCCTAGCATTGTATATTGTGTCTTTGGATATAAGCAAAGGAGATTACTTACCTTCCTCCCTCCCAGACTTGCCTAGTTTTGGCATCAGGGTTAGGGAGCTAGAAAATAAATGTAAAGAATGAGCTCTGAAGCTTTCTGCCTTTTTTTTTTAATGCCATAGACTAGTTCAGATAATATAGACTAAAACCTATTTAAAATAGGGGAATAAGCCACATCCTGTTTTTAAGTGGTTGAACATACTTTCAAGTAGCTGATACCTAAGTGCTTATTCAGTGATGTGAGTAGAACTTACATCATTGCTAAATGCTGGGTCCTGGTGGTTTGGTTCAAATAAAGAAGGGATTTCTTCCTCCCATCCCTATCCCCACCCCCACCGAGGAAGGATAGAAACCACATGCAACATTTTTTTCTTCTCTCCCTGGGCCTTGTGGCCCACCGAGTAGGGATTGAATTGTCTCAGGATTGGGACTTTTGTTTTTCTTCATGTTTCATCTCACATTAATTCAGGTGGTAGGTTAGGACTAGAATAAAACCCTAAAGGAATTGAGTCTAGATTAAATGGTGTAAATAGTAATGGTGTAAATAGTATATACACTTAGTATCATTTTCAATTTCCCTGTTGATTTCTTGCTATCACCCGTCCTTTAGGTCTCCATCTCTTGAACCTTCTTGATTATATGCAGCGCGTGAGATACTTGTAAACCTGAAGAGTTTGGGCCTCATTCCAGGTTTACTAACTCAGAAATCTGGGGCTGGGGCTGGGGAATCTGATAGCAATTAGCCCAGGTGATCCATCTCATCAGGGAGCTCAGGAAGCATGACCTTTGTGAAAGTAATTTAAAATTTATTATAGCTGTGGCTCCCAGCCTTGAGTATGGGGGTAGGAGGGGGAGCTTTAGAAATCCTGACGCCCCAAGCCTTTCCACCTACAGACTCTATCTCTTGAATCAGGGTTTTTGAAATGTTCTGCCAGCATTGAGAATCATTGCCTTTCACATTCCTGAGACCTGAGCCATAGTCTCTGAGATAACTGTTGATTCCTTAGCTCCTTAGAAAATCAAGGCTGAGCATATATGAGATCTATGTCCTGCTCTAATGTTTGTCTCTCCTGAATTTAATTCTACTTACAATCAGACTGGTCATATTAAAAGAGATGTGTCCCTAACACATAGTAAATGTTCAATAAATGCTTATTACTGATGATTAAAAACCATGTGGCCACTAGGCTAGTCTAGCACCCTAAGCTTGAGGGTGTTTTTGTTTTGTCAGTCATGGAGTTTGAACTCAGGGCCTCAGCACTGTTCTTAAGCTCTTTTTTTTAAAAAAAATTTAATTTTATTTGTGAACATACTGTACAGAGGAGTTACAATTACATGGGCAGGATAATG
>NW_012267248.1:7592602-7609341 GCF_000151885.1 Dipodomys ordii
ACTGTCTCTCAGCTCTTCAGCTCAAGGCTAGTGCTCTACTACTTGAGCCACAGCACCACTTCTGGCTTTTTCTGCTTATGTGTTACTGAGGTATTGAACCCTGGGCCTCATACATGCAAGGCAAGCACTCTACCATTGAGCCACCTTCCCAGCCACTTGCATTCATTCTTTAAGTACTGTGTAGTACATTTGATCTGATTACTCTCATGCGTTATAGACCTGGGAACCAATTTATTTCTTTATGGTGGCGTAGCTCAATTGGACTCATTGTGGGGTGATTTAAAAATTTTAATTTTGGAAGACAAATTTTCTTTTATTTTCCATTTTTACGAGGAAATTTCTCTTTGTATCTCCTATATGCAGCTTCAATTCAGTCAGGAAAATGACAGAAGGTCATGGAAGAATCTAGAGGATTCTCTTTTCATGGGATTTTGCCCAGCTGAAGCTATTTCTGTAGTTACTACATGTGAATGTTTCAAACCCCAGTGGACAACAGCCCCACGAAAACCAGTTTTACTCCTAAGTTTGGCACGTCAGGAAAAGCCAAAGGAGTTCCCATATTCCAAAGGGAATTAGGAAACAGAATGGGGAACATCTGGAATTGATAGTGTTTACTCAGCACAGTGCATTTTCCTAGACATGGTGGTTGGAAAGTTGAGGGGATATAAGAAAGGTGGGGTTCAGGGCGGAGAGCATCCTTTAGATAAAAACCAGAGATAGGACAGGAAAGCCTAACTTTGTTGCATACACAAACATAGTCTTACAATGAATAGGTAAATTATTCAGAATATGTAAATGATCCCAGACAATATACGGTAGTATATTTCATTAACATCTATGTATTTGGAGATTTAAAAAAATGTAACAACAGTTTAAAAAGCAATGGATAAAGAGACCTTTGAACGATGGCTTAAGTATAAGATTTTTTTTAAGTTTCTAAAGCAACTCTTAGTGTGAAAGGTCTGTATACATGTGACCTTTTCAAAAGCAGCTAAGTAGGCCATCTGAAACATTTACGTTCTTCTTTTCTGATGCTTAGGCTTCATATTTAGGTGAGAGTGAGACAGAGTTTCCCCATTTCGGTGTCTTCTAGGGAAGATTCTTTTTCCTGAAACTGTTTGGAATTTTGGGGTTATGGCATATCAATCAGTTGCTGACAATTTTGAGGGAATGTGTGAAAGAGCCAGGGGCCCTGAATGACATCACTTCTGTCATGTAGGAGTGTTATGAATGGGTCTTGCAGACTAGAATAAGTTTGTTTGTATTTTTTTTTTGCGGGGGGGGGCTGGGTTCCTTTTTAGGTGCTGATCCTGGGGCTTGAACTCAGAGCCTGGATCCCTGAGCTTTTGTGCTTAAGGCTAACAGTCTATCACTTGAGCCACGATCTACTTCTGGCTTTTTGGTAGTTAATTGGAGATGAGTCTCATGGACTTTCCTGCCTGGTATGGCTTTGAACCATGATCCTCAGATCTCAGCCTCCTGAATAGCTAGTATTACAGGCTTGAGCCGCTCACCAGTGCCCAGCATAGAATAGGGTTCTTAAAGGCATTGCTTTTTGATGAAGAGTGATCCATTGTACCAATCCACTCCAGGAGATGGGAAGGTAGCTTCTTGAAGGGCTGTGGCAGAGATCTCTCTCGGTTTAATAGTTCTCATTTTAGCTCTTTCTCTTCTACCTAAGAAATCCTATGAAGTAGGGCTGGGCACTGGTGGCTCATACTTGTAATCCTAGCTACTCAGGAGGTTGAGATCTAAGGATCGTGGTTTAAAGCCAGTCTAGGAAGTTAGATCTGTGAGATTATCTTCAATTGACCAGCAAAATATCCTAAGTAGAGATATGGCTTGAGTGGTAGGTAGAATGCCAACCTTGAGTGAAAGAGCCAGCCAGAAGCAAAGGCCCTGAGTTCAAGCCCCAATACTAGTGTGTACACACACCTACATATACACAAAAATCCAACTACATGAGTGAGACTGCTGCTAATATGGGGGGGTGGGGGGGAGAGCAGGGATCATCTAAATTACTTGAAAATGTAAAACTTTTGCTAGCAAAACTATTTTATCACATCTGGTTATGATTCCCTGTAGTTGAATGCCAAAGGCTTTAAAGAGGCATCAGAAGGGGCTGCGGACTGGACCAGTCATTGATCAGTTGCAGGCAAACAGAAGTCTAGAGAGGTGGGCAGTTGATGGCAGGTTGGTCACTGATTGTCACCAGGCTGGTGGTGACCAGGAAGGTTGAGAGAAAGCTATAGGTAAGGTTGTGAGCAAGTCCCAGTCAATGCAAGCATAAAGGAATATTGGAATCCTTGCATGGACTAACCCACCTGACACTGAGATTTTGTTTCAGCCTTTAACACTTCTGCATGATACTGAATCATGCTAGTACAAATTGTAAAATCAAAGCTTAATCTGTTGAGAGATTGCTGTAAGATTCACACAACTATGGCAAATAGAACAGGATTTAAACCTGTTTCTTTGGCTGAACATTCCCAGGTTCTGTCATCACATTAGAGTTGCTTGTACCCTCTCCTCCTCCTAGTGGCAGGAACCCCACCTCTAGTCCACTGCTTCAATGATGACCAGTGGCTCCTAGGAATTCTGGAAAGAGAGAGCAGAGCAAGGTCTGTCTCAAAAGCAGTGTCGGGGAAGGCTTAGCGTGCAGAGGAAGGAGGAATGGGTAGAGTATGGAACCTAGGACAAGTGGTAGCTCCAGGCTGGGTTCTTGCTGGGCAGAGTAGAGAGTTGGGGGTGTGAGATGATTAGGTATTCCAGCATTTGGTTGCGGCAAGGCAGACTGCTCTATGGAGATTGCGGTAGCTTGAAGAGGTCCTGGGCCTGGCCTGGATTTGCAACTCTCCTGTGATGATGATTCAGAGTGAGCTTGGATGTCTAGGTCCCTGCCTCCCAAAGAACTGCCTCACGGGTGGGAGGCCCTTTCTGGGCAGTGGGTCCCTCATGGACAGCAGTCTGGATTCCTCAACTTTGTTCCACCCTCCTGGCATGCCTACCATTGCCCAGGACTGGTGGTAGCCTGTCCCGGATCTTGGTGTGACTCACACTTCCCCCAGTGAGATATGCTTGTGGAAGAACTGAGGTGGAAAGCACCTTAGGGGATAAGAGAATGGCAGGGCTTGGGGTTTCTTTGGGCTGGTCATTGCCAGTTTTGAAGCCTAATGTTTCCCTGGTTGTGTTTAAGGTGCCTTTGTGGTCCTAGAGCTAGTGTGAGGACAGGAGGCCTCTTTTGGAGTGCTATTCTGGACATTCTTGTTGGAAGATGAGCCTTGAGTCTGTGTCTCTGGTCCTTCCTATGATTCAGTACTCACCCCATGGCCAGATCTAAAAGCCTTCTTAGACTAGAATGGGAAGAAGTTGGAACTCTGTCCTCTAAGCTTCTTGGAGGCTTCTGGGTAACTATGGAGAACTAGGAGAGAGACCGGAGAAGAGAGGCTGGGGACCTGGCTGGTTTGGATTTTGCAGTGTAAGAACTTGAGATAGGGGAGTTGAAATTTTCTATATAGTCAACAAACAGTTCATTTGGGTAGGAAACAAAAGTAAGGTTCAATTTGGGTTCAATATGGTGGTAAACACCTGTAATCCCAGCTACTCAGGAAGAATAGGTAATAGGACGGTGGTTGCAAGCCACCACGAGTGAAAGTGCAATACCCTAGCTAAAAGATCACTAAACAAAAAAAGGCTGGCACGGCTTAAGTGGTGTAGAGTTCCTCCCTAGCAAGTTCAAGGCCCTGGAGTTCAAATCTTAGTGCCATTATTTTTTAATTGTTTTTACCAGAATGTTATTAGGTATTTGACCGGCAGAGCCCCGCTGTTGCATCCTCTTGGAAATTTTGGATTATGCACAGGCAAGGGTGTAGAATCCCTCAGACTTCCAAAGTATATTACTGTTTTGGAGGTGTGAAGATATGTTTATATTTGTGCCTCATGGAACTCAGAGTTTTTTTTTAATGGTGGCAGATATATAAGACATATATTAGAACTCGTACCCCAACATTTAAATATATATACATATATGCATATATATATACACATAATGTATTCATAGATATATTTGGAGAGTATATACATTATCCTTTCTCCAAATTGCAAAGTTTTTGCTGTGCTGGGATAGGAGGAGGGTAAAATGCAGAGCCCTCATGCATGCTAAACAAGTTCTCCCACTGAGAACCCCAGTCCACGAGATTGGGTCTTCTCTGCCTCTGAACTCTGAACAGATGATTTGAGTATATGTGGCACCCAGACTGGTGCTGGGGTATGCATATGAGCAGAAACTGGTGCGCTCATGGGACTATTTCCCTCCTCTCCTCCCCTGCTTTCTTTCTACCTTCTTCCATTACATTTTAAAAAAGTTTATATATATATATATATATATATATGTATATTTTAAATACATATTTGACTCTAAAATAAGTTTAGCTTTTATAAAACTGAGTTACATTGTTTGTGTATGCCAGTAGTGGAGCTTGAACTCAGAGCCTTACTGCTCTCACTTAGCTTTTTTGTCTCAAGGCTGGAGCCCTACCACTTGAACCATGTCTCCACTTCAGTCTTCTTGCTGCTTAATTGGAGGTAAGAGTCTTTCAGATTTGTTTATCAAGGCTGACTTTGAACCTTGGTATTTAATCTTAGCCTTCTGAGTAGCTAGGATTACAGATATGAGCCATGGGTGCCCAGCTAAGTTACTTTTTGAAATGGTTTGAACCCCTAGGATGAGAAAAGAAAAAAAAAACACATAAAACAAAAACCTGATTATTTTGCAATACCAGAACCTAAAATTTCCATCTTTCTTGCATCTTATCTCCCCTAACACACACACACACACACACACACACACACACACACACACAGACACACACACACAGAGCATTCCTAAACTATTCAGGGGGAAGAAAAAGAACCTCATTAAGTTTATATGTGTGATCTGTCACATACATGGAATGGCAAGAACATGGCTGTGTATAGTAATGCCCTGCTCCTTTGGCTCCCTGGAGCTCCTTTAGGGAAACACTTCTTGACCACATATTTTTGTAGTGATTTTATGTGAAGACAGAGGGAGGAGGTAGATGCTGACCATGTTGTTTAACAGTGGTGGTACTGATGTCCTGATAGGGATGAGTAATTGCAACAGAACACACCATATAATCAGTAACTTTATACCTCGTGGGGTGCACAGAACTCTGCGGGATATTCTGACAGCTTGAAAGAATGTGAGCACATGCTTCCAAGAATTTCTTGAAACAGTTTCACAACATTCGTGTGAAAGCTTTAGCAGGAGGTTGAAGGGTTGACTGAGCCCAGAGCCCAAGCACAAGTACGCCCTTAGGAAACACACTGGACGTGGTCCCTGAAGAGCTTCTGACTGAAGCCTTCACTGAGTTGTTAAACAATTCTTGGCCTTGGTGTTCTCATTTGTGGAAGAGTGGAGCTGAATGGGTCATTTTGGAATCCTCTTAGGGCATTAAATGTTCCAATCTGTGTTTATTGCTGATCCTTGTGCCTATAAATGGCCTAATTTATTGGAGAGACTATCAAGTTGAGCTATTGCACATAGTAGGTGTGTTGTCTCCTGAATTCAGGTTTTTGTTTTGGTTTTTTCTGATGCCACTCTACCTACTCACACTGACAAATGTGTCCTTGCTGAGTCTGAGTTCAAGCTGTAGCTTAGAAGTGTTTAAGTTGGCCTTCATCTGTGCTGACCCCAGAGTTAATACGCAGGTCATCCCATGTGCATTCATTCTTCTGATCCTAAGAGGATATTTATTCCTTGCTCCTGTCATGAACTAAGAGCTTGATCAGTAGAGGGGAACGCCTCTATGATGGACTCCGACCATATTGCTGGAGAGGCTGAGTCAGAATTCACAGAATGGAAAGTTCCAGTGTGGCAAGTGTCGCTTGGGCCTTTTGTTCATCCATTTATTGATTTACTTACAGATTCTTCAGATAACTGATCAGATGTTTCCATGTTCTGGACACTGAGAGGGGATGCTGCAGAGGCAAAGCTCTTGCTCCCTAAGCCAGAGGATGAGAGAAATAGCAACTGGCATTTCTTAGGCCCACCCTCAATGGTGTGGTCAAGGATAAAGCACTCTGGCTCCTACAGCTGAGGTTTAGCTGAAAACCAAGGGCCCTTGGAGGACATTGAAATAAGGAAGAATAATTTCACCACTGCTGTTGCCTTGACAACAGACACCAGTTCTTTGGGGTCACCATGAAATGCGATGTCATTTCTTTCTTGTGGTAAGAGCTGAGCCGTCTGCTTCCCTCTATGTGGCCACCTGGAAAATCACAGCCTACGTGCCTGGTGCCTTAGCTTAATTGAGGCGGCAAGGTGGAGAGAAAGATGCCAGGTGTTTAGGACCTGAACTACTGTGAGGCAAGTCGCCATTTTCCAATGTGTTGAAAATTATAGTGGCAGTGTTAAGAAGGATTATGGTTTTCCTTTTTTCAAAAGAGGATTCTAAACAATTGAAATGTTTACTGAATGCAAGGCCTAAGCTCTTTTCACATTGTGTTCTGTGAAATTCTAAGAAATAATATGTTGCATTTTTCTTTTTTTAAAATAGTTTTCTCCCTATTCCCTCTTGCCCTCCTAACAATAGCTCTGGGGTTATTTCTGAAAAAAAAAAATAGAAGGAAGAATAAATGAGTTCAGTAAGTCATGTCAGTTGCTCTTAGAATTTTAGCAGGGGTGAGGACAGCAAGTAGCAAGTGTGGAATTCTAACTGGAGTGTTTTGAAGGTGGTAAAGACTTAGCACTCATCTAATCTGAAGAGGTAGTGACTTGCGTGGGATCTACAGCTAGTCGATGGTAGGAGCCAGAATTGAGCCGAGGTCCTTCACCTTCCCATCTAAGGTACTTCCTACCTGTTTCCACAGAACACATGCTTGGTGTGCGCTGTCCTACTCCATTTTCTATAGTAATAACTGAATATCAAAGGCTCAGTAATTTGTCAAGAATAAGTGCTGACTCCATTCATGATTTTGAAGCTCAGGAAGTTCAAGGCCAGGTGGCCACATGTGGTAAGACCCTTTTGCTGGTAAGAACTCAGGGTCCCAAGAAGGACAGGGCATCACGTGGCCAGATCACTGTCAGCCAGCTCAGGTCTCTCTTCCTCATAAAGTTACTATCCCATTAAAAAGTCACATCTTTATGTTCTATTTGATTGTGTGTGTGTGTGTGTGTGTGTGTGTGTGTGTGTGTGTGTGTGCGCGCGTGTGTGCGTGTGCACGCATATGCATGCCAGTCTTGGGGTTTGAACTGAGAGACTGGGAATTAATCCTGAGCTTTTGTGCTCAAGGCTAGAACTCTACCACTTGAGCCACAACTCTACTTCTGGCTTTATGCTGGTTAATTGGAGATTAGGGTCTCAATGGATGTTTTTTCTTTCTTGGGCTGGCTTTTTGAACTGCAATTCTCAAATCTCAACCTCCTGAGTAGGTAGGATTACATGTATAAACCACTGTCATCTGGCTATTTTTAATTTAATTACTGTCCAGAAGGTCCTACTGCTCAAGTACATAGTCAGATTAACTTTCATATTACCCTTTTTATGGTAGGGATTAATTCAACATGAGCTCTGATAGTGACATTTAAGTCATAGCAGCTCCTAAGGCATAAGAGTTCAACACAGCACATTGACTGAGACCCCAAACTTTCCTCAATGATGAAAACCTTAAGACATTATTTTCTTACTAAAACAAACATAGATATATCACTGGCATGTTGAAGATCTGAACATTTGTCTGAAATGGACATAAACATTTATATTCATTAATAAAATGAAGTTAAATGAAAACTAAATATGCCATTATGAACCTATATGTCTTAAACAGGTACTTAAGACATAGAAGATCAGTGATATTGTGGACTTTTGGCTAAGCTAGAGATCTTTTAAGTCACTGCATGTCTCCTTTTCTCCAAGGATGACCTTGATAAGGAATTTTAAGGGTCACATTGCTGCTGATGTGGCTGGCCTCTATCTATGATGTGGAGGCTGAACTTGTATTCTTGAGACATCCAGAGTACCCATGACTGCCCCTGGACCCTGATTTTTTGTTTATTTGTAGTACTGGAATAGAAACATAGGGCCTTAAGCTTGATATATGTATGAGACACTGTACCACTTGAGCCATGCCTTATCCTAGGATCCTGGGGTGTTTTTATTTTTTTCTCTTCCAAATCTCATGTACTTTCAGAAAGCATTGTCAGAGTTTGCTTCTGGGCCTAATATATATCCATTTATCTTAATGTAACAATACTGATTTTAGTTATCTTTTAATGATTGAAATGGACTCTCCAGAAGAGTCCAGCAATTCCTCCCATTCCCCACTTTCCTGCTTTGGCCCAAGCTGTTAACCAATTAAGGCTGGACTGAGATGTTTATAAAGGGATTGTAAAGAGTTTTCAGTGTACAGGTGAAGCATCTCTAATGTGAAAATCTGAAATCCAAAATCTAAAGCTTAATGTGTTGACATGATGCTCAAAACAATTTAGGTTTTGAAATAGTATAAATTTGAAATTTTAGGGGATATACAATCAGTAAAGCCTATGCAATTATTCCAAAATTAAACAAAAAAAATATATACCTGAAACGCTCCTGTTCTCAGCTTTTCAGATCAGGGATATTCAAACGGTATTCAAAGAGGGACGAACAAATAAAGCAACATGAAGCTACCTACCTAGTCTAGTTCTCATGTCTCTGGTGTCCCAGGATAAAGAATGGTACCCAAAGAATGGCTTAGTCAGTCTTCTGGGAAGACCTTCACATTGTCAGTCAACTATGTAGCCAATGGGGCTATTTCCTTGCTCTCCAAGAAGCCACTATCTTAGTCTCATGTCTTATTTCCCAACTTTTCTTTGGGTGGTCTTCAGAATAGCAGTAGCAAGTGCAACTTCTTCTATATTAATACTTCATTGACAGAAAAACTGATCAGGCTTATGCCCCATTTTCTTTTTGGTAACATGAACAAAGAAGATATAAAAGAGGCATTGGAAGCTGGGTGCCGGTGGCTTACTCCTGTAGCCCTACTATTCAGGAGGCTGCGATCTGAGAATCATGGTTTAAAACTAACCCAGGCTAGAAAGTCCATGAGACTCTTTATCTCCAATTAACTCCCCCAAATCTAGAAGTGGACCTATGGCTCAAGTGGTAGAATGCCAGTCTTGCTAAGGGACAGCACCCAGGCCTTGAGTTCAAAATCCCCCCAAAAGATACAGGAAATATATGATTTTTGGCTTTACCAAGAGCAGCTCTGAGCACTTTCAAAGCTCCCCCCTGGAGACCACACATCAGTAGCATCTCCTCGAGTACAGATACTGAAAGATGGACTGTGCAAAGGAAATGAGATTCCCTGAAAGCCAGTAGGTGGAAAGTGGCATGCCTTTTCTTTGAGAGGACTTCTGACATTTGCCACTTGAAGAGAGGTGAGGGGGCGGAAGGAGGGACTTTGGTGACTGTTAAATGCCCAGCCATAAACCTAATGAAGACCTGGATCTTTCTGAATCACTAGCAAAAGTCAACAGGAGAAAAAGCTGAAAGGGGAGCCCAAAACCCCAGTAAACCCAGAACTACCAAGTTGTCCTCTGGTCAGGAGCTGGGAGAGTTTTGGGAGTGGCTCCCTGGGCATTGTCTCTTCCAAACACTGGGGCTCTGCTCGAGTCACTGCTGCATACATTAGTTCCTTTGGGCTTTCTTTAGCTCAAAGAGCATACGTAGTGATGGCATTGCCCTTCCCCAAATGAATACCTTTTGTAAACTACCTGTTATGTTTGGTGATACCCTCCTCACAGAGGGGCACCTTCATGGGGAAGACCTGTGTGCCTTTGGTAATTATTTTAAACAACTGCTGCTTGCTGACTGCTGTTACCCATGTGAAAGTGTGTGTGGAGAGGTGTTTGATAGAAGACCCCTTTTGGAGAATGGTATCACAGAGCAGGGGGAAGACTCAAGGTAACGGAATGCTGCAAGTTGAGGATCTTTTATCTTAAATGCTGTGTGTGTGGGGGGTGTGTGTGTGAAGGGGACTGAGGAGCCAGGAATATTGGGGATCTTGCAGGTTTTCAGATTTTGGAATATTCATATATAGGCTCTAGGGTAAGTCTGTTCAAATAGACTTTACAAGTTGCTCCAAAATTCAAGTGTGTGCATGCGTGCATGTGCACACCTGCACGTATAGATGTTGTGCTAGGGATAACACAGGGCCTTGTGTGTGCTTGGCATGTGCTCTACCACGTAATTACATCCCTAGCCTCTCAAACCTTTCTCTTCTCTCTTCATGTTCCTCTTTCATGTGAAATCTTTAAAGTATCACATCAGCCTTCAAAAAGGTTTTCATTTTGGAACAGACTTTGGATGCTTATCCAGCATAAAGAAGAAATTTTATATGACCAGCATAGAGAAAAAAAAATTATGTAACTTTAAAACTTTATTATTACTTGGACTACTGGGGGTTGACCTTGGGGCTTTGTGCTTTCTTAGGGAGTGCTCTGCCACTTGAACCACTTCAAATCCTTCTGCTGAACCCCCTCACCCCCCACCCATTCTTGGTAACATTACGTCCTTTTACATCTCTGTAAGGAACTAATTGGCACCATATTGGTTCCAACCTTGTAGATATCATGTGGGTGCCTGAAAAACCTGATACTTCCTAGAAATGGGGTATACCAAGTGCCAGATGAGTGACCACCATGCCCTCTGGGAGATGCCCTCATTTCCTCTGCCCCTCACTTGAGTAGATTTAGTTTGTAGTGAAATTTAAATAGCATATTTACTGATAGTATACTGAATAGAGTGCCTTATATCTGTAATCCCAGCTACTTAAGAGGTAGAGATTAGAAGGATCCTAGTTCCAAGCCAGTCTGATGAAGAGTTGGTGAGAACTTCATCTCAACCATTATAGTTGGCATGCTGACACACACCTGTCATTCCTAGTGCAGGAAGCATCAATAGAATCACAGACATAGGAGGCCAGCCTAGGTATAAAAACAAGACCCTGGCTGGGTCCTGGTGGCTCTGGTCTATAATCTAAGGCACTTAGGAGGTTGAGATCTGAGGATCATGGTTCAAAGCCAGCCAGGGCAGAGAAGTCTATGAGACTCATCTCCAATCAACCACCAGAAAACTGGAAGTGACACTGTAGCTCAAAGTGGTAGAGTGCTAGCATTGAGTGAAAGAGTCCAAGGACAGCACAAAGGCTGGAGGGGGAGAGAAAGGGAGACCCTACCTATTGAAAAAAAATGAAGTAAAATGGAATTAGGGTAGAATTCAAGTGGTAGTGTGTCTGTTTAGCAAGCACAAGGCCCTCAGTTCACATCCCAGAACCACCACAAAACCAAAAAGGCTCATCATAGTCCCTTCTGGGCTCTCAAGTGTTCTCAGGTGCACTATTCAGTTCTTCTGCACTTGGCTCTTAGGAGGCCATTATCCTTACTTTAGAGATGAATCTTGATTTTGTGTCTGAGACTTGCTCCAAGTGTGTGCTGAGTCCTTCAAGAACAGATGCCATCTGCTGGACCACTGACATGCCAGTGGGTGTGAATCTTTCATTTTCCTTTGCATAGTGTTACAGTGCACACTTAGTTGAGCAAATTGACATTATAGAAAGTGCCTTAGACCCTACGGTACTAAAACCATGTTAAATATATTATTTGCCCCTATAAAAATGTTATATATTAAGTTTTGACTATGCTTCATAACATGTACTTCTCTAGTCAAGATATTATTATAAACACTCAGTGATGACGAATCAGTGTTAATGAAAAATCCTTGTTTCTCTGCAGTGTGCTTCAAAACACAAACCTTTTGGGTTAAAAGCTTTAACATCTGTTAGGAAGATTTGTCATGTGGGTTTGGAATCTTAGATTTCCCCTGGATGAATTGTGCGGGCTGTTGACAACCAGACACCTGTCTGCAAAAATCTTTTCTTTGTATTCCCCTATTTCTAGACAATGATTTTTGTAAGACAATAAATTTATTCATTATTTTTTAAAAAAAAGCAATGTAAGGAAACAGACAGTATTTAAATACCAAAGAGATGCTCAGGATGGGACTGACTAGTGTGAGCAGCCTGTTAGTGGTACTTCGGTGGGGCTGGCTGGGTTTCTTTTATTGTTGTTGCTGTGGGTGGTGGTTCTGGGGCTTAAACTCATGGTTGCCTCTAGTAGGATTTGAACTCAAGAGTCTGAGTGCTGTTCCTTAGCGTTTCTCTTAAGGCTTGTACTCTACCACATAAGCCACAGTTTCGCTTATAGTTTTTTGGGTGATTAATTGGATATAAGAGTCTGATGGACTTTGGTGCCTGGATTAGTGTCAACCTGTGATCCTTACTCAGGTTCTGCCTCTCTAGTAGCTAGGAATACAGGCATGAGCCACCAGAGCCTGACTATTTTCCTTAATTCTATGTGCTTGCTTTGTTGGGGTGCTGGAGATTGAACCCAGGGCCTTGCTTATGCTAGGCAAGCACTCTACCATCCCCGTTCCCTTAATTCTTAGAGTAACATGGATTCTTTATGCCCCAAACAACTTCTGACTTAGTAAGGGATCACTGCCTATTTGTTTACCCTGAGTAAAGCAATCCTATTTTTAACCTGTGCCTCTTGGGAAGCTTCTGGTCCCCAAATGGCACATTGCTCTGTGTTGCCATCTTTTCTTTGCCCATTAAAGCTATCACCATGGTGGCACCTAGTCCTCTCCAATCGAAAGCTACACATTCTATTTAATCTTCACCACATTGTTTAAAGTACAGATTGAATATACCTAGTCCACAATGTTCTGAAATACAAAACTTTGCAAGTACTGACATAGGTTTAGAATTTTCATGCTTCAGAACAGATTTGGGGTGCTCAACCAGTTAAGTCTGTGCAAATATTCCAAAATCTAGGTGAGGGGGGAAAAAGTGCTTTTAGTCCCAAGCTTTTCAGATACTTAGCCTGCACTCTTGTTACTTTGATTACTACTTTAGGGATGAGGAAACTGAAGCAAAAACAGATTAATATGTTCACATCACCAGTAAATGGCAGAACCTGGTCTCCTTGATAGTTGCCGTGTTGCTTCAAGCCTGCCTGTTGGTGATGTTGGTCCAAGAGGGAATGAGCTGGTTTCTTTTCTGTGTGTTTTACAGGTTCAGCACTACCACATCCCCTGGCAGCCCTTGGCTGTGGGAGTCAGGGTGTGCGGAGTAAGGGGTGTGGCTCTGAATCACCCACTGACCACCCACTGATCAAGCATGTCTCTCATTCATTCATTCAGCTGTTTACTGAGTACCTATTATGGATCTAATATAAAATATCCCTAAAAGCTCAAGTGTTGAAGGCATGATCTCCAGCCTCTCATACAGTTGAAAGGGGACCCGGTGGTTGGATTACAAGGGTGTTCATGTCATCAATGGTGAGCTTATAGCTGAATGTGCTAGTAGGATGTGGAGCCTCGCTGGAGGAAGTAGGGCCATGGAGGTATGTCTCTGAACGCCAGTACTGAGGTTTGAAATCAGGAACTCCTACTTGCTCAGCCAGTGCTCTACCAATTGAACTACTCTTTCAATACATAATTTTGCTGATTATTTTGGAGATGGAATCTCACTGATTTTTTTTTTCCCCCATTAGGCTGATCTCTGGATCTTCACCTCCTGAGCAGCTAGAATTCCAGACATGAGCCAATGGTGCCTGGCAGAAGGCTATATGTATCTTGTCCCAGAACCCCTTCTTCCTCTCAGTCTCTTCTCTTTGTCTGCCATAAGATAAGTAGCCTCCTCTACCATGGCTCTTGCTAATCTGTTATCTGCCTCACATCAGGTCCAAAGGGATAGAGCTTGCCAAGGACCTTGTACTGAATCACTGAAAGGATGAATCAGAAAACCTTTCTACTTTTTAAGTCAATTGCCTCTTCACAGTATTTCTTCATAGTGATAGAAAGTCAGCTGATATAGCACTGCCAAGAGTCAGAAACTGTGTACAGAGGTGCAATCATATTAATACCCATGGGTACCAACCCAAGAGTTCCATTACTGAATCTAAGGACAAGTAGAGTTAAGTGTTGGATTAGTAGGTAGGCCTGGGAAGGGTTCGTGGAGCGTGTCTAGTTGGAAGCATGTGTTAGTGAGGTCTGGAGGACTTTGGAGAAGCAGCAGGTGGTGCAGTAAGTGGAAGGTCTTAATGCTGTCTTCAGGATTTTAGGATATAAGTGACTAGTGGGAGAGGTAGGAGGTGACCTGAGCAAACTGCATTTGAGAAAAAGTCACTGTGGTTTGTTGAAGAGGACAAACCAAAGAGAGGGGCTGAGTGGGTAAGCAACTCATTCAAAAGCTATTAGTAAGCGGAGGGAAGGGATAGGAGAAAAACAAAGGAGGGGGTAACAGTGCTCGACAAGAAATGTACTCATTACCTTCCTCACATGACTGTGACCCCTCTGTAAAGCATTTTTACAATAAAATAAAAATTTAAAAAGATGTAGCTATTACTAGCTGGATAGAGAAGAACTGGTATTTTGAATGATGGGGGTTGAGGGAAGTGGGTGAATCAGAGGTTTAGGAGGGGAACCAGCAAGGCATGGTGGATAAGACACAACAGGGCTTGTAAGAAAGAGGTGTAATGAAGGGTGAACAAATGCAGCAGTGGCACTCACTAGACACTGTTGAAAGTGAACTATACAATTTGCGGGTGAGAATGGGAGGGAAAAAGTGGGAGAGAGCAGAGCTAGAGGTGCCATCGCCCAAAAAGAAATATACTTTTTACCTGACTTAGGTAATTGCAGCCCCTCTGTACCATTACCTTAATAATAATAATAACAATAATAATAATAATAATAGAGGGGTCGCTCTATACCAGAGGAGCAGCAAGAGTGTTTGGATTTATTTCAGAGATGGAGAGCAGAAGGGTGGTGTGGATATGCTAATTGTGATGTGCTCAAGTTGAGTTTGGGGGTATTTTTGAGACAAGGTGGGGGAACTATGGAAGCAGCCTTGGTGCATGGGATTCCAGAGGCCAAAATGGAGAAAGGGTGAAGATGGGGCTTGGTGTGCTCCATGAGTAAGAGAGTAACTGAGGCAGTGTGCAGAGATCAGATGACAGAAAGAGAGGGCTCAGCACCCGGCCTGCAAGAAGCTGGGAAGAGCAGATGGAGCAATAGGAGAAAAGCCAGGAATACTGAGGTGTGTGACGAAGGAAAGGTGCTTCACTGTGCAAATACAACCGAGCTCAGTCAGACTGGCTTAGCATCCTTATCTGAAACCCCAGGCACCAGAAGAGTTTTTGATTGTTGGATTTTTCCAGGTATGAGGATATTCACATGCACACATACACACACACATGTACACATACATATATATGAGAGAGATAGACGACCCAAGCTAGCGCAAAATTAATTGATTTCATACTTACCTTATACACATAGCCAGAAAGTGATTTTAAACAACATTTTAATAATTTGGAGTATGAAACAGTTTGTAGGTGCTGAACATAAAGGGGACTCTGACCCAATCACATGAGATCAGCCATTTTCCATGGTAGGGTTCCTGTTGGTGCTCAGAAATTTGCTGACTTTGGAGCATTTTGCATGTTTGTATGAGAATGTGGAATTGGACAGTGAACTTGGCCACATGGAGGTCAGAGATTACTGGAGTGCCCTGGTAGAGAGATGCGGTCGAATTGGAATGGGTTGGGGGTGAGACTTAAGAGGTTAAACTTGTAGGTGGCTTTTATGAATCCTGGCCAGGAAGGGGGAAGGAGAGAGCAAGGGGCAAGACTTCAGAGTGAAGGAGACTTTGATTAAGTGTTTAAATTGCCCCAGGGAGGGACTCATGCAAGACGGAGCAGTTGACTATGAGAGGCAGAGTAGATTATTGAGATTATAACACGGAAAAACAAGAGAACTATGAAAATGAAATGAGGTAACACAAGAAGTGCCCAGAGCTGTTGGTGACCTCTATTGCGATGAACATTTTTACCAGATCCTTTTCCAGGTTCCTATCTCTCTGCTCTGAATTGTTTTGACTATGTGTATTTATTTGATCCTGCTTTGTCTTTACTTCCCTTTAAAAAAGAAAGAAAAAGATTCCTTCAATTAACATCCTCTCTACTATCTTTTTAAATCCAAGTCAGTCTTCTGCAGTAATCTGTTGACTTCACTTTATTTGACCTATGGGAATGTAAAGTTCCCCTACATCTAGCCTTCTTGATCTGGAATTAATTTGCCTGGAAACTTAAAATGTTCTTCTGTCTTTGCTTGTATCATGGATTACTTTTTTTTTCTGCATTCTGTCATTAAATTTATGATTGACTTTCTTAGATTTCTCCTACTTTCTATCTGTTTAGTTCTGTAATTCTAGACTCTGTTGAATTGGCTGTCTTTAAGTAGAGCTTGTTGGATCTGTGTGTGTGTGTGTGTGTGTGTGTGTGTGCGCGCGCGCGCATGTGTGCATGCATGCATGTGTGTGCGTGTGTGTCTTTGTCTTTGTGTCTGTGTCTGTCTGTTCATACCATGTGACAATAAAGTGTTTGGTATCACAGTGTTATTAGAAAATGAAGCTTTTGGGGCTGGGAAGGTGGCTCAGTGGTAGAGTACTTGCCTTGCAATGCATGAGGTCCTGGGTTCGATTCCTCAGCACCACATAAGCAAAAAGAAAAAAGCTGGAAGTGGCGCTGGGGTTCAAGTGGTAGAGCACTAGCCTTGAGCTGAAGAGCTGAGGGACAGTGCCCAGGCCCAGAGTTCAGGCCCCACAACTGGACCCCC
>NW_012267248.1:7610106-7615568 GCF_000151885.1 Dipodomys ordii
TCCCTCCCTCCCTCTTTCCTGCTTTCTTTCTTTTGTTCGTTCATTCCTTCCTTCCCTCCCTCCCTTTTCCCTTCCTTCCTTCCCTCCCTCCCTCCTCCCTTTCTTTCCCTCCCTCCTCCCACCCTCCCATGCTCCCTCCCTCCCTGCTTGCCTTCCTTCCTTCCTTCCTTCCTGCCTTCCTTTCTTCCTGCCCACCTGCCTGCCTGCTTTTCTTCCTTCCTTATTCCTGCTTTCCTTCCTTCCTCCTGCTTTCCTTCCTTCCTTCCCTCCTTCCTGCCTGCTTTCCTTCCTTCCTTCCTTCCTTCTCACCTGCCTTCCTTCCTTCCTTCCTTCTTCCCTCCCTCCTTCCCTCCCTTTTTCCCTCCCCCCTCTCTCCCTCTGTCTCCCCCTCTATTTCTCTCTCCCTCTCTCTCTCCTTTCTTCCTTTCCTTCTTTCCTTCTTTCTTTCCTTCTTCTAGAAACCTTTCAACTCACATCCTTGGCACAGCTCTGTAAGTAGGTCTCACATTCCTGTTATGACACGCCCCTGATCAGCACCTGTTCCTACCTACTGCCATGGATGAAACAGGCTGCTGTTCTGAGAGTTATAAGAAGTTGTGTATGTGTGTGTCATGAGACAACACAGAAAGTAGGGAAAACACCCAGAATAGCTCCTTGCAGGTGACTTTTGTAGGGTCAGATGTCAAGTCGGGGTGTGTTTTCATTAAGGTTCAGTGCTTTGGTAGCTTGTGTGCCCTTTATGCTTTGCCAGCAGCCTCAGAGCACAAGAGATAGAATGGGGAAGAATTAAGATCTGTGGATAATCCTTAATTCTTGTTTATAGTTTTCACAGGGAGCTCTGTGGACTGACTAGTCTTTTGAGTTCAGTCTGTCCTTATCTTCTGATAAAGATAGTGGGGAAAAGACAAAGTCTAATCAACAAGGGTGGAATCATGGAGGAAAGAGAACAAATGAATTGGAAAATCATTCATGGAATAAATGCTGGATAAGGAACCAGGCTGAGCAAGTACAAGGTCTTGAATACAAATTCAGTACTACCAAATAGCCCTACAAACAAAGTGGTAAAAACAAAAAAAAAGTGTAAATCAACTATTAGCAAAAGGAGTGTGTGTGTGTGTGTGTGTGTGTGTGTGTATTCCAAGTCAGTTGTGCATATGCAAGAACACGATCTGTGCTGAAAACCGTGCATGGATTTCTCTAGAAGCACCGAAGTGAGTCAGTCTCTGGGATGGAGTTACACCTCTAAAACAGCAATCAAGTATTTGGGGATGAGGTGCTCAAAGCCCTGAGAGTGAAAACAACCCATAAAAAGGATTTGGCCAGCTCTCAAAAATCTTAGACAGTTGCAACACAGTCTTTGGCTCCAGTGCTGGATTTTTCCCATTCATGTACTTTTTTTGACAGATGAATTGTTGCAGGCTGTGGAAAAAAAAAAAAAACCAAACCAACTTCTGGGTGGAATCTGCAAGACTCCTCACTGGAGTGAGATCTGTTGGTGTGCACATTTGCTATTAGCAAACGCAGGTGCTGTGTGACTTGTGTGTGGTACCATGTGGTCCTAACTTGTTCTCTCAGTGCTAGCATGTTTTAGTGTTGAGTTGGAATGAGCTCTCAATTTAGTAAATACTAGACACAGACTTTGTATTTCTTAACTCCTATGGAATGTTTATTACTTTCATTATAGTAATAAGATTCTTAGCCAGAAGCCCACAAAATGACTTGATCTTGACATTTCCTTTCTAAAGCTCTGTCTTTTTGCTGATGGGCCAGTATGAATTCATGTTTGGCATCACCAATTCCCCTTGCAGATTGCTGGCCATGGTAGTATTTTTGCTAGTTTTCATTTTTCAGGCAGGGTCTTATGGTCCCTGCCTAGGCTCAAACTCATGATGCCCCTGCCTCAGCTTTCCAAATGCTAAGATTATAGCTGAGAGCCACTGTTACCTGGTTTTTAGAAATCAAGTTGTTAGCTGGGTGCCGGTGGCTCATGCCTATAATCCTAGCTACTCAGAAAACTGAGATCTGAGGATCATGGTTCAAAGCCAGCCTGAGCAAGAATGTCAATGAGACTCTTATCTCCAATTAACCACCAAAAACCCAGAAGTGAAGCTGTGGCTCAAATGTTAGAGTGATAATCTTTTTCTTTTTTCTTTTTCTTTTCTTTTCTTTTTTTTCCCCACTTGTAGGGCTTGAACTCTGGGCCTGGGCGCTGTCCCTCAGGTCTTCAGCTCAAAGCTAGTGCTCTAACACTTGAGCCACAGTGGCACTTCCAATTTTCTGGTGGTTAATTGGAGATAAGAGTCTAACAGACTTTCCTGCCTGGGCTGGCTTTGAACTGTTATCCTCAGATCTCAGCCTCCTGAGTAGCTAGGACTACAGGCGTGAGCCAATGACGCCCGGCAGAGTGAAAATCTTGAGCAAAAAAAAAAAAAAAAAGCTCAGGGACAGCATTCAGGCCTTGAGTTCAAGCCCTAGGACCAGCACAAAACAAAACAAAGAAGACAAAATTAAATTGTTTCCATGTATTAGGTACCCTATCCAGACTGATAGTTCTAAATATAAATTCTTTGTTTTTATTTTTGTCAGTCATGGGGCTTGAACTCTGGTCCTGGGCGCTGTCCCTGAGCTCTTCAGCTCAAGACAAGCACTCTACCACTTGAGCCGCAGCGCCACTTCCAGTTTTCTGATGGCTAATTGGAGAAAAGAGTCTCATGAACTTTCCTGCCCGGGCTGGCTTTGAACCACAATCCTCAGATCTCAGCCTCCTGAGTAGCTAGGATTACAAGCATGAGCTACTGGCGTCTGGCTTTAAATATAAATTCTTAAAAATATGGCCTGTGCGAGATACTATAACATGATCATTAATGTTTACTTATTAGTTGAGCCCTCCCCCAGGTACAGATGGGCTTTGCACAACTCTGGAATTAGATACGATGGAAACCTTGGAACTATTTCATTGTGTGTCAGCTTTCTCAGCTCTGTCCTGTATATTGTAAGAGCCACTCAACTTCAAAGAAGACACTCAAGGGCATGTGTGCTTTGTATACTGCTACAGAATGAAAAAAATGATGAGTCATAGATTCTAAATCTGTCTTCTGTGCAGATGTTGAATAACGGGATGCCTTCATGTCTCTTAAAGGCAAAAACTAAAGATGATATTGTCGAATACTGAGATTCTAGGCCCTGGCCAGAGCCTAGTGCTTCCTAGCGAGCTCTTTACCACTTGAGCCAAATCTCCAGGCTGAGAACTATATTTATTTGTTTCTGGGGCTTGAACTTAAGGCCTTGTACTCGTGCTTGTTTTTGTTTATTTTCCTTCTTTTTTTCTCAAAGCTAATGCTATACCACTTGAACCACACCTCAACTCTTCTGGCTTTTTGCTGTTAAATCAGATGTAAGAGTCTTGAATATTTCTGTCTATGCTGACTTCAAACTGTAATTCTCAGATCTTAGCCTCTTGAGTAGCTAGAATTATAGGCATGTGCTACTGGCATCTGGATTAGACCTAATGATTATAAAAAATAAATTTGGATAGTTATCAAGGGTAAACCCAACGTCCTCCAAATTGTAACTGTGTACATACTTTAAATGTCTATTTTATCGAAATGCAGAAATTAGACATTTTTCTCCTTCCTATTTGGGAAACATTCATCAAGAAAATGGTGGCAAAACCAGCCATCAATGACACAAGTGAAGCAAAGCAGAAGTGGTAACATTGGTTAAGAGGTTAGCGAGATCTCATTTCAGCAAACAAGCTGGAGATGCGGTGAGACTACCTGTACGTGAAGGTGTAGAGGAGAGAGGCCTGGGCAAAAAGAGTAATAAGAACCTATCTGAAAACAATACACTAAAGGTGTAGTAGAACACCAGCCTAGCAAGTGTTGGGCACACTAATTCAAACCCCAGTATTGCTAAAGCAAGCAAATAAACAAGGGTAGGGGGAGTGTACAACTTGATTTGATACAAGTATACGTTGTGAAGTAGTTAATGTAGTTAAAGTAAGCAGTATGTTCCCCCCCACCCCCCAGAGCTGCTCTTCCTTGTGTGTGATGGGAAGACTGAAGGTTCAGCCCTTTAGCAAATGTCAAGTGTGCAGTGTGGTCTAATTCATGGTGCTGGACCTCAAGTCTCCCTCCAACCCTTGTTCATCCAGTGAAATGGAGACTTGGCATCCCTGACTCCATCTCTACTTTAATTAAACAAGAAAGGTACAACATTACTGGATGCTGGTGACTCACATCTGTAATCCTAGCTACCGTGGAAGCCAAGATCAAGGATCAAAGCCAGCCTGGGCAAAAGAGTCTGAGACTGTTTTCTTCAATTGACCACCAAAAAGCCAGAAGTAGAGGCGTGGCTCAAATGGTAAGAATGTCAGCAAAACAGCCCAGCAAAAGCATGAGGCTCCGAGCTCAAGCTCCAATGCTTGTGCATATACCCCCAAAAAGCAAAATTTTTAAAAATCAAATATCTTTAAAAGTTATAACAGGCAGTTGGAAATGGGAAGAAAAATGAGTTCATAGTTTAGATAACCTCACTCTTTGCCTGGGTTGACGTGGACTATGATCCTCCTATTTATGCTTCTTACTGTAAATGGGATAACAAATATGGGATAATCACTATGTCCAGCCTTTTCTGTTGAGCTAGGGCTTTGTGAACCTTTTTTGCCTAGGCTAGCCTACAACTGTGGTCTCCCAGTCAGCCTCTCATGTAGATGTGCTGACATGTATGTACTACTGTGCTCAGCTATTGATTGAGATAGGGTCCTAGAAACTTCTTGCCACGGCTGGCCTCTAACTAAAATCCTGCAGATCTCTGCTAAGTAGCTAGGATTACAGCCAGGAGACACCAGCTGTTTTGACTGCCTTTTGTTTTTTGTTTTGCCCGTCCTGTCGGTTGTGGATCATGAACTCTGGGCCTGGGTGCTGTCTCTGAGCTCTTCAGCTCAAGGCTAGCACTCTTCCACTTGAGCCACAGCACTAGTTACTGTTTTCTGGTAGTTTATTGGAGATAAGAGTCTCAGACTTTCCTGCCTGGACATGGCTTCAAATCACGATCCTCAGATTTCAGCCTCCTGAGCAACAAAGATCACAGGCATGAGCCAGGTGCCACCTGGCTCTTGACTGCCTTTTATAGACAAGTCCTCCTATCTTTTCAAGATGAAAAAGGTTCTTAGGGTCTCATGGTCTTGGTCTACTCACAGGGTACCTTTGGGACCTGGAGGCCAGATGCTTTGCACACTTTCTGCCTGCCCAGAAACTGGGTTGGGGGGCTGGCAAGGTGGCTGGCACATTATGTCTGAGGTACTGGACACACCTCACATTTCTGTCTCTGTTGCTTAGGTCATTTTTTTCTATCATTCTGAGTGACCCCTAACCCCATGCCTGGTTCTGGTATTACCAGTTGCCATGCACACACACACACACACACACACACACACACACACACACACACACACACACACA
>NW_012267248.1:7615618-7683249 GCF_000151885.1 Dipodomys ordii
CTCCTATCTGCTGATCACACACACACACACACACACACACACACACACACACACCCTCCTATCTGCTGATCACACACACACACACACACACCCCTATCTGCTGATAAGTCTCTGTGTGTGTTCACGTGATACTCAAGTGTGTGTTCAAAGATTTTCTTCATAGGCCCTTATTTCCTGCCCCTTCCACTTTGTGAGAGTTGCTCTAACATCTGGCCCCTCCCACTTCTCCCTGCCCCTCCAACGACTCACTGGAGGCCTCTTACATTTCCACATGCACCCTGTGTGCAAGCTTTTCACCATGAGTGTTGGAACAGCTCAAGTCTATTTGTCTTTCATGAAGCCCTTGACCCACTTCCCCATCATGGGGCTTTCCCTTCCTGTCCAGGGGAGGAGGGAGTGGTGGCTTGCATGGTGGGGGGCAGGGGGAGGAGCCTTCTCTTCTCTTGTGACTTTTTCCTTATCCCAACACGTGTAGAACCACATCTCCTTCTAGAGTTCTCCTAACTGCTTTCTCGTACACTTCTTTTTATTAGTTTACATCAGCTATAGAGGGGGAAAGATTTCCTTGTTACATTTCTGTACACATTGACAATACAGTCTAATCAGTCTCTCCCCTCATTCACGCTTCCTTTCCCAAAATAATTTTAACAGGTTTCATTGTTCTATTTTCATAGTTGCAACCTGTTTTGACTACCTCCTCCCATCAGTGTCCCCTCCCCAGCAGAGCCTGCTTCTCTTTCCCTGCTGCTATGAAGACTCATTTGTCCCCTGTCTATCTGTAGTCACTCCCCAGCTCTTTGGCACGGCTCAGTGGCATTGTCCTCCCCTCCTCCCCCCCAGGTGTCTATGCCACCCAGTCTTGCATTTTCTCAGCTCTTTCTGTCACCTCTTGCAATCACTGCGCTGGACTCTGAGGTATTAACATTCTCTGGCCTCTACTCTTGATGTGTTCTACCTCATCATCTTCATGGCCGTGTCACCTCCTTCCAAGGATTTCAGTAGTCGGGAGCTGATGTCTCTTAACCCAGAATACATTCACTTATTCTCCTCCTACCCAGCTGTGCTCTGAATATCACTACTTGAAAGTTCAGCAATGCCCACGATTCACCAGGCATGAACCCATGACCCACTGACCCCAATTCTGGGACTTGTCCATGTTCTCTGCTCAGAGGTAACACTGGGTACAGCTTCTTATGCCAACATCATCTTGGATTGTTCCTCTTGTTTCTCTCCTCATTCCAGTGCCCAGACCTTATCAGTCTCTGTCCCTTAGGTGTTTCCCTTCTATGTACCTATTTTGTGTGGTGTGTATGCTGGTACTGGGGCTTGAACTGGTGCTCTACCACCTGAGCCACAGCTCCACTTCTGGCTTTTTGGTTGTTAATTGGGTATAAGAGTCTCATGTGGGCTGGGTGCTGGTGGCTATACCTGTAAGCTATTAGGAGGCTGACATCTGAGGATCATGGTTCAAAGCCAGCCCAGGCAAGGAAAGTCCATGAGACTTTTAACTCCAATTAACCACCAGAAAATCAGATGTGGTGCTGTGGCTCAAGTGCTAGAGTGCTCATCTTGAGCTGAAGAGCTCACTGACAGTGCCCAGGCCCAGAGTTCAAGCCCCACAACTGACAAAAAAAAAATCCCATGGACTTTCCTGCTTAGTCTGGCTTTGAACCGTGAACATTAGATCTCAACCTCCTAAGTAGCTAAGATTATAGATGTGAGCTACTAGCACCTGGCCTATCCATATATCAATTAATTTTTATCTAAACCAGCACCCTGCAATGCTTCTTAGACCTTACAGAAACAGATTAGTGTTTTGTATCCTTCAGAAAAACAAAACCAAATGAGAGATATACAATAATTTATTCTAAAGAATTATAATTTTAGGGTGGACTAAGGTAGACCATTCCAAATCTTCAGGGAAGACTGCAAGTGAAGGCAAGAATTAATGCTACATGGTCTTCGAGTATGATTTTTTTTTTTAACTTAGGAAACCTCTTTAGGTCCTTAACTGATTGGGCAAGCCCCACCCACATTATTAAGGACAATCTTCATCCCTTCAGCTCCACGGAATGTGGGTGTTAATATTATTTACAGAGCTCTTCTCAGTGATACCTATATGTGTTTGATTGCACCATTGGGAACTGTAACCTACCTGGGTTGACAGTTCTCTTGAGCAGATGTTCCTCTAGCACACTTTTCCAGACATGTATTCCTTGATACTGATATGAGTTGTGACATCATGTGTGTAGCCTAGTGGACTGTGTCTTGTTCAGTGCCCATATAAATAGAAATACAGGTGACAACCATGTGTCAGTGCATGTTTATCAGTTGCAACAAATGTGGGGCCATTGCTGGTAATTAGAGAAGGGTGTGTGTGTGTGTGTGTGAGAGAGAGAGAGAGAGAGAGAGAGAGAGAGAGAGAAGGAGAGGGGGGGAATAAGAGAGAGAATGAGAGCGAGCACAGTGGGTTATGGGAAGTCTGTGCACCTTCTTTTGCTTATACTACTATGAACTTGCAAACAATATTGTTAAAATGAAAATCTGGGCACCTGTGGCTCATGCCTGTAATCCTAGCTGTTCAGGAGGCTAAGACCTGAGGATCCCAGTTCAAAGCCAGTCCAGGCAGGAAAGTCCATGAGACTCTGATCTCTAATAAACCACCAAAAAGCTGGAAGTATAACTGTGGCTCAAGTGGTAAGGCATTAGCCTTGAGCATAAAAGGTCAAGGACAGCACCCAGGCCCAGAATTCAAGCCCCAGGACCATCTCATTTGGGAGGTTCACTGGTTTAGAAATAATTAGTGAGGATTGGCCTCACCTTTGTTTTCATTTTTCTGGAGGGGTCCATGAGATGTACATTTTCCTAGCTTGTCCTCGGGTACTGTCTATAAATATAATGCAATACCTTATGCTGAATACTATCTAGAGAAAAGTTGGCATGTGTGGTGGTCCACTCCTGTAATCCTAGCATTTGCAAGCTGGTGCAGGAGGAGCACAAGTTTGAGATCAACCTGGACTAAAGTGAAACACTATCAAAAGTCATTTAGTTTAAAGTTTGGGAGAGTAAAAGTCCAAAACCAGTAGCTCCATGGATAAAGCCTTGGGGTAGGAGCCTCTTGGCTGAGTTCCATAATAGTTGAGTCCTATCATGGCTGGATCCATCATAATGGTGAGAGAACATGAGAGAGTGATCACAAGAAAGACACTAGTCTCACTCTGACAACTTATTTTCTGAAGAATGAACCCAAAAGTCCCATGAGAACTACTTTTATCCCTTTCCTGGACAGTGTATATAAAGACCAATCACTGGGCCCTGCCAATCACCTCTCATCACTAAAGGCCAAGCTTCCTACCTGTGAACAAATGATATCCAAATCATAGCAGTCCATGTGTCTGTCTTGACCTCCATCTCTTAATCCAAACCTGCACCTGCTGCTGTCATCTGGCAAGGCCTTTTCAGAGCACCTGGCTACCTACGTACTAGCACATTTCATTCTTGAGCACGTGGGGAAAATACCAGCCTTGTCTCTCACCCCTGGGGTCTTCATTTGCTCAGACTTTACCAGTCAGATCTGCTGGGTGGACATGAGGAAAGTGGATGGGATAGAACCTGGAGATGGGAACCATCCAGATTGCCTTTGCAGAGAGACCAGTGAGGGCCTGGGCTAAGAAAGGTGATGCTGTAGATGGAGAACTGTAAAAAAGTACCAGAAAGTCCAGCTCCCATGACTTTGTCCTGAGTAGAAAGAGGAACATGCAGTAAGAGGTGAAGTGTTGAAGATGAGTCCTAGGCATGTTGTCTTAGAGGACTTGACCGTATATAGGTAGAGATCTTGATTGTGTGGGGTGGATGGTGGTGCCTCAAAAATGAGAGCATGATGAGGAACAAGTTAAGGACAAGGTGACAAGTTGAGTTTCAAGGATGCATGAAAAAGAGGAGGAAATCAGGTGTAACATTTTGCTGGAAAGGTCAAGAATAGCAATACAGATTCTAGAATCTAGAGCCTCCAGTAATAACCAACACCATAGCATGGGCAAGATTGGTCTGAAGAATATATATATATAGGGTGAAAATGTGATTACTGGTTTAGATCAAGACACCAGTGATGAAGAGGATCCTGGAAAGGAGGCAAAATGGAATCAGAATGGTGTTCAGTGCCAAGAACTGTGATCAAGAATGTTGCATTGTTGTACAGAGAGGTCTTGAAAAAGAATGCTGCCTGGATTTCCAGAGGAAGCTTCCTGGTGGCCTGAGGGAGAGAAGTTTTGATAGACTTTGTGAGGACGAGTCAAGAATGCAGCCAGTGGCTGAGAAGGATTAGTTCTGATGTTGCTGGGCAAAAAAAAAAGAAAGAAAAAAGTTCTCTTTCCCACCCTGCTCACCACATTGTTGCTTTAAGGCATGCTAAATGATAGTTTCCCCTTCCGTATATGTAGCAATATTAGTTCTGGGCTTTGTCTTGGTGCTGGAATATCTGAGCTAATTTTTCCTAAATTCTTACATTCTGTTTACAGAAAAATCTTCTTTATGGTTTGAACATCTCAACTCAAATTCTTTGTGAGGAAGTTTTGCCAGAAAAAGTCACACTTATTTTATGTACTTTTTTTTTTCCTTACTGCTTTACTAGCACCTATTCCTACTTAGTATGTAATCAATACATAGTGGGATTTTATTTTATAACAAGATTTACTCTGTAAGCAAACAGACTTTTTGGTAATAAATTACTGGACTCAAAACAATAAAATGTTTATATTTGCAAATTAGTGGTCTAGCTCAGGAAATGGTCATCTTATTCAGAGTTATCTGAACCTGGATAATTGGTTCTATTTTAGAGGAATAGCCTTAAGGCTCATAACAATAACTCCAGTTGGGGTTTAGAGAGTTTTCTTTTTGTCAAGTGCTTTGGGGTTGTGTTTTTTTTTGTCAATAGAAATGTAAAATTTTGGATTGAAGTCTCATCTTTAAAGAATTCTTTATTAAGGTGCCATCTCTTCATAATATGTTTCACTGTAGGCCAACCAATGCCATGATGTGAAGTATTTGTTAAAACACCAGAAAAATCTTGCTGTGACTACTACCACAAATACACAGTACCATACTCTTTGTAGAGATGACACACTGGAAATTTCAGGTGGTGCTTATTTTTAAATGTATGCTCTATTTAATGTGTCCCTAAGTTCTCAGTCTCCAAATAAATCTAGCACAGGCATACAAAACACAGGCTGTTAACAAATCCCAAGCAGTCAAATGTATAGACATTTTGACTTTCTTTTGGCATCTAAAGTAAGGCACTAATATTCTAATATGCGATGTAGCTTGATCTCATTAAGTATCGAAGGATTCACTGAGTGAAAAGTTAAAGTTGGGAATTGTCCTTGGCAAACGGATGATGCTTATAAATTATATCAATGTGAAATTGGATTTTAGGTGAGAAAACCAAGAGTGGGTGTTGAGAGGGAGTCATAAGCCACCAGACTGCACATGGCAACATTTCACCATACAACTGTACTCAGTGGACATTATTCACAAGTGTACCTTTGATTTATTTTTCTCCCTGGGTCTGTAAATCTCTTTCTTGGAGTGCAAATTATATGAGTAGTAAGTTCCATGTGCCAGCAGATGGCTTGGTTCATCTCAACTTTTATTAAATATAGCAACAACAAACAGTAGGTCTCTGTAAGTCTTAGGGAAGCTCAGCATGAAAATTAAATGTATCTTAGGTTCTACATTTTAATTGTATGTACATTTTGTACTAAATGGTCTTATGATAATTTGTTCAGTCCTGATGCATTGATCAAGAGGCAGAAACTAGAAATTGAAACAATCAGGCATGTCCCCCTGCTTCTCTTTCTCCTAGGAGGGAATAACTTGTGTGTGTCATTGTATTTTGCATCTTATGTTCTGCTTGCATTCTTTCTTTAATAAGCTTTTGGAATTCTCTAGCAGTTTCATCTGTGTGTGAGTGAAAGTGAGCAAGTGTCCGTGCACTCGCGAATGGGTCGGTACTGGGGCTTGAACTCAGGGCCTCAGACACTCCCTTGGCTTTTTTGCTCAAGGTTGACACTCTACCACGTGAGCAGCACCACGGTGCTAATAGGAGATGAGTCTAAGGACTTTTCTGGGTTGGCTTCAAACCAAGATCCTTAGATCTCAGCCTTCTGGGTAGCTAGGATTACAGGTGTAAGCTGGCTTTCTAGCGGTCTGATCTTGAACTGTTAATGAGTTGGCTTGTTTAGTTGGATAAAGTACCAAGGAGACCAAGTATTGGATTCAATAATAACAAAAATCACCCAGATTTTACGTAAGTGTGTATCACTGTGAAGTTCATTAGTTCTTCTACATTTGAAGGCCATATGGGATGGGTATGCCCTTAAGCCAAGTCAGCCAAATCCATGCTATGAGTCATGGGTTAAAGCCAGACACAGAACCTGATGGTAAGGATTCTGGGCCCTACAGAATCCCCATGGATGAAACTGACCACTTTCTTCATCCTAAAGAGAATGAACTGGGGCCTAAGGAAACCAAGGTCCAGTGTATCCCACAATCTTAGAGTTGGTACTGGATGGGCACCGTTCCAGGCCAGTACTTCCTGCTAAAGTAGATGTGGATGTCTCAGCAAACATCCCACATTGTCATAAATGAGCAAAAGCATACCGACTTAGGATTCACATTCCCACGTTCCCTGTGACGTCCCCCAAACCACCACATCCTGTGAGCCCTATTCATCCCAGGTATTCCACGCTCCCGCACCAAGCATGACTGTGCACCACTGTGTTTGGTGCTTAGGACCCGTGATGGAGGATGGGAGGCAGGCACAAACATAGAGCATGCACCTGTTAATGAGAAATATTTAAACTAGTCCTGGGCCTTTGTGCCACCTGTAACCTAAGGAAGATGATCTATAAACAAATTCCATTAGGTTCAGACTCTCTAACAAGCTAAGGAATCAGAGAAATCCATGCCAGGGTTAGAGGTGACTTCACAGACTCCATGGCTTTATGCCCAAGCAGCATAGGGGAACTAGGAACGTGGGCCTTCTGGCAGGCTAAGGGAGATTGGATCATCTCATTACATCATTTTTAATTATTACCTCTTGACCTCATTCACTTGCTTTCTCTCACCACATCATGTACTGATTTTAATTGGTCAGTAGCCGAAGAGTAACAAGCTTACTCCAACTTTCCAACATAGAACACTCAAAATTTGGGCTACTGCAGATTCCATGGTTTAAGATGGCAAATTATGCCAAGCTGGCCGAGAGGAGAGGGCAGCTTGTTCAACAGAATAACCTCATTGGAAAGCCTGAGTGCCAAGCTCACTTGTTAAAATTACTACAGGCAGTTCTCAATTATCCATTGCAAGGATTATTTATGTGGTAGATTGTCCGTAGTCACCAAGTCTCAGCCAATCAAAGCAGGGGGCAGAGTCAGATGCTATTTCAGTAATTATGCAGAAAGTTAAAATTTAGGAAGAATTGCTATTAATTTGAATTCATTCAGGGAAGGCTTGTTGAAATTTTTTTTGGATATTTTATTTCTAAACATCTTTCATATACAACAGTGTGTGATTCTAGCTGCTTTTAAAGGAGGCATTTTCATTTCTGTCTAAAGTATGGAACGCTTCACAAATTTGTGTGTCATCCATTGAGCAGGGGTCATACTAATCCTTGTTTCTTTTTTCAAAATTATCTTTAAGTAGTTGTACAAAGCAGTTTATGCATACAGTGTGCCTTGGCCAATGTCACCCTTTTGAACATTCTTACCCCTAGGTTAATCTTCTGTATCATTCCAAATTTAGTATATGTGCTACTGAAGTGAGCACAGAATTTTTTTTTAAGAGAGTGAAGCTCTGATTCTTTTTCCCCAAAGAAGAGTTACTTGTTTTTAGCTGATTAGTGTATATCAGAGGGATAAATCGCAATGAAATTTCAGGTCTCTTCCAATGCCAGCATTCCGTCAAGGTAGGACTATGACTTTAAAACAGGAGCAATACCTGGCAATCAGCTAGCCAAATAATCTGCCCAGTTAGTATAGCTTAATAAATAAACAGGCATGATTTGCCATTGACACAAAGAACCAAGCCAGCCCTATTCTGACTTAATAGTGCAGTTGCACTGTTATTTTTAAAAGTTTACAGTGCTTTAAAGCATGTAATCTTGGAATCTTTATCATTGAAAGAGATTTGAGTTTAGTCTCCATCCTGGCTAGCAGTTGAGCTTGTTCTTTTATATAGTTTGTCATCTCCATTTGCTTAGTGAACTGACCTTGGTAAATGTCAATGCTGAAGGATGTCCTACCACCAAAGAAGAATTGATGAGGTTCCTGGTATTCACATCATTCTCTAATGGCCAGAGTTGGCACTATTGGAGGTTTTGGAATCTTTAGAAGTGGGGCCTAGTGAGCAGCCTTTAGGTCATTGTGGGGGTGGAATGGCCCTTGGAAGATATGTAGTTGTCTCCTTTCCTTTGTCTTTTGTTTCCTGGTTGTGAGGTGAGTAGTTTGCTCCATCACACAAAGCCTGTGATCCACTGGTCTTAGATCAGAACTTATGAAATGGCAGCCAAAAGAAATCTTTTCTATTTAGTGAGTTAATTGTCAGTGTTTTTCAAAATGATGGTGACAGAAAGCTAACAGTGTAAGATGCTATTTTAGTTTTCCAGTTATTTGTTATCATATGTGTATCAGCATATCTTCTACTCCAGATGCATGTATTATAAGAGAGTGATGTATGGGAGGGAGTGTGCATTTATTCTCTAAGAGGCCCGCACACTGGCATATGGTCTCCTTCCTCTCCTCACAAACCCACCTCCACACACAGCAGATTTACTGTCAGAATACAGATCTACTTCTACATTCCTCCTTCATAATAATAAGTAAAGACAAAAGAGATAACAAATATAATCATTTTTTTGAAATCATAAGTCAAATTTTAAAGATGGCTCTAAAAAATTGTCTTAGAGTCCGATAATTCCAGTGGAAAACTGTACATAATCAACTTCCATAAAAATGTTACATTTGATCTCACACTACCCCACGCTGGCCTCTGTTTCCATAGTCTATACCTCCACAAACTTTCTAACATATCCTGAGCAGGCCCTCCGCTGTTCCTACCTTCTCCACACTGCTGGAAAGCTAGGTCTAAACCATACACATGGGTGGCTGCATCTCTTTCAGTCCTTACTATATTTTGGGGGCTCAGTGGGTAGCATTACCCCGCTACTTAAGAAGTTTTCTTTTCTCTTGAGTTGGGGTTGTATATTTCCTTTCAGTTATTAAAAGATTCCCTTTTATTTCTGTGTTGAGGAGCGAAGTGATAGCTTGGCTTATACTTATTGGAATGATTTTCTTTTATAAATAAACTGATCAAATTGATCCAATAAAACTTCATTAACGTAGCTGGGCGCTGGTGGCTCACATCTGTAATTATAGCTACTCAGGCAGCTGAGATTTGAGAACTGTGGTTTGAAGCCAGCCTGGGCAGAAAAAGTCTGCGAGACTCTTATCTCCAATTAACCACTCTAAACCTGGAAGTGATGCTGTGGCTCAAAGTGGTATGTATGTTAACCTTGAGCACAAAAGCTCAGGGACAGCATCCAAGCCCTGAGTTCAAACCCCATGACCAGCAGAAAAAAAAGAAAAAGCATCATTAATCTAAACAAATATAACTGGTCCACATATATTTTCTAGCATTCCCTTCTGCTGCTCCCCCCTCTGCACACCCCCACCCCCCCGTATCTCTGTACTGGGGCTTGAACTCAATGCTTCATGCTTCCTTGGGTTTTTTACTTAAGCCTGGTATTCTACCATTTGGGCTTTACCTCCACTTCCCAACTTTTTTGGGGGGGGGTCTGGTCGTGGGGCCTGAACTCTGGGCCTGGGAACTGTCCCTCAGCTCTTCAGCTCAAGGCTAGCTAGCACTCTACCACTTGAGCCACAGCACCACTTCCACCTTTTTTTTTTGCTTATGTGGTGCTGAGGAATTGAACCCAGGGCCTCATGCATGCAAGGCAAGCACTCTACCACTGAGCCACCTTCCCAGCCCCTTCCCAACTTTTTTTAAAAAAGCTATTTATTTATGTATTCATTCATTCATTCATTTTAAAATGTTTTTATTGTAAAAAATACTGTACAGAGGGGTTACAGTTATATGAGCAGGGTAATGAGTACATTTCCTATCAAGCATTGTTACCTCCTCCTTTGTTTTTCCCCTACCCTCCCACCTCCACAATAACTAACTTCCCCCCTACTCTCACCCTCCATCCCCCATTCCCCGGCCTAAATTGTAAAGTTCATTTTTCAACATAGTGTCTTGTACATCTCATTGTTATAATGGGTCAACCTGTATCCCTATTTAAGCATTTTGTTTTTTCCCTTCCCCTCCCCAAACTAGAGAAGTATATATATATATATAAAATGCAGGGCACTGACATCAAACACAGTGAAAACATGGGTTATACCTTAGGAGAGGAACATGCAAAGAAACAAACAAAAAAATCACATGGTACATTATAAATATGTTAGGAACAATAGCAAGAAAGAAAAAACCACTTGTGTCCCTATCTTGGGGTTCATTTCGCTTAACATCTTATCTGGTCATATGTACATCAAAAGCTAGGTACACTTCCCAACTTTTTGCTGGTTAATTGAGGACAAGAGTCTATAGTTTTTCCTGGCTTTGAAACTCAATCCTCAGATCTCAGCCTCTTTTTGGGGGGGGGGAGGGGGTATCCGGTCATGGGGCCTGAACTCTGGGCCTGGGTGCTGCTCTTCAGCTCAAGGCTAGCGCTCTACCACTTGAGCCACAGCGCCACTTCCGGCTTTTTTCTTTTTGCTTATGTGGTGCTGAGGAATCGAACCCAGGGCCTTGAACATGCAAGGCAAGCGCTCTACCACTGAGCCACCTTCCCAGCCCAGATCTCAGCCTCTTGAGTAGCTAAGATTTCAGACCTGAGCCACCAGCACCCATCTCACACCAATGGTTTAATGGTAATGGTCAGGGTTAGGGATTCTGGCTGTAAAGCCGATCAGAAGTGACTACAAGTCCTTGGCCTGGGCTACAGGGAGTTGCTTCGGTCATTCCTATCTGTACTTATTCCAGTTCCATGACCAAGGGTAAAGACTTGCCTCAGGTTGGGGAGAGCTGTCTCTGTAAGCTTTCCAGAGTGAGACAGTTCTCATCTGGCCACTCAATTTGGAAGAAAAAAAAATGTATCACCATTCTGGAATGTAGTAATCACGGCAAAGATGATGAAGCAAAAATATTTCTCAATTGATGGCCTCTTCTGTGTACATGAATAGCATTCCTTCATTACAGTGGCTTAGCACCAGCTTTTTAATAAGAGCATTTATGAACTCAAACCTGGGCCTCTTAAAAACTGGCTTGCAAAATTTCCTAAGTGTTCTGTGTATTGTTTTCTGGAAGCCCAGTCCTCTTATTTTTGGCATTGCCAGTTACCACTGGACGTCAACCCAAGCTCTTCATGGCTGAGCAGTGACGCACTGAGAAACTCGATAGAGACGCACCTGCAGGGATGCTTGGGTGGGCTCTGCCAGGCTGGGTCTGAATCACTTCTTCTGTGCCAACCCAGGTGAACAGGAAATCATTTCCGTCTGTTCAGCATGAAGTTCTTAAGACGCATCGTGAAGCCCAGACAGTTGCAAGCATGCTGCCAGGTCATGCTGTGCACAATACCCCTGGCACCTCCCAGAGGCTTCGTGACAGAGCTCAGGACCAGATAATAGAGCAGTGTCAGAGGAACAGTTCCCCTCTGGGTTGGGTGGGGGAAGCTCCGGTAGCTTAGAATGGTGCGTGGAGTCAGATGCCTGCTGCAACTCTGTGAGTCTACAGAGAACTTAAGCCTTGGGAAGTCATGATTTAGACAGAGGTCTGCTGAGCCACTGTAGAGAAAACAGCTATTGTTCTTGTTGTTGGAAGCAACAGTCTGCCTGACAGATAACCAAGTGATGTGGGGTGAGATGGTTCTACACAAACATTGATGATGAAGGTCACTTTGATCTTGGTCAGAGAGACCTATGTAGCCTGCTCAAAAATCTGTCACTGAACCCTCTCTGTCCGAAATAGCCAAAGAACTCTCTGCCAGCCAGAGATTGAGAGGGTAAATTCAAAATCAGCTTCCTGAACATGGAAGACCTGCCAAAGGCCCATTTAGGAGACGTTTGGTGGGATTCTCGTGGTCTGAGCTGGAATGGAAATTATCCAAGCACCAAGTTGCCCCCACTAATTCTATTCATCTTCTTGTTTTTGCATCAGTCATTAAAGAAAAGGCTCTGTTTACTGTATTTTTATTTAAAAGTTATGATCCTATTACTGAGTCTAATAGGAAGCAGAGGTCTGTAAAGTTTTCGTTGGTTGACCCTATCAGCATTGCGTGAGTTCCTTGTGTTCCTAGTGTCTCTGGCACAAGTGAATCAAGCAGGTGCAGCCTTGTATGGAGAACCTTGATCATCATTGTTTTATCTGGATTCTGTTGTGCAGCCTTTGGGATGGCTGCTATTAAGGGGATGTTGATAAAGCAGTCAGAATAATTATTGACTGGTCACCATGGTCGTTGTGACACTGGACCAGTAGCATGGCTGCGTTGGAACAGTCTTCCATCAGTCTCCCTTAGACCCCATCCAGGAGCAGTAAGGGAAGGACAGTCACTTGGCCAGCAAAAGCACACCATCACCACCACCTCATCATCGCTATCTCACCTTACCACCACCCCACTAACACACTAACACTGCTGCTCGGGTACTAACACACACATAACCCCTCAAGTACTACCACCACCACCACCACTACCCCTATCCCCTACTCCTGAGCAAGTGACTAAAAGGAGAGGGAGATGGCCATGTCCTTGGGTGAACTGAGCCTTTGGTTGTCAGCTGATGATGAAGAGTTGTCATACTTCCTTCATCTCAGTCAGCTATCCTTAGACAATGTCTTTGCTGCAGATGATGTGACTGAGTGGGTTGGGGGCCATCTGGCATCCTGGCTTTAAGTCCATATGCTGTAGGGGAGGATGGGCCTGGCAGTCACTAAATTCTCTTCGTGTGCCTGCGTCATGTCAGACACCGCTAGACACTGGGATAGATTCGAAGGTGGGAGAGATGTGGTTGATGTACTGTTTAACCTTTTGTTCAAAGGAGAGGGAGAGACTTGACGAGTAAACAGGATTAAAATATATCTCTTCAAGCTGTAATGGTGCTAGGGAAGAAGTATATATAAAGCTGAGTAGGAGAAGAACAAAATTTAGGATGGAGTTGGCCAGCAAAGGAAGGGGAGAGGAAGGGAGGGAAGAAATTCTTATGCGAGTTGCTAAGGAAAAGCAGTGTAGAAGGCAACAGTGTACACAAACACCCAACACAGAGAGACCTTGGCTGGTGGAGCTGGTGGTGGAGGGGAGAGGAGGAATGGGTTGGAGATTGAGGTGGCAGCTGCACTATCAACAGCTTTGACATTCTTGGAAAAGACAATTTCCATTTGATCCTAGGGTTTGAACACAGTTGTGACATCATCCTAAATGCCAGATTCATGTCGGTTATGATACCACAGGAAAATATTGGGGACTCCCCACTTCCCTCCAACTAGCCTTTCAGCTGGTCTTTCCTTTCTTCCTGCCATGAAAACTAAGCTCCAATCGAATGCCAGCTTCTACTCTTCCATGTTCTGCTTCTCAAGGCTTTGTTCATGCCATTACCTCTACCTACCGAAGACTCCCCCTTTAAGCTTCAGTTTATATGGCAGTCCCTTCACTGTGCCTTTCTTACATAGTTTTCTCTGTCCAGAGGCGATCTCCCTTTTCTACCAACTCTTTGTAACTTACAAATAGCATTATAGTTAATTAATTTCAAGATACATGGACTTTTAGAATGTTATCCTTTGCATTAAAGATATAGATATATAGAGGCTAAGTGTAGCAGTATGTTCCTGTAATCCCAGCTACTTGGAGAGGAGGATCTTGAGTTTGAAGCCAACCCAAAAAACAAAATATAAAGGACTGGGGGTGTGGCTCAAAGTGATAGAGCACTTGCCAATTGAGTGTGAGGCCTTAAGTTCAATTCCCACAATTGCAATGTGTGTGTGTGTGTGTATGTGTGTCTGTGTGTATACAATATATACATTTATGGATGATTTACAAGAATCTACAAGGTATACATAAAAGGCAATTCATTGGAGAGGGGATTGGAAGTTGATCTCCATTGGGAAGCCTTTTATTAAATACTCTTTTGAGTATGCAATGTCTAACCATGTATGAGTACTAATTTTTCAAAACAAAAATTAAGTAAATATTCAGGGATGAGCAGACAGTTTCCTCAGTACTGAAGAAGACAAAGTATTGAATTTACTCTGGGCCACAATAGTCTAAGTTATAAAAAGCAGACTGAGGTCCAATGTAATAATGGAGAGGGCCATAAAGTTAGACCCTCTAATTTATCAGTCAATGTAATTGAATCCTGCACTTTACTAAATGAAGTCTCAGATTAGATAAAATATGTGATGAACTTCTATCCATATTCTTGGAACCAGTGTAACTGCCTTCAAATATAACTGCCTTCATTCCATCCTAAAGTGAGAACTCTGAATTTGGAGACCACACTCTACCCCTTGTAACCTGAGCTAAACACACCTTTTTTTTTTTTTTTTTTGGTGCCAATACTGAGGCTTGAACTCAGGGCCTGGGCATACCTCTGTGGCTTTTTTACTCAAGACTGGTACTCTACCATTCGAGTCACAACTCCACTTCTAGTTCTTTAGTAGTTAATCGGAGGTAAGAGAGAGTCTCATGGGCTTTCCTGCCTGGGGGCTGGCTTTGAACCATGATCTCACATCTCTGTATAGCTAGGATTACAGGCATGAGGCACCAGCATCTGGTCTAAGCACATTTTCTGACATAACGAATCTAAAGTATAAACAAGAGATTGATGCAGGAAACAATAGAGAATTTGCTGAACTAGAGCATTGGAAGAGATGGAGATGGCTAGAGTGGGTGGCACCCATAGGCCTGCCTGAGGAATCCTGACCCCTTCTCTAGCATTTTCCTGCACTAGAGTAGGGAATTAAAGTAGATCTTAGCACTTTATTTTCTTAATTTTAATTGTTTATTTAGTTACTTTACTTATTTATTTATTGGTCATGGGGCTTGAACTCTGGGCCTGGGCACTGCCCCTGAGCTCTTCAGCTCATAGCTAGTGCTCTACCACTTTGAGCCACAGCACCAATCTCCTTATACCACCAACAAACTTTTCATATAACTACCTTCACTTCTCCATCCTTTGCTTTTTTTTTTTTTTTAAGTATTCACTATAGGTCCTGGTGTTACATACAACTGTCAGATCAGAGCTTTCTGGCAGCTCCATGACTAATGGGACCTGATCTCAAAATCTTTTATACTTCAATGACACATTACTATTAAGCCTGGACTTTAATGGGAATGAGGTCTTTAAACCCAAAGGTACATGGCTACAATTCAAACCACAGTTCAAAACTTGCTTAGGCAGAAAAGTTTGTCAGAGTTCTTATCTCCCACTGATGAGCAAAAAGCTAGAAGTAGAGGTGTAACTCAAGTAAGTGGTAGAGTTCTAGTCTTGAGTGAAAAATCAGGCGAGAGCCCTAAGTTCAGGTCTTAGTAGTAATACAAAAAAAGAAAAAGAAAAAGATTTCCTCTTTCCCCGTCAACCTGGTGCTTGTAAACTCACTCAGGTTATGCCAGAATGATACAAAATTTTTCAGGTATAAAGAAAATTATTAAATTTGAAAGATTTGTTCCAAGTTTACCCTATTTATATAATACTGTTGTTGATCTGAGGTAAGTTTTTCCCATTTCAACTTTTAGCCCTACAATTAGATCTAGTAGACCAGCAGCAGCAAGAACAATCATGCGTGCCTGGTGGGGTCTTTCCTACGTAAAAGAGCTTCGTGAGCCTCTCATCTGATATCCTTTCAGCAGACCTCAGTTGCCAAGCTCAGAGTGAATGTCTTACACAATGTAGAGTTCATAAATGCTATCTTTTGGATTATGCAGTTCCAAACTGACATACAGGTACGTTCATCGATTTGTATCTGTCCACCATGTGCACACATGCGTGCACACACACACACACACACACACACATACACACACACATCTTCTCTCACTATTGTGATCTTGGGTACACTCATTTTTGAACATTGAACGAAGCTAGTCTCTTTTTGAGACACTAAGAGAGTACTGTTCTTGTGGTTTTCTGTTGGGTTTATTTTTTTTTTTTTTTTTTTTGGGTCCGGTCATGGGGCCTGAACTCTGGGCCTGGGCGCTGTCCCTTAGCTCTTCAGCTCAAGGCTAGCGCTCTACCACTTGAGCCACAGTGCCACCTCCGGCTTTTTTCTTTTTGCTTATGTGGTGCTGAGGAATCGAACCCAGGGCCTCTGGCATGCAAGGCATGCGCTCTACCACTGAGCCACCTTCCCAGCCCCTCTGTTGGGTTTATTTAAGGAACCAAGTCTGTCCTGATGTCTTTTTGTTAGGGTTCAGGACCATGGAATGTTAATTACATAGCTGCATCGAATACTCAGGAAGAAAATCAGAGCTGGCCCCATTAGAGTTGTGCGGTGGTCTCAAATAACAAGTAAACAGGAATCAGTGAGTACATATGCCTTGAGAATGGGGGAAAACAAATTGTCAGTATTCATTCCAAGAGCTTTGCCCTTTTTATGTAGAGCCCTTGTTTGGACCATGGAAGGGAAAATAACACCCCACAGAGCTTGCTGAGGGACAGGTGAGGTCAAAAGTCCATTCAAATCCTATGTATGTCACGATGTGTAAAGATCCTAGATCCTGGGAGGCTGAGATCTGAGGATTGTGGTTCAAAGCTAAGGCAGGAAAGTGAGCATCTTATGTCCAATTAACCACCATACATCAAAAGCATAAGGAAAGCTGTTTGTCAAGAAGTAGAGTACTATCGTTGAGTGGACAAGCTCAGGACAATGCCCAAGTCCTGAGTTAAAGCCCCTGGAGTCCCCTCCTACCCCCAAAAAAAGGCAAGGCATCTCAGTGAGCATTCACACTTGAAACGAGGTCAGCATAGAAGGTGTATTTGAATCTGTTTTGGGTCAGTCTGGCATGTGACTCCTGTCTCATTCAGTCTTGTCACCGCTCAAGTATAGAAGGTCTGCTAGGAAAGATCTGGCACTTTCCCCACTGAGCACTGTTGGACTCCGAGATGCAGGGACAGCAGTGTGGTTGGATGCATCAGGAGATCAGCATGGAACATGTTTCCACAAACCCCACTCAACACATTGAGTTCACCATGGTACCAGCCCCCCAAGGACACAGCAGGTGTTATTCTCAGGATTGTGGAGGGCTTTCCCTGACCTTCATACACTCAGGGAAAAAAAGTCCTTAAATAAAAGTGACACCTATATTGTGATCCAGCTCATCCACGTGATATTGTGAGTGCTCACTTTTCTGCATGAACAACCTGTAAGCGAAATTCCTCTCCTGCCATTTACAGGGCTGCTAACCTACTGATTACTCAATGCATCTTTTAAACCCTGTGTATCTTCAGTGTGAACATTAGCGTATCTCCTCACGTGTGACCTGTCACTTCTTCCCTTCCCATACAGGAATTTTTGACATGCAGATCTATGGTGTGTGTGCTTATAAGATTACATTCTCTCAGCCCCTGATAGTTTCTCTGATCCTAAGAAACACATGTGTTGATGTTCCAAAAAAGTAGAAAACAGTAGGATTTAAACAAATCAAGCATATCAATGTAGTCTATGTGGAATTTTATGGATGTGGACTTTTGCTTAAATATCCCTTTTTTTTTCTCTTGGTCATGGGGCTTGAACTCTGGGCCTGAACACTGTCTCTGAGCCCTTCAGCTCAACGCAACCACTCTGCCACTTGAGCCACAGCACCACTTCCTTAGATATCTTTTTTTTTGCTGGGGGTGGGGAGGCTTGGGTTGGTAACAATATTTTGCACCCTAATGAAATGCATATTTTCCACTTAAATTTTAAGTAGTTCATCTTCTGAAGCTGTGATTGACTTGCTAAATAATTGTTAAAATATTTAGGATTAAAGCTCCATGCTCGATTAAGATGTGAATTAATAAAATAATTGGCAAGTAGTCTAATTGAAGTCACACTGATTCTAGAGTCATTTAGTTCAGACCCAATGGTTCATTCTGCTGCCTTTCTGTCATCCTACTTCAATGCTTAACAACTCTCTATATATCTAACCTAAACATGTATTGATTGCTTCATGTTTCAAGAACAAATTTTGGTAGTTTTAGGGATCAAAACTCAGGGCTTTAGGCTTGATAGGCAAATTCTCTGTCCCTTCAGTCAAACCTCTAATCCTTTTGCTTTTAGTGTTTCAGTTAGGGAGATTCTTGAACTTGTGCTTGAGCCAGTCTTAGGCAACGATCCTCCTAACTTTACCTCCTAAGTATTTGAGATTTCAGGCGTATGACACCTTACCCACCTTGTTTTTGTGATGGGGTCTAGCTACCTTTTTGTCCAGGGTGACCTCATACCACAATCCTCCCATCTCTGCCTTCTCAGTAGCTGGGACCACAAATACAGGCCACCATACCCAGTTCTTCCTGTTAACTCTTCGAAATAGAAAACAGTGGGCAATTGTCCTACATAGTACTTTTCCTGGGCTGTAATTGGGGGAGAGAGTGGCACCTCACAGGATTTTGAACCCATTTTGATGCCATCTCCACCCTTTGCCCACATGGAGGGCAATGGTTCTCATAGTGTGGTCTGCAAACCTCCTGGGAACTTGTTACACAATGTGAACTTGGAAGCCCTGGCCCAGATCTCCTAAACCAGAAGCTCTGGGGATGGAACTCGACCCAGTAATTTGTATCTTGTTTTTACTAGCCCCTCACTACAGTAAGTTCTGCTTGTTTGCTGATTATGAAAACCTTTACTATTTTGGAAGTTGGAGGAAAGTCAGCCACAAAGTAGGGCAGCTTAACGCCCCCTGGGAAGAGTAGATAACTTGGGCTCCATCCATTTGAAGTTTATCTTCCAGATCCCTGTGGATTCAGCCATATCACATATGCTGCCACTGGCCCGAGTTCCATCTGTGGTAGGAGAAGGTGTGTGTGTGTGTGTGTGTGTGTGTGTGTACACATACATACATATATACATATGATGGTCCTCAGGCTTGAGCTCAGGGCCTGGACACTGTCTTTGAGCTTTTGTGCTCAAGGCTAGTGCTCTACCACTTGACCCAGAGCTCCACTTTGAGTTTTTTGGTGGTTAATTGGAGATGAGTCTCATGAATTTCACTGCTCAGGCTGGCTTCTAACTACACTCCTCAGATCTCAGCCTCCTGAGTAGCTAGGATTACAGGTGTGACCCATCAGCACCTGACTACTAAAAGTTTTTAAATGTTAAATCAGTAGAAAATAAATGTGCACATAAAGAGATGGTGTTTAAGATTAAAGTCAGTTCAAAGCCAGCTCTAGCAGAAAGTCAGTGAGACTCTTTATCTTCAGTTAACTGAAGTTAACTGAAGTGAAGGTTTGGCTCCAGTGCTAGAGCACCAACCTTGAGAGAAAAACAAAAAAAAGACAAGGCCCAAACCCTGAGTCCAAGCACCAGGACTGGCATACAACCTCAAAACCAAATCAATTACAAAACAACTCCAGTTGCCTGGAATTTCTGTGCTGCAGTCAGCTTCCCAAGACTGCAACTTCTGAACTGTCATTCTTAAAATTTGAATTTATTCTTAAAACTCCGAAGGTGCGAAAGAGATTTGAGTACTCTCTGAAGTCCCTTCCCCTCCTTTTCAACAGACACCAAACTTGTTGTATTTCTGGAGAGAGAAAGGTGGGGTGCGGGGGGTGGGAAGGGAGCAGGGGAGAGCATAAGCCACGCACATGGTTGACTGCCCATATGAGGCATTCACTTCACTGCCCATTGGTGCTTTTATGATTTGACGGTCTTTTTTTTTTATGGTACTATAATTTGAACTCAGGGCCTTTAAGCAATTGTTCTACCTCTTGACCCATGCATCCTTCAGCTCTTTTTGCTTTTAGTTATTTTTCAGATACAGTTCATCTTTTTTGCACAGACCAGCCTGGGCCTGAAATCCTCCTACCTATGTCTCTGATAACTGAGATGATTGATATTGTGCCCCTCACTCAACCATTGAGTAAGATGGAGTTTCATGAACTTTCATGATATTGAACCTTGACACCCTGATCTCTTCCTCCTAAGGATGATAAGCACTAGCCTCTGTGCCTGGCTCTGCTCTGAGAATTTGTAACTATAAGGAAAATCAGAGCTACTTTTTCAAATATAGGGCTTTGGGCAAGGGGCCCATTTCTTCCAATGGTTTAAGGCACAAAAAATATATCCCTTTTTAATGTCTATGTTGATAAAAAAAATTTTTAAGGTGATGGCTTAAACATTCATCCTTTAAAAACATTTGGGTTAAGTTTATTTAAATGGAACTTTCTGGTAGCTTTCTGCAACCTGTAATAAACTCATTGGAACACATAAGAAATAGATAGCATATGTTTCTCAAGCCTTCCTTGGGGTTTGGGACCAGGAAAAAGCTATTGTTTAAGGAAAGGTTAATATAGCCCAAAGTGTATTTATGTCTGTGTGGTTAGAGTTGTGTAGAGTGTGCTTGCTGCACTGTTGCAGGTTTGTGGAAGATTTGCTGTTCTAAACAGAAAGGGACAGGCAACCCAGAAAGAATTGAAACAAGAATGCGTAGCATGAGCAACAGGACATTTTTTTTTCACCCTGTGTGTGGCTATGCAGAGACGGAAAAGGATGAGATGCGGTTTAAAAATTAAATGCAGACTAACTGCTTTCCTCTGGAATGCAGAAAACATTGCACTCCGGGGATGCTCCTGACTGTGGACCTAACTCCACCCACTACAATTCAGCAAAAATCTCCAGACTCTGTAAAACCCATTGACGTGCTTATTACTACAAATGCTATTTTACAGGGGATTTTTTTGTTTTTTTTTTTAGAGCTGACAGTCCAGTGAGTGAAAAGTGTGGGACTGTGTTTGAATTCATACTGTGTTCAACTTTATAAAGACAGAATGATGAAAGGAGACTGGATTAGATCACTTAAATATATTGTATTGCCTCCTCTTATCTCTTGTACTGACACCTCTTATTTATGTATTTTGTTCATGGAGCTTGTGTGCTGTTAGAGATTACTAACTCAAGGTTTTGAAAATATTTCTTTAAAATCCCTAAAGTTGGGTCCTTTTTCTTTTTCATTTTTTTTTTGGCAGTGCTGGAACTTGAACTCAGTGTCTCACCCTTGATAGACAGGCACTCTGCCATTTCAGCCACATCTCCAGCTCATTTTTTTGCTTTGACTTTTAAAGATAGGGCATCATATATTATTCCTCTGTGGCTAGCCTCAGACTGTGATCCACCTGCTATGCCTTTCTACAGCTGAGAATCCACAGAACTTGGCTCTTTCTTGGTTAATATATTGGCAGGTAGAAATATTTATTTACTTTTTCTTTATTTGTGCTAATACTGGACTTGAACTCAGGGCCTCTCACTCTCTCAAGACTGGCACCTTGCCATGTGCGCCACATCTTCACTTCCAGCTTCTTGGTGGCTAATTCGGAGCTGGATTTAAACCAAGATCCTCAAATCTTAGCTTCCACAGTAGTTAGGATGACAGGCTTGAGCTACCACCTCACAGCTGATGGGTATTCTTAAATGTCATAATATTCATATATGTTTATTTGGTTCATTGAAAATTAACTGAGCATTTTCTCCAGGCCTGGTTGTTCATGTTATCTACATATAACACAAGGGTGGCGCCCAAGTTGTGTGAGCTCCAAAGTAGAGAAGGCAGTCCAGAATTCATTGTGTATACCACAATATTAAGAAAAATATGGGAAGGGATGGGTTGAAGTGGGGTGAAGATGTTGAAGTCGTGACACAGATGGAGACACACTGTATACATACACTGTTTTGTTAAGTGAAATTTTCAATACATTTCAAAATTAAGAAAAGTGGTGGGAGAGGTGGGTTGGGAGGGGTGGTTGAGAATGTTCAAAGGGCTGACATTGATCAAGGTGGACTATATTCATAAGCTGCTTTGTTGAATGGCAACTCCTTTTTACAGCTACTTAAGATCATACACACAATTGGATGTGGGGCTTGAAATCAGTATCTGGGTGTTGTCCCCGAGTTCCTGAGCTCTTTTGCTCAAGGCTAGTGCTCTACCACTTTGAACCACAGGTCCACTTCTGGTTTTTGAGTGGTTCATTGGAACTAGTCTCACAGGAACTTTTCTACCCAGGCTGGCTTTGAATTGCAGTCCTTCTATCTCAGCCTTCTGAGTAGCTAGGATTACAGGCACCAGTCACAGCTTCCAGCAATAAAAATATTTTTTTAAATCACACAGAATCACATTTTTAAGGCTCCAAGGAGGTATGAGAGAACATGTAATTCGTCACAGAATGCACAAAAACCCAGGAAGCTGAGACCAAATGACCTTCCCAAGTGTAGCTACATTACGAGGTTGGGCTTTTCTTGTCCTTGTACCCTCTGGGCAGACATTCTTAGTCTCATGCACGAAATTCTTAGTGAAGTTCACCTGGACTCAACATACTGGATTCAAGGATTAAAACAATAGACAAAAAAAAGTTACAATTCTGTGTCCTTGGGTGACTTGCTGCATTTCTATGTCTTCCTTCCTATCCTGTTGTAGGCTAGACACTTATAAAATATGAAAACTAGCCAAGGGATCTGTTTGAACCCTTTGGATGTTTTCTGAGAAGTTTATTACAATAATTGCTTTTATGATACCTTACACAGCATTAACGTACACTTATTCTTGAGAGGAAGTCAATGTCAAAGTTTGTGAGAGATGCAGCTCTTTGGCTTTACTTCTCTGCTGTGAAGGAAAACAACTATCTGTTGGATGAAGCACCCTTAAACTCTGTATTTCCATTGGGAGGGAGTCATTGCGCTTTACCCATACTTGGAACCCAGGCTGTGAAACTTCCCTGGAGCTATAGCTTTTGAGCCTCATGTTGGAAAATGCCACCTGAAGTCCTCATCATGGATGCAGTTGACTTGGGACAGCTCACACTTTGGACCTGCACAGTGTTGTAAGGAAATGGTGAAGCCCATACTGGATAGTTTCAAAGATCAGTGACTGGATGTGACTGTGATGTGTGATGATGACATCAGTGACACCTGAGGTAAAAGAAACACCCTCTGTGCCCCCTTCTGGCACCAGAAATTGAGGATACCACACTTAGGTACAGGGCATCTTTGGCGATTTTCAGGACATGAAGTTAGTCCCAAGGGTGGGTCCTGTAGTAAAAGACAGATGAGTTCTCAGCCTCACCAGGGCTGAGATTCAGAGCATCAGTGTGTGAAACAGGACGTGTTTGCCTGGGTGATAACATGATGGGAAGAAGTCAGCGGTGGAAGTGGAAATAGCAAAGAGTACTTTGGAGGAAAGTCTGACTTGGAGGGATGTCCTGTTGGCATGGTAACTAAGTTGCTATGGAATCCAGCCCCTCTCCCCTTAGGACAAATAGATATTCCCCTAGAGAAACTTTTGCAGTTGGGAGTTTCTGACCCACCCTCTAGCTGCGTTGACTTGATTGAGCAGATTCTGTTTATGAAGCACTCTGCGTTCTAAATGGGGTCTAAGTTCAGGGTTGTATTCTCTGCTGTTTCCTTTGCCTGTAACAGGAGGAGTTTAACACATGTAACACAGAGTATAATTTGACCTAATTGATTCCAGGCTCTCATCATTGTCTCTCAAACATCCCCCCCACCCTTTATTAAATTCACATGTCTTCTTTCTCTCAGTTAAACTTTTCCAGTTGAACTCGTGCAGAGGTGAGAACTCTGTCTATAGATAAGTTGGAAACACTTAATTTTTTCTCTGGACACTGTACAGCCATAGTGATGAATGTCTATCTGTCTGTGTGTCTAGAACGGGGATCCTAAACCACATGGAAAATATCTACATGGAAATGACTGCTTAATAGAATAGGGCAGAGCTTCTCACCACAGGTAGGTGTTGAAATACAGACAATTGGGTGGCAGGGACAAACCCACTATTTACTTTTCAAATTCAATACTGATGGAGTTGTTTTGGGTAAGGATTGAGTTAGATCAAGGCTTTTACATTATATATACTTTGATAGAGTTGTGTTATAATTGGATTAAGAAAATGGAAAGACTTTGGAGAGAGGCAGTAGTAAGTGAATCCATCTGTTGGTTCTCAGACTGATAGTCAATGCATCTCACATCATGATTATCTTAGACTTGCAATGTTAGAAACAGTTCCTTAGGTTTACATAGAGAACACTCCCCCATTGTGGTTTTTATGAATGTTGGCCTGAATCTCGGATGCATTTTGAAATTTAATAGTCTCTAGGAAACAGAAATTTGCAAAATTATAAACTGCTAACAAACAGTGAGAAAATGAAGGTGATTATGTAGCTGATCTCTTCATGGACACACACATTCTAGCTATAAAACAATGAGCATCTATAATGCAGGGTAAGGAAATGAAGAAAATTAAAATTCACTTTCGTCAAAAGCTGCGTGTAGTTTAATGTGAGAATGCTTGGCATGCTCTGGGTTTGATCACTGGCCCTGTTTAGATGATCAGTAGGTAGGAAGAACAAATGCATGGGTGACATTTATCCTTTGCTCAATATGATAGACATTTATCCTTTGCAAATATGATAGACAATAAATATGGCAAGTCTACGATTTGCTTTTGCTGTGCTGAGGATTAAATTCGGAGCCTCTCAAATGCTATAGCAGTAGGTCACACCTCTATCCCCCAAAGATTTTTTCAGTACTGAGGATTGGGCTCTGGATCTTGTATTTGCTAAGTAGGTACTCTGTCACTTGATCAACATCCCTTGCTCCCCAAAGTAATTTTGTGTGGAGTGTCCATATAGATCAAGAAGAAAAATACTAAAATTGAATTAAAACATGTAAAATACATGAAAAACAATTGAGAAAGAAATATGTGTCTATGCTGGTTGGGCACTGGTATCGCTCACACCTGCAATCCCAGATATTCAGGAGACTGATCTCAGAGGTTTGTGATTCAAAAATCACCCCAGGCAGAAAAATCCCAAGAGTCTTTAACTAATCCGCAAAAATCCAGAAGTAGAGGTATGGCTCAAGTGGTGAGTAAAAAAACCAATTGAAATCTCAAGGCCCTGAGTACAAGCCCCAGTACTAGCTTGTGTGTGTGTGCACATGTGCACACACATGCACACATTCTGTCTATAGTGTGTATTTCAGTGACTGTGAACTTTTCCATTGGGTAGAAGACTTCATTACCTGGTGTCTTCTGTTTGTCAGGACTCTGACTAGGGCTTTCCAGTTGCTTTCCTGAGCAACTCCTTCCTGTGAACGATAGGACTGGCTTTGGCTCACCATCCTCATGAGTTAATGATTTTAATAACACATAGTTTGTATGCCACTGGTTTCATTTTCTTCTTTCCTCACTTTCTGTTTGTATTAACTGTTATTATGTACTGGTTCTGAGGCTTGAACTCAGGGCCTGGGCTCTGTTTCCAAACTTTTTTGCTTAAGGCTAGTGCTAGTCTACCACTTGAAACACAATTCAAATGACTGCTTTTTGGTGCTTAATTGGACTTTAAAGTCCAATTTAAATTTGGTGTTTAATTGGACTTGAAAGTCCTTCCTTTCTGGCCTGACTTTGAACCACAATCCTCAGATCTCAGCCTCCTGAGTAGCTAATATTACAAACATAAGCCACTGGCGCCTGACCCTCATTAATGTTTATCATGCTGTGATATTAAATTTTTTTGTATGCTTTAAGACTTTTTGTTAGTATACATGAATTATACAAAATAATGGGTTTCAGTGTGACATTTCATGCCTACTTATAGTATACTTTGATGATATTCACCCCTAATTATACTCTGTCTCTTATCTTTTCCTAAGTAGTCCCCTGTTTACCTTCATGTTGTTTTTTAAAAAAATAAATCCAGATTCAATATAAGAGGAAAAGCATGCACTATTTGTCTTTCAGAGTCTGTTATTTTCACATGATGACTTCCAGTTCCATTCATTTTCTTGCACGTGATATGATTTTGCTCTCCTTTATGGCTGAATAGCAACTCATGAGTATATATAGATAAATATAGATAGATACATACACACACACACATTTTCTGTTCATCTATTAATTGTCTCTAGGCCAATTCCACAGCTTGTTTATTGTGAATAGTGCTTTGATAATCCTGGTTGTGCAGGTATCTCTATTGTAAAGCTGACTTCTATTTCTGGTTTATACCAAGGAATGTTAGCGCCTGATCATATGGTGGTTCTGTTTGTACGTTTTGAGCTCTCCATACTGATTTCCACAGTGGCTACATTAGATGATGTTGTCATGAGCAGCAAGAAGGGTTCCTTGGCCCTTGCTTGTAAAGGATAAAACATCTTCAATACTTTCTGGAATGGCATGTGTTTTAAGTAAACCACTCTATAAAATATTGTACAACTGGGTTTATGTCCCAGTAAACCCATTGTAAGTTGAAAAATCTGGCACTGGCCGAGTGCCTATGGAGCATCCCAGCTCAGCAATGTAGGTGACTCACTTCAGAGCATTGGCTGCTTCCCTGGTGGTGGGCGTGGCTGACAGGGATCTGCTCTTACTGTCTGTACTCAGCATTGCCAGAAAACACAGTAGGGAATATCACTGGCTAACGGAAGATCTAAGTGTGGCGTCTACTGAAAGTGTCTCACTTTTGAACCATCACAATGTAAAAGAACAGAAGTCATAAAGTTGAATGTGTTTTGAAACTTCCCTAAATTGGAATAACCTTCCTCCATTTGTTCTGGGAGTCATCTTAATTCCGAACACTTGCATGGGAAATAGGTGTATAAACAGACAACTGGACAGTTATCCCTCATTTCTACCCCCCCACCCCAATACTCCTTGACTCCCCTTTTTTCTATGCCTAGAGGTTCCAAGGAAGACCCTGTTGTTCTTGAATGGTGCCTCCCCTGGTGGTCACTTTGGGTACTGCAGCCATGGGTTGGAATAATTTGTTGTGGTTATAACCACTGTGATTATAGGTTGCTGGTTGTCAACCAGGGCTGTTTTTCCACTTGTGTTGAGGTGTGGTGGCACCATTCCAGCAGGTGCTGTGCTGATGGACTTGTAAATATGTTTGAGTGTGTGACAATTACATTCATGCAGAATAACAGGGTGGTTATGAGCATGGACTTTGTAATAAAAAAAAATTGTGGGTTCAAATCCTGGCTGTGGTTCTAATAAACTTGAGGCACCAGGGCAAGTTTTTCTTAAATAAGAACAACAGCAGGAGTTGTGGGAAGGCAATTTCAGTTTGTGAGAGTTTGTCACTGTGCTGGGGGCATAGTAATTAATAGACTCCATCATACTTCGAGCACAGTCTTAGTCTTGGTTGAAGTTGTTTTATGGTGAAAACGTTGTGATAGGTAAAATGAGCATAGGAGGATCACAGAGTTAAATTATAGATGTGTGTGTGTGTGTGTGTGTGTGTGTGTGAGTGTGTATGTGTTGCTATGAATCAAATGCAAACCTCATACATGCTAGGCAATAACTGGGCATAAGCTATACACCCAATCCTAAAGAGAATTTGTGTGTGTGTGTGTGTGTGTGTGTTGCTGAGGATTAAACCCAATGCCTTACCGTGATAGGCAAGTGCTTTACCACCAGTTGATATCCCAAGCTCCCTAGACTTTTAAAAATAGAGAACACACACTGTAAGACTTCAAAGAATGACTTCATTTCTGCTATAACTGACAGTGAATAGCAAAGATGTGTTTAGTGTTGACATTTTCCTTTGTATTCAGTTGCTGATCACTTTTTTTTTGGGGGGGTCAGTCAGTCTGGGAACTTCAACTCAGGGCCTGGGCACTGTCTGAGCTCTTTGGCTCAAGGCTAGTGTTCTTACCACTTTGAGCCACAGCTCCACTTCTAGTTTTCTGTTGGTTAATTGGAGAGGAGAGTCTCACAGACTTTCTTACCTGGGCTGGCCTTAAACTGGGATCTTTAGATCTCAGCCTCCTGAGATCTGAGCTAGGATTATAGGTATAAGTCATCAACACCCAGCTAGTTGCTAGACTTCTTAATACAATTCATTTATCAAAAAATATAACGAGGAAATGCAACACAGTTAGGACTGTAGAAGTAATACCTCTTTTCCAGAAACCAAATGTGGACAGGGGACATTGCTAATCACTTGAACATTGATATGGATGAAGTTGGGTTTACTGGCAAAATTATTAGGATCCATCTTCATGGGGCTTCAGGAGAGGCGTCCTCTGTGTTAGAATACTTTCTGCAGTCAAGGTCCTGAGGAAGTCCTCCATCTAGGTGGTCAAACCATCCATTAGTAGGTTTGAAAATCACTAGAGAAACTTGTATGTACCTTTCCACCATCATTCTACATTAAAATGTTGGTTCTAATAAATGTGTAAAAAGAGAGGAGGAAGGGGCTGGGAAGGTGGCTCAGTGGTAGAGCGCTTGCCTTGCATGCCTGAGGCCCTGGGTTCGATTTTCAGAACCACAAAAGCAAACAGAAAAAAGCCGGAAGTGGCGCTGTGACTCAAGTGGTAGAGCGCTAGTCTTGAGCTGAAGAGCTGAGGGACAGCGCCCAGGCCCAGAGTTCAAGCCCCACGACCGGACCTCCATCCGGAGGAGGAAGAAGGCACCAGTGACTCATTTACTCTCCTCAATAATCTAGAACAGGTATTCTCCCAATTTTAAAAATAAGCAAGCAGCTTAGATGTCAGAGGTTATAGTAATTGATGAGTGGAAAGACTAGAATCTATTCAGGTCTGTATAATGATAGCACTTAAGCATTTTCCAACTTAAAGTCAGATTATGACTAGGAGAGTGCTGGGACCTTGGCCAGGGAGTCTGGTGGGGAAGACAAGGTTAAAGCAAGCCTGAGAGGATACAGATTAGTAGAAAGTGCCTCACAAACACCTACCCATTACTGTTTCCTGTCTATGATGACCTTTTAAAACAAAAACAAAACGAATGGTTTGTCAGTTGATTAAACTATGGCAACTAGTTCAACTCAAAATGCATTTCAGGAGTGGTGGCTGAAGCCTGTAATCCTAGCTACTTGAAAGGTTGAAATCAGGTGACCTGTGGTTCAAGACTAGCCCAAGCATAAAAGTTTGTAAGAGTCCATCTCAACAGCTGAGTGTAGCAGTATGTACCTGTCATCTCCAGCAACAAAGCAATGCACAAACAAGAGGATCACAGCCCAGGCTGGCCTACGCATAAAGAGAGACCTCATTTCAAAAATAACTAAGGCCAAAAGGGGCTCTAGGTGTGGCTCAAGTAGGACAAAACCCCTGGCTAGCAAGTATAAGGCCCTGAGTTAAACCCCCAGAACCAGACAAAAGAAGAAGAAAAAGAATATAGATTATGCTATGGTATGTATCATGAAGGTATCCTAAAGGTCTTTGTCTACAAGATGATGTTTTTGAGGATGTGGAACCTTTTTTTTAAGAGGTAGGGCCTAATTGGAAGTCTGGGGATGTGCCCTGTTGTGACAGAGTGGGACCTCCGCTCCTTCCTCTACCTCCACCATCCCAACTGGGAAGTGAGCATCTCTTTCACCACATGTTCCCTCCCTGATGTGCTACCTTGCCACAGGCCCAAAGAAAACAAGACTAAGCCATCAGGGATTAGCCCTCCAGAACTGGGAGCCAAAGCAAACCTTTTCTCACAACAAGTTGCTTATCTCTGGTATTTTGTGATAGTAATGGAGAGTTGACCCAGGTATAAACACACACACACACATACACTCTCTCTCTCTCTCTCTCTGACACAAGGGGGATATACTATAGAATGCTATATGAGCAGAGATTGTTATTCATGTGAATATAAGCAGAAATTGGTATTCATGTGTTAATCAGGATTATCTGTGATTCCAAACTACTTTGACAAGGGGATAAACTCAGAGGCAGAAGGACAGACTCTATCACCATTTATAAGCTGGAGACACCAACTTTTAGTTACATCTTTGGCCAGTGCCTTGCCTTTGAACTCTGCAGTTTGCGAAGCGTTCTTACCTTGTCAATGATCTCATTTGTTCTTACATCTTTTTTATGGGGAAGACTGTCATTCCCAGATCTCCTGATGTTCAACAGCAGTGGCTTCTGAACTCTTTTTGCAGTGGATGCCAACACTGACGTGGCACACTAGAGAATAATATGATTCATTGGGCACGGGGGGCTCCTGCTCGTAATCCCAGCTACTCAGGAGGCTGAGATCTGAGGAGCCCAGTTCCAAGCCAGCCCAAGCAGCCCAGAGACTAACTAGCAAAAAGCTAGAAGTAGAGCTGGGACTGAAATAGTAGAGTGCCAACTTTGAGCAAAAAAGCTAAAGGAGAGCACTTAGACCCTGAGTTCAATCTCTAAGACTGACATACCACCCCAAAATCAGGAAAGATGTGATTTTATATCCATTAAGGGAAAAAACTGCCTGTGGTTTACAACTGAAGTAAAAATACTGCATTCCTATATGTGTGTTTTCATTTAACCTTCAGCAAAAAAAGATTATTAGATTATCCGAAACACCCCTTGTAATTACAGAAAGCAGTGTTGGAATGGGCTTTGGGAATCATCTTGTATAACCACAAGCAAAGCAAAGACACAGATTTCTGGAGGTGAATGGTGAGCTGTGTGCCCAGTGTTACTCCACCAGCCAGGCCCCTTGCTTCTAGGCAGTTGGGTGTGGGTCAAGCAGGTGAATAACTTGAGATGGTTCCATTCCCACACATTGCTGCTGCTGCTGTTTTTAAAGCACAGTTATAATTGGACTGCTTCCTTGAAAAAATTTAAAAAGCATAAAATAGACCAAATCCATGGCTTAGATTGTTTTCTGCTGGGTTTACTCAGAATTTAAAAATACAAAGAAAGAACTGCAGTTTTTTAAAAGGTGGGGGGTGTGCAAATATGTACAAATTAGAACCAGAGAGGCTTTCCCAGCTCCTTAATCTCACTGCATTACAAGTACAAAAGATCATCCTAAACTTTTCCTTTTTTTAATGTAAGAAAAGAATGACCACAGAGTGCTTGCTTTATACTTGTGGCACAGATTAGTTCGCATCTGTTGAAGTTGACTAGGGGAAGAAATAGATTTTTGAATCCTTAACACTCTGTAGAATCCTGTGCTTTAACTCACTACCACAACTTGTAAAGGATTTCAGCACTTCTAATTCTGATTCTGACCCCTCTCCACACCAAACTAGCAGGCCTAGGCAGTGACTGCCATCTTCACCAAGTCTCATGTGTCTCACTTACTCTACTAGAGCAAGTCCTTTATTGTGGGCTGATGCTTGTAGAGGTTTCTTTTCTAGGAGACAGTGTTTCATCACAAACCAGCCCGGGACATGCTTCTTTCTAGCTGTCATGGTCACAGCTGAAAGAGACTGAGCAGAGACTCCAACCAAGGGACCTCATACAAGATTTGGAATTCAGTTCCCTAGCCCTTTTTTGCAAAGCAAAAGGAGGATGAAGCTGCTTATGATCATCAGGACCGCATCCATACAACTGTCAGAGTTCATTTTTAGACACATTGACATCTCATCTGTACTAGTCAGCTTTCCCTTACTGTGACAAAAAGCCTGAGACAATTAACATAGAGGAAAGGTTGCCAGTTATCCTATGGTCCCAGCTACTTGGGAGTCTGAAGCTATGGGATCTTGTGTTCAAGGCTGTCCTGTCCTTTAAAAAGAGTGGGGGTGAGGAAGATTCATGGTATAGTTCAGTGATTGTTTAGTATGCATGGATCCTTGAGTTCAATACCCAGTAGTATAAGGGGAAGGAGGAGGTTAGAGAGAGGGTAAGTGTATTTTGGCCCACCATCTCAGAGAGTGCCATTCATGGTCCTTGGTTCAGTTGCTTTGGGCCTGAGGTGTCACATTTTGGTAGGAACATAGGTAGATGATACCTATTTACCTCCTGGAAGTGGGGAAGCTGAGAGAGACAGGAAAGTTCTCCATTTCCCTTTTAAGAACACAACCCAATGACCTAACTTCCTCCCATTTGGCTCCATCTCTTAAAGATTCTACCATGTCCCTGTAGCTTCATTAACTGAGGACCAAGCCTTTAACACGTGGACCCTTGGGAAAACATATATCCAAACCATAGCAATATCCAAATGAGAAGGTCATCAGAACCTGGAGAAGAGAAAAGACTTTTTCATGAGCTGATGATTATACTTCTTTAACTTGTGAAATTGGCAAGATGATCTTTCCAGATGTCAGAGAGAGAGATTCCAGGTCCAGCCAGGGCAGAGCACCAGAGCATGAGTGATTTGACAGAGCAAGATCACTCAAAATGACAAGGCAGACTGTAAGACTTAGCTTGTGGGGGGGAAAATGAGGGGGGAAAGACCAGCTGTGATATAAACTTGTGGGAGTCGGTGGCTGTTGTATGCACATGTGTGACTCTAATCTGGATGTCTTCTAGAGCCTATGACTTTATTAATTTGAGCATTTTAGGGGAGTAGGAAACCAACTCATAAGCTAAATTGCCAGGATCCATCCTGGTGTTTAAAAATGAAAGCCTGTATTTTTCAGTCCTATGCAAAGCCAGAATAACTGACCATCCTGTATCTTTTTCAGTCATCTTAAGATCGTCTTGAGAGAAAGATCCAGATGAAATTCAAAGTGGAGTGTACAGGGTTTGGTTGCATATGTATGTCATTGTCTCATTACCCATAGTTAGCTGCCTGGAGTTCATCCAGGTCAATTTATGTGCTAATGTTTTGGGGATTGATTGCATGCCTGGCAACAGTACTCCTATCAGATCCAGAAAACAGTTGTTTAAGTTTGAATTTGGCAAGCAGAAATAAACAAATAGATAGGAAGGGGTGGGAGGGAAGGAAAGATGGAGAGATGGAGGGAGGGAGGAAAAGAAGGAAAGAGACAGAATGAAAGTGAGTGAGCAGGAAAAGAGAGAGCTATCGGCCCTGTCAGGAAGATCCTAGCAAAGGGGAGCCCAGCCATGGGGACCAAGAATCTGTTCTGGAAATCTTCTTTTCATTTGATTTAGTTGTCTTTTCCCCAATTACATTATTCTTCCATAACTCAGCATGTAAATAAAAATGGGCTTGCAATCTCAAATGTTTTCCATCTTCCAGATGGGAGTCGAGGTAAGTAACACAGTGTTTTGTTTTCTTTTTCAACCTGAAACAGAAGCCCTGGGTTTTGTTTGGTGGTGGCAGTTACCATAAATTGGAGTACAGTTAGTAATCTTTTAATCAGATGAAAAGAGGCATTCCAAGTATGTTCCCAGTCATCTGAGAGTACTCAGCAACTTCTCTGAGAAAGAAAAGACTGGGTGGAATTGGAGGAATCACCACCTCCCAACTGCGATGTACTTACAATTTAAATGTTTTGTTTAAAATCATGTAGATATGCGTTTATGACAGTGTATTTATTGTGAGTTGTTTATAAAATAGCCAAAAAAATAAGACCATAGAAATTACCCATGTGATCAGTCATCCTAGGTGTATATCCAGTCAGGTTTTATTGTATGTCTTTTTCAGGTTTTTATATAGTGTACTGTGTACATCCTAATGTATGTGTACATACAAATAGTGTTACCCCCAAACATAGTTTTGTAAATAGAGCTGCTTTCATCTCAGTGGGTTTAGTGCCTGAGTAATTCAGGCAATTTTGGATAGAAAAACACTGGAAACAAAATCAGGATCTGCACTGACTTTGTAAAGCTTTGCTTGTTATATCTTTAACAAAACACAGTAAAACAACTAATTCACTAATTATGTTAGGTGGTCTGAGTCATCTTGAGATAATTTTAAATACACAGGAGAATGTGTGTAGATTGTATACCAACATGGTGCCATTGTTCCGAAAGGACTTGACCATATGCATTTTTGTGTCTGGAGTTCTAGATTCAACCCCCATAAATACAAGGGATAGGGTGTGTGTGTGTGTGTGTGTGTGTGTGTGTGTGTGTGTGTGTGTGTGTGTGTGTGTGCGTGTGCGTGTGTGTGTGTGTGTGTGTGCGTGCATGCATATGTGCATGTATGTGCCAGTACTAGGACTTGAACTCGGGGCCTTCTGCTCTTACTTTACCACCTGAGTCATGCTTCAAATTCAGTTTTTCTTTTGACAATTAATTGGAGATAAGAGTCTTCACAGACTTTCCTGCCTGGGCTGGCTTTGAACTGCAATCTTAAGATCTCAGTCTATTAGTGGCTAGGGTTATAAGCGTGAATCACTAGTGCCTGGCTGTAGGCACTTTTTAAAGGCTTGTTCTATCCCGTTGCTTCACATGGCTTCAGACTCCATGCTGCAAACAAAAGCTCACACCTGGTCATGAGAGATGCTGTCCTAAGGAGGTAGCTGGGAGGTTGGGGTACCATGTGGTATGATGTGGCCAAAATCTCCAAGTGATTTCCTGCATCCTGGGACTTGCTAATAACCATACAACAGCTCTTCTTCCTTCCTCAGCCCTCTTCCCCTTTCTTAACAAACAGGCCTCTCACTCTGAACTTTTGCTGTTCATGCACCTGTGTCTCTCGTTGGACATTGTCTCAGGCTGTCTCTGGAGCAGTTCCTTTCTTTTTTTTGGGGGGGGGTTCTGGTCATGGGGCCTGAACTCTGAGCCTAGGCGCTGTCCCTCAGCTCTTCAGCTCAAGGCTAGTGCTCTACCACTTGAGCCACAGCGCCACTTCCGGCTTTTTTCTTTTTGCTAAATAATTGCCCAAAGAGGTTTCCATTCCACAGGTATACAATGCATCTTGATCCATGTCATCCCTTCCTCATTTGACCCCATTTCCCCCCTTCCAAACTTATTCTCAAGTTCATAGTTAATCTTTACATAATGTACATTGGCTATAATGACTGACTTTGCTCACCCATTTTCTCTCTGTGTGTCCCCCTTCCTCCCACCTCCTACATGTTTCTGCTTGCTGGTATTCATTTCATTAAATGGTTCATTCGTTGTTCAGAGGATTCCTCCCCTAAGTATATCAACTTCTCCCCTAAGTATACTTTTTTTTAGTCAGTTTGTTTGTATGTGCATTCATAAAACCCTATATATGTTATGTCTGTTTATATTTTAGATCTAACTTTAATGGATGAGAGAAAACATGCACTATTTGTCTCTCAGTGCTTGACTTAACATAATTTTTTCTAGGTTCAGCCATTTCTCTGCAAGTGGCATAATATTCTTTGTAATGGATGGGCAAAATTCCATTGTATATATGTACCATATTTTCTTGGTCCACTCACTCATCTATTGTAGGGCTTTGGGGTTGTTTCCATAACTTTGCAATTGTGAATTTTGCAGCATTGAACATGGATGTGCAAGTGTCTTCTCCGTAGCCTGACTTGTATTGCTCTGGGTAGGTGCCTAGGAGTGGTATCACTGAGTCATAGGGTAATTCTGTGTTTAGTTTTTGGGGGAATCTCCAAACTGCCTTCCAGAGTGGTGGCATTAGTTTACATTCCCACCAATAGTGTAATTTGGTTCCTTTTCCTTTGTATCCCCACCAGAATTTGTTATTGTTCATATTCTTAATGCTGGCAAGATGGACCTCAATGTTGTTTTGATTTGCATTCCTTTATAACCAAAGACACTGAGCATTTCTGCATGTACTTATTGTCCATTTTGACTACTTCCGGAAGTCTCTATTTAGCTCCTTTGACCACTTGTTAATACAGTTATTGATATTTGGGGGAGTTTAGTTTCTTGAGCTCCTTGTGTATATGAGACTCTTGTCTGATGTATAGCTGGTAAATATCTTCTCCTAATCTGTAGTAATTGTGTCAGTAATTATATTATTTTCTGTGCCAAAATTTTTTTAGTTTGATACAGTCCTATTTGTAGAGTCTCTCCAATTTGCTGAGCCCCTGGGAGTCTTCTCAGAAAGTTCCTGTGTATGCCAATAAGTTCTATTGCCTCTCCTTCCTATAGTACTTTCAAGGTTTCCCCAGTCTGACATTGAGGCTTTTGATCCATCTTGAATTGATACTAGTGCAAAGTGACAGACAGGGATCTAATTTCTGTCTTGTACATATGCATGTCCAGTTTTCCCAACACCATTTGTTGAAGAGGCTATCTTTTTCCAACATGTATTTTTGGCTTCCTTGTCAAACATATGTTTTTGGCTCCCTTATCAGATGACTAAGTCTGTGGGTTTATTTTTGTCTTCCAATGTATTCCATTGGTTTGCAAGCTTATTTTTATGCCACTATCAAGCTGTTTTTTGTTATTATAGCTTTATAGTGAAGTTTGAGGTCTGTAATTGTGATACCTCCAGCATTACATGTGTGTGCGTGTGTACATGTATGCCCGTGCATGCATGTATATGTGTGTATGCATATGCATGAGTGCATGCTGGTCCTGGGTTTGAACTCTGGGCATGAGTACTGTCCTTGAGCTTTTTATTTGCTCAGGGCTGGCACTCTATCACAGCTCTACTTCCCACTTTTTTGCTGGTTAATTGGAGATAAGAGTCTCACAGACTTTCCTCTCTAGGTTGGCTTTGAACTATGATGATCAGTCTCAGCCTCCTGAATAGCTAGGATTATAGGTGTTAGCCACCAGTAGCCAGCTTCTAGGAGATTCTTAACTTCATCCAATTACAAAGCTCAAAGTGGAGGTGTGGCTCAAGTGGTAGAGAGATAGTTGTGAGTAACAAAGCTAAGGGGCAGCACCTATGTCCTGAGTTCAAGCCCTAACACTCAGACACACATACAAAACACATATACTCTCACACACAAAAGACCCTCCCATTTTTGGAGTCCATTTCTTCATGGGTTTGGGAGTTGGGATCCAAGTCTGCCCTCTTCAATCACATGGCTTTCCCTATTTGAGTTTTTCCAATTGTGCATTGGGTACCTAAGTGACTACCATGTGCAGAGTGTGCAAATAAGTGAGACCATACATATAAACTACTTAGCAAATCCTCTGCTAGACCAGCTGTGTCCAGTATAACCAGTTTTTTTCTTCTTTTTGAGATAGGGTCTCCATTATGTAGTTTAGGCTGGCCTTGATCATATTTAATATGTATATATATATATATATATATATATATGTATTTATTTATTGGTGACAGTCCTGGGGCTTGAACTCAGGGCTCACATGCTGTTCCTGAGTTTTTGTGCTCAAGGCTAGTATTCTAACATTTGAGCCATAGCTCTACTTCTAGCCTTTTTGCTGGTTTATTGGAGATTGAGTCTCACAAATTTTTCCTGCCTGCATTGGCTTTGAACTATGGTCCTCTAATTTTAGCCTCCTGAGTAGCTAGTATTGCAGGCTTGAGCCAGTGGCACTCCATGGCCTATTCCTTTTTGAAGCAAGGCATTCTTTCCTCTCCAAGAATATCTGGCACTGGGCATATTAGTAAGGTATGGGTAAAGACCTTGGGCTATTTAGAGTTGGAGGAGCAAAGCTGCTGGGAGTGAGATTTAACTTACATTCAGCTAAAACTCCATCCACTCTGTGACATGAAGGTTGGGGTGCATAATGGCCCCACTGGGGTCATTTTTCTTTCTTTGCTAACTTTGTACAATTCACTTCGTGCACACCGGGTCAGGTCCTTGGTGCTTTCCTCCTCATCTTCCTCATCCTCCTCATCCTTTCTATCCTCTCCTCCATCCTCTCTCTTCCTTGTGGCTGAAGTATACTTCCTGCTACCAGATCCCAGCCTGCTGTGCTGTTTTGCTGATCTTGTCTGTGGATCCACACTCTCCATAAGCCCAGTGGGTCCACAAAACATCTCACAGATCATCCGACCCCCTTCACTCTCTTTTTCCCACCATCTTTGAGAGTCCCTCTCCTAATGGTTCCCAGTCCACTGTGAACAGCAGTACAAAGTAAAGCAAAATGAGACAAATTACGCAGAGCCCAGAGTTTCAGAAATCATGGTGCCAGCCTTCAGAGCATTGTTGATTTGATGGTATCTTAAGCCACGGCAACAGGTCCCTCCAGGTCATTTCCTTCTGCAAAACCACAGGGGCACCTCAGCCTTGCTTGGGTCAGTGACTCTAACGCAGTGACTCTGCCTCCATATGTGTGTGTGTGTGTGTGTGTGTGTGTGTGTGTTCTGTCAAAATTTGTCAATCTAGAATTACATATTGCAGCAGGCCTGCTCTGTATTATCTGTAGTATTCTGAACGTAGTGTTCTCCCAGATCCCAGATTTTCTGTCTCCCATGAAACACATTCTAAGTTGTGGGACCACCGGTATCACCATGCTGGGTCTCGAGTCACATATTCCTGCCTCTCTGTGCAGCACACCTGGAACAGGTGATGCTGATTGGATTGTTGACATTGTTGCTGTGTCCCAAGATAGTTGGGGAAAAGATGCACCCAACCTTTCATGCACAGAGTATATAGTATTGCCGTGTATACTTTGCAAAATGTTTTCCCCTGCTCAATCTCATTAAAACACCAGTCACCCCAAGAGGCCAGTGAGTTCTGACCTCCCAAGTTTAGACACTGGGAAAAAAAGGAAAAGCAAACTGAGGTAGTTTCTCAGTTATTCAAATGAATTGTTACCCACTTACCATGTCCCATATACTGTGGAAGGCACATGAGATATATAAAATGCAAATGGCTGATGCTCATAAAGCATGCATTCCTGGGCAGACAGACAGATCAATAAGTTCAACGTGATGCCGAGAATTGGCAAGTGATGTGAAAGTCATAAAGAGCAGGCATGGAAAGGGCTGTGGCTTTGACCATAAGTGCTCTGTCCAGTGGTTGGGAAGGTAACATTTGATCAGAGAGCTGTGGCCAGTGCTTCCTGCATTAGGAACATCTCATGGAAGAAAATACCACGCAGAGGTCCTGTGGCAGGAGGCTGCATGGAACTTTTTACAGAATTGATCTGAACAGCTGCTTCAGGTGTAGAGAATGATGGTAGAGCACAAGCTAAGGCCTAAGACCAACTGGATTTTGTGCACTACCGTAAGGAATTTGAATTACATATTACTCAGAGAAGAGGGCATTGGAGGGTTTGCATGCATCTCATTTATTTGTCAAAGGAGTCAATGCCGGCTGGTATACCTGGAATAGGCTGTGGGGCAGAACAGAGTCAGACAAGTTAGGCAGGGTTACATGAGTCAGTGGTGGTTTAGTAGCCAGTGATAGTGAGGATGTGGGCAGAATGGCTTCTGTGCAGAATCACCAGTGGCCTAGCACTGTGAGGGGAAGAAGAGTTGAGAACTCTGTGTTCAGAATTCAAGCTGAGGTGGAATAATGATATTCTGATGGTCAGCTAGAATAGGTCTGGCTTTGATTATTCCAGGTATCCGAGTGATCTTTCTAGGACCCTTTGTGCTGGGGTTCAGTTGTAGCAGGGTCTCGATCTAGTTTGAGTCGCCTATGCAGTTTTCCTTTCTCCCTGCAAGAACCCATTCAGCCTCTGTTGAATCTTTTTTTTTTGCCTGTCCTGGGATTTGAACTTTGGGCCTGGGTGCTGTCCCTGAGCTTTTGTACTCAAGACTACCACTCTATCACTTGAGCCACAGCTCCACTTCCAGCATTTAGTGATTAGTTGGAGGTAAGAGTCTCATAGACTTTTCTGCCCAGGCTGGCTTGGAATCAAGATCCTCAGATCTCAGCCTCCAGAGAGCTAGGCTTGCAATCATTAGCCACCTGTGCCCAGCTCTCTCTTGCATTTTTAAATGCTCATTGATGCCCTGTAAAATGATTTTGTTGCAAACGTGAACTCTAGGGAGGGTGATCTGCGAATCCTGAGAGCTCAGATATTCAGTGAATATTTGTTGGGTTTGGTGAGTTTTCGTTGTTCAATATTGGCATTTCGTGGGATGTGTGTGTATTTTCGTTCTATGTTGCTGGTAGGACTCGTCTCACTGGCAGGCAACATTAAGTGTGTGTCAGTATTTATAGCATTTTCCTAACAAGGAAACTGAGATGGGAAAGGGGGAAGATGGAGGATGCTTAACTAAGACAGTGCCAGTGATTCACCTTGATAGAGTTGGGCATACACTAGAGGATCTTCTGCCTGTTGCACCGTTCACAGTGTGCAAAGCATCTCTCATTTGTCTGCCTGGGCTGCTCACCTTTGAACTGTGCTCTTCAGATCACATGTGAGCCTCCAGTACCTGGTTCTTGTAGGATTTTTTTTTGGGGGGGGTGAGGGTGGGGTCTGGCCTCCCATGGAGGCCAACATTGCTGTGGCAAGATAAAAACCAGCCATTTTCAGTAACTTATAAAACCTTAATAGTTTTAAGAGACAAAATATTTTTTCAAGTTGTCATTTGAAGGACATACTGTTTTCTTTCAGCCACCTCGATCAGAGGCTGTACCACGATCAAATTAGCTTCTCTTCCTATCAGCTTGTTGCTTGAGGCAAGCACACACACACACACATGCATATCCACACAGTTATTCTAGACTCAACTTCTCCATTGTACAACTGTGGTCCATAGCAGACTTTGGCCCCTCCTCTGCTCATGAGATCTCCAGCAGGATCAGGGACAAAGTGGACTCCATATATCCTGGGTACTTGAGACCATGTTCCTCCTGAAGTACACATTAGTGTCTGGGCTTGCTGGGGCACAGCCAGGTTGTGTTGCTCTCTCTTGTTCAAGCCTGGTAAGTAGATGTGCTCCTCCTGGGTTCAAAGGGGCTCTCAAAAACCCAGAGGGAAAATGCAGTCATAGAATTCAATGTATATATGTGAAAACAGATCTGGGAAAATTGGGGGCACGGATGGGGTTGGGAGGGAAGTGGGGAGAATGACATTGATCAAGATGCATTGTACTCACTGACTTGAGGAATTGAAACAACGTTGTACAACTACTTAAAGATAATATTTTTTTGAAGTATGAGTTCCCCTTTTTCTTACCCTCTTTTACTCCAGTGGGTCAAACGTAGCCAAACCAGATCCTTTCTGTTGCAGATGTTTCTGTCTCTTTTCTGGTTCTCACTACCTTGGATGGCATCAGCCTTCGATGTGACTCTGGGCGGCTTCTTCTGCAGCTGCAGCCAGGCAATGTGGTCACTTGCTTTTTTCAGCCTACGTTTGAATGATCAGGGAGGGTCATCTGTGGTTTATTTCAAGGTAGGCTCCACCTTGCCACTTGTTGGGCATTTGAAGGCTATGAAAAGAGAAGTAGAATCAGGACCGTTGCCGCACTGGTTATGACTGGCCTTGGTGGAAAGACTTGTGAGAAAGAGACAAGGAGTCAAAAGGAATTGGAATAATTGCTTATGACTTCTCATTCCTACTTTCCTAATGACTACTCTGGCAATATCAAACAGGAAGAGATAGGCAAGGCACGGATGGGGCACGTGATTGGGCCAAGGGTCAATCAATGTCACCTGTGCTGAGCATCAAGGAAATTGCCTGTTAAGTGGCAACTGGGCCCCAATCTAGGTGCCCAGGTAGCCATAGCTACACGGTCAGTGGCTGATCCTGTGGCTGTTTGTCCCTTTCCATTCATCTCCTCTCACACCTTTTCCTTTTTGCCCCGTGAGCTGTGACTTGAGAATGTTGGTCCCAATGAATCCTCCCAAACCAAAGCCAAGGGCAGAATTCCTTGATACCCCTCTCCTCATCTTTTATCAGTGGCTTCCCTTCTTCCCCAAACCTGCAGAAAATGCCTGTTTGCTGATCTCATTCATCTGTGATTTGAGATCTTGTGACTTGGCAGGGGGAAGACAGGGAACCACCCACCATGTCCCCCACACCCCCAGCAACCACCATGTGGACCTGCTGTGCTGCAGAAAAACAGAAAGTGAAGTGAGCAGTTTAGCTTGGCATCTAGACACAAATCACTCACTTCACACAGAGATCCTCTCTTCCGTTGTGTTCCCAGGAAAGCTCAGTGAATCACCAGAGCAAAGAATGTGCTATCTGGTGCTGCACCCATAATGGAGTATAATGTTTTGAATTAGAGGAGGGAGGGAGGAAGGAAGGGAGGGAAGGAGGAACTGAGAAAACTTTGGCTGGACAATGCTGTTCTCTTCCCTCCCCTCAGATATATGCTTGGATAGGAATTTTCTCCTCCAGCCTGGTTTTTCCTAAACTCACTCTTGCAGTGACAAGGCCATGTTAGACATGGAAATTATTACAGAGCAGCAAATCCAAGACTTATTTCACCGACTGCTCAGGGAAGGGGAGACGAGGCTCAACCCAAATATGTTTGCTTTGCCCCACTTGTTAATTAGCAAATCAAAACCAAATGAGAAATATAAATAAGTGCATACCACAAATCTGTCACACTTAAAAGTTTCCCAGCTCTATTTCTTCTGTCTTTCTGGCTTTATGTTTTCCCTTGTCATATATGAATAAAGGCACCCAAACATGTCTTGAGAGATTGGCGATGTTACACAGGTAAGGATTGTTAGCTCAGAAGTGATTTATTTTGTGTGTCTGTGTTGGTACTGGGAATTGAACTCAGGGCCTAGGGGCTGTCTCTTAGCTTTTATATTCAAGACCGCCAGATCTACTGCTTGAGCTATGCTTCTACTTTTAGCTTTTTGCTGGTTAACTGCAGATAGAAGAATCTCACTGACTTTCCTGCCCAGGCTATCTTAGAACTGGTGATCCTCAGATCTCAGCCTCCTGAGTAGTTTGGATTATAGGTACAAGCTACAGCACCTGGCAACATGATTTATTTTAAAGACTGGGAAGACAGAAGTGTTAAGACATGATTTTGCATTCATTCTTTTTAAGCCTCCTGTAGGTGTTTTCTGTTTTCAATCACCTATTCAAACACTCAGCCCCCTTGAGATGGTTTGTCTGATTTCTGTGATGTAAGCAGTATTGCCTAGTCCATATACTTGGAGGAGGCTAGGGGTAAACCCATAGGACAGCTGCTGCTCACAAGGAACCAGAGGCCTTTCTTGCCCCCAGGAAGGACCAGGCACTCTCCCAGAACCATCCTGGGACAAGCATTTTGTTGTGTTTTTGTAAGGCTTTGGGTTTCCAAGTCTTGTCTATTAAAGGAAAAGAATGGCTCGTGGTGTTTGTGTGTTCAGATCACAGGGCTGGTGTTTTTCCATTCTTGTGTTTACAACCCCCTCCCCCCCACATCAATACACCCCCCCCACCCCCCACCAGCACAGTCCCCAGTGTCTGGGATTACATCTTGGTTTAGAAACCTGGCCCTTAGTTTGAGCAGGAAAGGTTCCAGTGTCTCCCTTGCTGCGATCAGGCCATGTAATACTTAGGAAGTACAACTCCTAGGGACTGTCTCTTCATTCAACAAGTGTTGCTTGCTACATGTTAGGTATTAATGGGGGACATTTCCCTGCTCCTTTGGGCAGCTCATGGGAGGGTACTTCTAGCTCTCAGCCAGAGCATGCTTGTGTGTTACAGGGATGTGTGTGAGAGCCAGGTGCAGTTTAGGGGCATAGCCCCTCAGGGATGTGCATCACCCCCACTTCCTCAGGCGACCCTGGGCCAATCACACGCGCAGAGCTTGGAAGGGATCATGAGAAAGAGCTCTCCCCACATCCTCATATTTGGCACATGTTTGTTGCACAGTGAATAATAATAGGTCATCAGTGTAATTTGATAAAAAATAAAAACGAACCTCATAACCCTGGGAATCTAAGTAAGGAACTGGACTGTCAGTGACTTTTTTTTTTGTACTTCCCAAACTTGAACATTTCATTAAACCAAATAGCTTCATTGTCATGGTCAAAAGTCCACTGTGGAGAAAGGCAGGATTTAGTGTTTGTTTAAGCTGCCACCCAATGAGAAAGGCTGTTGTCCAACAGATCCGGCTCTCATGCTTCAAGAGGTGCATTTCCATTGGGGGGGGAGGGACAGATTCTGCTTACCCCAGAAGTTTTCCTGAAGGCAGTGAACTATTCCTGCTGGGTAAGAGGGTAAACTTACCTGAAAAAATATCCTGATGATATAGTACTTGATACATAGGGCTCCTAAGAAAAGGAATGCATGTACTCATAAATTGATACATTGAAATGAAATCCCTTTGTAGGACAACTTAAAGACACATTTTATCTCTATTACATATTTCCAGAACTTTCTGCAGGCTCTCATTGTTTTCCACTACTTGCAGATAGATGATATCTCTGCACAAATGGTGGTCCCAGAAATCAACACAGGCAATTCCGGGATCAGTGTGCTCTTGATACTATATTCCAATACTTGATAAGATAATATAGATCAGTGTGTCTCCATGTCCAAAGTCCATGTCTTTCAGAGGAGTAGAGAGAGAGAGGAGATGGTCTGGTCACGACCCAGCTAGGAAGAGACAGTGCTGCCTCTGGCTGGCACATTTAGGCTGCTGTCCCCTGCCTGTCTTTCCCACATGCTGAACTCCTCACTTCCAAGAAAGGAGACAATAGCCGTTTGATTAGGTCTCTTGCTTTTCAATGTTGCCAGAATTTCTTCTGGCAAGAAGCATCCTTTCTCATGTGTGCTGGAGATTTGGCCTCCCTGGCCCTTCCCACGATGTTGATCTGTGGGTATCCTTTTCTTCTTTAGACTACCAGCCTGCAGCATCTGTCTATGTCACCTTTTCTTTATCTCTTCCGAGACCCCTGGATGAACCTCATTTCTAATAGACTCCACAAATGCTCCTTGTGAGCCTATGCTGTGTCAGGTATTGAGATAGTACCTGTGGATTCTCTAGCTCTTTCTGCTCAGGTGTGCGATGCCGTGAGCCTGAGGAGATGGCATTGAACTCATCACCTTTACGCTGGAGCAGGCTATGAATAACCACCAGTGGACAGCCATGGACCCCTCCAGTGTTTCCTCTGGGGACTCAATGGCAGAGTAGGAGAGACAAAGAGGAAGAGTAAATGAATTGAAAACAGCCAGGTACTGGTGACTCAGGCCTGTGATCCTAGCTACTGAGGAAGCTGAGATCTGAGGATTGTGGTTTAAAGCCAGCCTGAGCAGGAAAGTCTTGAGACTCTCATCTCCAATCAATATCTAGAAAATCAGAAGTGGTGCTATGGCTCAAATGATAGAGCCTTGAGCACAAAGAGGCTCAAGGACAGTTCCCAGGCCCTGAGTTCAAGCCCCACAACTAACAAAAAAAAAATAAACAGAATTGAAAACACAGACTTGAATACAACAACATGCATATTCAGAACAGTGTGAGCCACAAGAGAGAAAAGAGCCCAAGAGTACCTCAGCAAATGAGAGGATCAAAAAGTGGGAGTTCTACATACAATGGAACATTCTTCAGTCACAGAAGAATGAATCGCTAAACATACAATGTGGATAAGTGGTAAAAACACAGCACTAACTAGGGAAACCAGGTCCCAGAGACCATTCCTATGAAACAAAGATCACCTGCCATATTGCAAGCCACCCTTGGAGGCTGGCTCCATGTTCCTAGTGGTAGACTTCAGGTCTGGAGCTGATGGATGGTGAATAGTGAATGAATGTCAGGACTTGGTGCTGTTTCTGGGCCTTGCAGCATCCTCCAGAACCAGAATAGAACTCAGTCCTGTGACTCTAGCCCCTGTGATCTTTCCCCAAGACCAGGGACAGTTCTACAGAGCAAAAACAGCTGGGCTTTGGGACATCTGTCCAGCTTGTCTCTTTTAAGCAGCAGCTCTATTGGCCCAAGTAAGCAATTCACATACTGCTCTGCTTGTTACTTCAGCATGCTAAATTTTAAAAAGCAGAGAAAGGAAATCAATCTAATTAGATTACTCAAGCATTATGCACCATGCATAAGAAAGGCAGAATCAATTTCTAAATCACATCCTCAATTGAGAAGAAAACACTTCTGATACATTCCTTACTGCTCTTCCGTTCCTCTTTCAAATTGCAGTGATTTTCAAGTGAACAACTGGGTGGATTTTTATACATTCCACACTCCACATTTCTATCACCCCCCCAAAAAAAATCCATTAAGCAATAGCTTCCATTTCCTCTATTCCCACTATCGGCCTGTTGTGTCTCATTGTGTTACTCCATTCTAGATACTCAGCAATACCCATTGTGTGACCCTCAAGTTTAGAACAGCAAAACCATGGGGGAGGGGAAGAAATGTGGGTGGGTGAAGGAAGGTCAGGTCAGGAAGGTACATCAGTCAACTTCCCATCTCTCTCACAAGTGCCTGAGATAATAAATATCTAGAGAGGAAGGGTTTATGTTGGATTACAGCTTTAGAGGTTCCAGTCCATGATCCATAAGGGTGTGCTGCTTTTAGGCTCACAGTGAGGTGGTGTCTTGTGATTGGAGCACATAGCAGAGCGCAGTTGTTTACTTCATGGGAATAAAGCCAAAGGGAGAAGTGGAAGAGGACAGGGTCTTATTAGTCTCTTGAGGCGAGCATCTGGGGACGTGTGAGCTCTCGGCAAGGGTTCCACCAAGAGTGTCCTGCTCAGGACCAAGGACATCCTCCCCCTTGTCATCACCCCCCAAAAATATTAGTAATTTTGGAGGAATATCGATGTGCTGATCTTTGTTTTATGGCTTTAATGAATTACTTTTATTTGGAAAGACACCTAAAGCATTTTCAATTGTGGGCCCTGTAATGGGTCTTAGTCTAGAAGGTGAGAGAGGGAAAGGCTGGGGGTAGCATAGATGGGGCCCTGAATTCTATCTGTCCCCAGCATCACACACACTTAGAAGTTAAGGAGATTATTCAAGAATGGGAAAGGAATAGGTTCTGGGAAGTGTGGCTAAAAGAAAACTAGTAAAGTGTCTTCCAAGAACAGAGCTTAAGGCAAAGGAAGATGGGCAGCAGAGCTAGAGGTGGACAGAGGTGTGCCCTGAACCACCATGGCTGTGTCAGATTTGTAAGAGAGGTGCTGGCTACTATACAGAGTACGGGTGGGCCAGGGTTCTGCCCAAGGACTGTGATCATAGACAGCAGGATAGGTGTTGCCAGATACTTCTAGAACATTGTAGAACTTTCTGCAGTGGTGAAATGTTTGATGCTGTGCTTTCTAGTAGAGTAGCTACTCTCCCTGTAGGTCTACTGAGCGTTAGCCTGTAGCATACTATAAGGGTGCATGGTGGTCATACATGGAGATCTAAACCCCTGGATGCGTCCCAAGTGTGAATGCTGATGTAAACATGGATGTTACATTCTAATACTGTGTCAATATGGGCTCAGTACTTTCAGCACGTACTGTACAATGTAGAACTCCAGAAAGATAGGAAACTGGAAAGGAAGACAGGAAAAATACAGGAACTCTATGCTTTTTCTCCCCAAACAGCTAAAAAAAAAACCCCACAAAATTAAATACTAAGGAGGGAATATAATTGTATAACAAAACACTTTTTACCTTCAGGTCTCATAATTATAATACTATTCCATTTATTTCTGTATTTTGAATTTCTGAAAAAAATATGTATATTTTTGGTTGGTCATGGGGCTTGAACTCAGGGCCTGGGTGCTATCCTGAGCTCATCTGCTCAAGGCTAGCTCTCTATTGCTTTGAGCCACAATGCCACCCACAGTTTTAGTGTCTCATGGACTCTCCTACCTGGACTGGCTTTGAGCTGTGATCCTCAGATCTCAGCATCTTGAGTAGCTAGGATTATAGGCATGAGCCACCAGCACCTGGCTAAAATAAAAATTTTTGTTGTAGCCATTGGGACAAAGTACATTTCTAACTTTTTAGTCAGTTTGAATTTAAACAGCTACTATGTGGGGTTCCAGTGGCTTATTTTTATAATCCTATCTACTCAGAAACCTGGAGGATCGAGGTTCCAAAGGCAGTCTGGGCAGGAACATCCAAGAGCATCCCATTTCTAATTAATCAGCAAAATGCCAGACTGGAGTTGTGGCTCAGGTGGTAGAGTACCAGCAGTGAGCAAAAGAATATGAAGCCCTGAGTTCAAGCCCCAGAAATGGTGTGTGTGGGTGGGGGGAGATAAAAAATAAACCAGCTACCATTGACTGTGGCTATTATATTGGACAGTGCAGTTCTAGAAGGTACAGTGAACAGGAATGGTGATCAATTGGACAATTTGAAGTGACCAGAGCTAGACTAACCAGAGCAGGTTAACAGGAAGATAGCCAGTTTCATCTTATACATGTTGAGATGGGAAATCGACAGGGATCCGCACAGAGAGAAGCTAAAGACATGAGGAAGAATAGCAGAGGAGAGCACCCCATTGCCCTGGGCCTCAGGTTCCTCTTGCTTGGATGGAATTCAGAGTACTTGCTTTGCTTTTCTTCTGGGACTCTATTCTCACAAAACCGATGGGATAAGAATGTATGTAAATCTGTTTTGTAAACGCCTCAGACATTAGGCTTGTGTTAGGCCTTGAGAGGAATGTGTCCCAAATGTTGTTTTCCAAACATTAGGACATAAAATAAAGATGTGGGGTTCTGGAAGTATTGCAGAGTGGATAATCTGTGGGGCCTCCTGCTAACTTACAGCGAGATCCAGGATAAACACAAACAAGCCAAAGGCACAGGGGCCAGGGTGAGGGGTAGGGGCCAAGATGGGACACCTGCTCTAAGGTTCTAAGTAAGCTAGGGGGCCCAAAGGGAGGCAGAGGTTCCAGTTAGTGGTTGTTTCTTACAAAAGCAGTGGTATATGTGGTGTGTGTTTGTACAGGCGGCATTACTTACGCATTCAGTGTGAACTTCAAACAGGAATTTTTAAAAATCTGCAAATGCACCAGGAAATAAGCCACCAAAACAAGCACCATGTGAGGATTCAGAGAACAGCACAAATTAAGTAACACCTTCCCCCCGCCCCCCCGCGCCCCACAACCCAAGGGTTTCATGTTTTGGAGAACAGACTCCAAGTTAGATAGAAGATATAAATAAAGCAGGTACCAGTGACTCACATCTGTAATCCTGGCTACTCGGGAGTCTGAGATATCAGGATTGAGGTTCAAAGCCAAGAAGGCAGAAAAGTGCATGAGACTCTTTCTGTCTTCAATTAATTACCAAAAAGCTGGAAATAGTGCTGTGGCTCAAGTGGTAAAACACCATCCTTGAGTGAAAAAGCTAAGGGTAAATGACCTGGCCCTGAAATCAAGCCCAGTGCCAGCACATAAAAAGAAAAAACAGAAAATATAAAATATAGAGAACCTGTAGGCCCATAACATCTACAGTCCCATGCTTTCATGGAGACTACCACCCCAAGTTCAACCTACATGGCGCTCAGCCCTGTGCAGCCAACACATTTTTCCCATAATACCACCCAGCTTCTGCTAAAGACAGCTTCTGCTCAACAGATCTCCAAGTGTCACTTTATCACTTCAGTTAAGCACATTAACTCTTTACCATAAGCACATGCTATTATACCCACCTCATTTATCCCTACCTCTTATTTGTATTTTTTCATAGAGCACAGGCTGGAATCAAAATCCTCCTGTCTCAGCCTCCCAAGTGCTGAGATGACAAACATGCATTATTTTGCCTGGATTGATGTTTTACCTTATCTGTGTTTGGTTAGAGATGCTAGCTATATTTCTTCCCCCGCCCTCCTTCTTTTTTTTTTTTTTTGTAGTTGTCAGTCATTAGGCTTGAACTCAGGGCCTGGGCACTATCCTTGAGTTCTTTTGCTCAAGGTTAATGCTCTACCACTTTGAACCATAATGCCATTTCTGGTTTTCTGATGGTTAATCATGGCCTTTCCTGCCTGGGTTGGCTATGAATTCTGATCCTCAGATCTCAGCCTCCTGAGTAGCTAGTATTACAGGCATGATGTACCAGCACTCGGCTTATTTTTCAATTATGAAAACTTGTCTGCTATGTATATTGAGAGAGAGAGAGAGAGAGTGTGTGTGTGTGTGTGTGTGTGTGTGTACTGGGTTTTGAACTTAAGGCTAGCACTCTACCACTTGAGCCACAACTCTGTGTCTGGCTTTTTGATGGTCAATTGGAAATAGTCTCATGGATTTTTCTGCCTAGGTTGGCTTTGAACCATGAGTTTCAGATCTCACCTCCTGAGTAGCTAGGATTACAGATATTAGCCCACCACCACCTGGCTATATTGACTATATATGTGATACAATTTCTTCTTCTTCCCTGCTCTTCTACTTGCTTGCTTTCCTCCTCCTCCTTTTCCTCCTCCTTTTCCTCCTCCTCCTCGCCTCCTCCTCCTCTTCCTTCTTATCCTCCTCCTCACCCTCTCTCCTCCTCCTCCTCCTCCTGCTCCTCCTACTGCTCCTCTTTCTCTTCCTTCTCCTCTTTCTTCTTTCTGCTTTGTGATGTTACTGGGGGTTAAGCTTGTCAGGCAGGAACTGTACTGCTGAGCTATGCACCAGCCCTGCTTTTTACCCTGGTTATTTTTTTTTTTTTTGGTCAGTCGTGGGGCTTGAACTCTGGGCCTGGGCGCTGTCCTCACACTCCAGCTCAAGGCGAGCGCTCTGCCACTTGAGCCACAGCGCCACTTCCAGTTTTCTTGTGGTTTATTGGAGATAAGAGTCTCATGGGCTTTCCTGCCTGGGCTGGCTTTGAACCTCGATCCTCAGATCTCAGCCTCCTGAGTAGCTAGGATTACAGGCATGAGCTACCGGTGCATGGCTACTGTGGTTATTTTTAAGATGGAGTTTTACTTCCTGTCCAGGTGAATACCTGAACCATGATATGGTCCTATTCTTAGCTTCCCAAGTAGCTAGGATGTCAAGTGAGAGCCATCGGTACCTGGCCCTGGTGGTTCTTTATTGAGATCCTTATAATAGTGGGAAAACAGTGTTTGGAATTGATGGCTCAGTATCCATGTTATAAATACTAAATTTTTCTTCTTGAAAAATGCTGATTAGGTGCTTAGCATGTTCCCTGCTGGCAGCTGAGATTGACTTTCTCTCCTTGGTAAGATGTGTGCAGTTATAGCTTCCAAGCATCCTTCCAGCCTACAGCAACATGAATGCCTATATATTGGGCATAAAAATTGTTTTGAAATGGATTTAAAAAATAATAAATGACCTGGTTTTACCCTTACCACTAATGATGATATATGGATGCTTAATCATGTGTGCACTGTATATGGTCATAAATATTCATGGAAACATTTATGTGCAGCCTGAGGGATTTATTTCCTCTGTGGGATCAGAAGAGCTGTTGATCGGTAGTTCAGAGGTGGTTATCAGAATCTGTGTGTAGCCAGGCACTGGTGGCTCATGTCTGGATTCCTAGCTACTCAGGAGACTGAGATCTAAGGATCATGGTTTGAAGCCAGCCCGGGCAGGAAAGTCCATGAGACTCTTATATCCAGTAGAGCTGTGGCTCAAGTGGTAGAGCACTAGCCTTGAGCAAAAAAGCTCGGAGATAGCTACCAAGACCTGAGTTCAAGCTCCAGAACTGCCACCCATTCCCCCTCCAAAAAAAAAAAAGCTGCATTAGTAAATGGAGTGGACTGGGTTTGTTTGTTTGTTTGTTTGTTTTTGCTTTTGTTTTGTTTTTTAGAATTTCAAGTTTGGCATTTAACTGAGTAGAAACATGAAGCATTTGGGAAATGTAAAATTTACTGGGAATTGCTGGAATTGCCTTAACTAATCTAGAATGAATGACTCAGGAAGTAAGCAAATCATGTGTGTGATTACTCAGAAAAATGTTTAAAGCACATTTTTGGTTCTTTTTCTCCATTTTCATCTTCTCTTTTGTATATTTACAACTGAGAAAAGATGGTGGCTTTATTTTTCTCTAGAGAATTTTAATTGACATAATTCAGACAAAATGCTTTTCAGAAAATACCTATATTAAAGTATCTCTATTACATTCAAATTAAGCAGTAGTGGGGAAAAAAAATGACCTCCAAACAAGAAAAAGATGGTCCAATTTAAGTACTGAATTTAAAATCCAGCATCTTCTTCCCCTCTCCTTTATTGAACTGTCTCACATTTTAGGCATCCAGAATGACACATTTTGAATGGATAAGTTCAAACCTTACCTGTAATGCACATGGAAATAATGCAGTTGTCTTATTTCGTGTGTCTCCATGCTAACTTTTCCTGCATTAGCAAATACAATGTATATAGCAAATACAATGTATACATTTAACTGTAGGCAAAAGGGGAGGAAAGGAAGAATGAGTTCCAAGCAAACTTCAGACATGAGAGCTTAAGTATCCTGGGGAAAGTAAGGATATCGTTCTTTGGAGTAAAGTGCTAAATGTGTCACAGTGTGGAGCTAAGTGACGTAAGACTATTAAGAGACGGGACAAAGGATGGAGGAAGCAGAGACTTGTAGGGTGATAGAGACCAGGGGCCTCCCTTAAAATGGAAGAACAGAAAGAATGTCGAGTGTGATTTCTAACAATTTTGAATTCACACAGTAAGAAAACGAATGCTTTGGACGATGCTCTTATTTTTTTTTCCCCAGAATTTTTGTTTTGTTTAGCTTTGAGATAGGGTCTCAGCATGCTACCCCAGCTATCTTTGAACTTGTGATCCTCTTGCCTCTTAATCCTAAGTGCTAGGATTACAGATGTGTGTCCCCTCATTTGACTGGATTCTTTCTTCCTTGTGCAATTATGTATTTCCTCCCAGTGTCGGACAATCCTTACCATTAAGAATGATATGAAATCTCTCTCTTCCTGCACAGATTTCCCCTCCTCTTCTTCCCTTTCCTTCTCTCTTCTTTCAATCTGAGTTGTTTCATCCTCTCTTCTTTTGGTTACCTATTACTACAAAACTAACTCTCCCAAACAGAGCGCTTTCAGCTGTCCTTCCTGTGAAATGACCGATTTCCTTCAGCAAGGTGGTTCTTGCCCAAGGTCTTCCATGGAGTTGCCTCTATGACTGATACTGACTGGAGTCACCCAAAACACCAATGGACTAGATGTCCAAGTTGGCTGGACATCCAGCATCTGACTGGATGAATCCTTTCTCTCCCTTCCTTCTCTCTCCTCTATATACTTCTCCAGTTTGGGCTTTCTCCTAGCATAGAGGTTTCTGGGTAGTCAGAAACCTTTGACATGGACTCTCATGGTAGCATGGAAGAAAGCTCAAAGCTTACGGCCTAGCTTATGGCCCTCACTGTGGCTCAGTTCTGTTGATCAAAGTAGGTTAATGAGCCAGCCTTGAGAGTGTGGTTTATCGGCAGTAACACTCTTAAAGACTACCTACCTCATTTCTCATCTTTCAAATTTTTTGTCCTTTTCTCTTTTCCCTATGATTGAAATGTCTTAGTTTCTGCCTCATCTAACACTTCATGTCTGTACTTTTCTGCCAGTCATGGTATGACCCATTGAAAGATAATTTTGAGGAATTCTTACCCATGCTCTCTTAATGAATCCTGAAGTTGTATTTTGATTTAGCTACATTGGAATGAAGCACTCTAAAGTCCCCATAGAAAAGCTGTGTGACTATATTTTAGAAAGTCTTTTTGGGAAATCAGATTTGATTCATTTTTAACCACCAGTGATAACATATCAAACGTAGAAGGCAGATCAATTTTAGGGAAAAGTGATATGCTGTCCCTGTGGCCGTCCTGGAGTGAACTCTTCAACAATATTGCTTTTCATGCTTAGCCAGTAATTAATGAGCCTGCTGTCTACTTGGGGCTGAGCTGTAATTTATTTTTCTGTTGGACCTCTTTTTCTCCCATTTAAGCTCTTACAAAGCTAAAGCTTTTTTCTTTCTCAATCTCTCAAGTCTGAAAAGGAGGGAAAAATAACTCAAATCTGAAGGATTTGTTGAATAATTACATGGTATTTGGGAAATTCTTTCCTGAAAACCTTTATGAGTAGATGGCTTAACTTTTCCCTAGTACTGTGAATGCCATCAAAGACTTTGTTTTTTCTAGAGTTATGAAGTCTTTTGTTTTCTTAAAGGTGCTAAATCTCTAAAGATTTTCCCTGGCAATTACAGAAAACAAAACGTGTTAAGAGGAAATGGAAAGTTAGAAATGACAAGTAATTTGATTTTTTTTTCTACTCACATGCCCTAGGGAAAGTCTACCATAAAAGATTAATTTGCTCACAAGGTTTCTTTGCCATTAAAAGAAACAGGAACAGCATGGCAGAAGCATTTCCTTACTCCAGGGAAAAGAGTAGTAGAAGCACAGCCCTCCTCCTTTTATACTGTTATAGCCATCGTGAGTGAAACCTCCAGGGCTAACTCAATATTATTTTTCTCAATTTGTTAGAGTCAGAAAACTCACTCTAAAAAGTGGTCAGTAATTACAATTTTCTGTACATTGTCTTCAGGAAAAAAATAGATTTTATAATTTTTATTTTTTATTATTATTTTAAAGGTAATATACAGAAGGATTACAGTTACATGTGTCAGGTAAAGAGTACATTTCTTTTCAGAAAATGTCACCCCTTCCCTCACTCTCTCCCAGCTTTTCCCTCCAGTCCCCACCCACCAGTTACGTAGCTCATTTTCAACATAGTGTTTAGTGAGTACCACACACTGCTGCATTTGTTTACCCTTTGTCCCTCCATTTCTGTGGCCTGCCTTACTCTACCCAAAGAGCAATCAATGAACAAACAAGATGAAAAGAAAACACAAACAACAACAAAGATAAAAACCTTGATTCTATGTCCTAGAATTCATTTCGATAAATATGATTTTATATGATCAGAGGCACCTAGACGTTGTGCCTTTGTGTTGCTTTCCTAAGAGTATCCTTGGGTCTCATTGTGTGTGAATGCCTAGAGCCCTGTAGAATTTATCATGCCCCAGTGTACTTTAGTTTTGAGGTAAAATTAACAAATAAGAGCCATATCTATTGGAAGAGAATATAGTACTTCAATGCAAATATCCATTCTGAACCCACTAGCAGTTAGCTTCGTAGCAAATGTACTTAACCAAACTTTTTTTATTGTTTTGTGAACACTTTTCACATCGATATTCACAAATTTTAAGCATATGGTATTATTAATTAGTTATGATCTGTGCATTAGATGCAAAATAGAACCTTTGTACACATTCGCCTCCGTTGCCCCAATCCCCTCCTCCTGCCTCCCCTCCCCCCACATCCTCCAACCCCAGACAACCACCATTATACTCTCTGCGTAGAAGAATTGGACTTTCCTGAATTCCTTCTGTGAGCGAGAGCATGGGACATTTGTATGGCTCTGCCTGTTTTGTGTCATTTAACAACACGTTCTCCAGTTTCATCTACATTGTCATGGCAAGGTTTCCCTATTTTTTAAGACTCTTATTCCATTGTGAATATATCTACATTTCTTTTACTCATCCATGAATGGAAAGCTAGGCCCATGTCATACTTTTTTGACTACATTGTTTTCCAGTTTTTTTTTTTCAATGTGAGAAAATAGCCGGTGACCCCATGGGGTCTTGCCCCTATAAGCTCTCCTTTACCACCTGGGTCTCACGGCAGATAAAATGGGCCTCCATCACTTTGGGGAGCAGATGGTGGCTCCTCTCAGTCATCTATCCCTCAGCTGCCACCAGCAGGAGGAGGGCAGGCACCATTTTCTAGGAAGCTTTAACCTCAACTCAACAGCAACCCTATCCTTAGAATAGCCAGCAAAATCCACAGACTCCTGGAACTCCAGAATCCCTCCCTGCCCACTCTCTTTCCCCACCCCGTGTCACCCAGCTGAGGTTGACTCAGGGCCCGCCTTGGTCCTGTTGGCTACAAATGGTGACACAATTTCCAGATTAAGGATGGGGGAAGAGGGTAAGGGAAGACCAAGGTGGTCATGAGGCCAGGATGGACACAGGTTCCTGCACCTGGCTTTATTTGTTCTCATACCTTTCCCCCATAGTCATATCTTGCCATTAAAAAAACAATAAACTTTTAATTAGATATACAAGAGGGTTTCAATTCAACATATGAGTTTAAGAGTACAATGTCACCCCTTCCATCTTTCTCTCCCGTCTCTACCAACCCCATTCAACTTAGCTGGTTCCAATCTCTCATTTGTACACTGAATATCAGGACTGTATGTGCACACCCCTCTTCTCTCCATTTGTCCATCCCTGACTCCTGACCTCCCCCCACTTCCCAACAACACATTTCAGCTTCCTGGTCATCTTCCTTTTTGCTGATGAGGAAACATGAAGCCTAACCATTAGGCCATGAACTAAAATGACTTGTGAAAATTAATTCCAAGTATCCAAACTACAGCGCTTAAGGTAAATTTGGCCAAAGAATGTGGTGGTCTCCTCGGGTAAGGTGAGGGACGTCCATCTTGGCTGTCTGACAGTTTAGCCAAGGTCCGTCGCTACCCATCCTGGTTGCTGTAATTTGCCATTGGTAATCCACTTGTGGAGAAAAGCGGGGGAAAGTGCGTGAGGTGAGCCTGTGGCACTTAGTCAAGTAACAATAGCTGTCACTCTCTCTTGTTTAACCCTATAGTGGAGTACGACAAGGAGTTCTCCCCTCGCCAGCGACACCACAAAGAGTTCAAGTTCAACTTATCCCAGATTCCTGAGGGTGAGGCGGTGACGGCTGCAGAATTCCGCATCTACAAGGACTGTGTTGTGGGCAGTTTTAAAAACCAAACTTTTCTTATCAGCATTTATCAAGTCTTACAGGAGCATCAGCACAGGTATGAAGGCTCAAGGAAGCCCCCCAAACGTGGGGCTGGCCCCCATTTCTCACTCCTGTCATCATGTGACCCCCCCAAGTATGTCTGTGGCAGGTGCACTGGAGCTCAGGGGCAGCCATGAACACAAAGGCGGGGAGTTGTGAAGGGCAGCCTTTACACAGAAACTCGTTCCACTGTGAAGTCCATTTCCTGTGGTTAGCTTTTTGTCAGCAAGCCTGTGATTGGTATCTACTAAGCACCCTTTGAGATCAGACAACAGTGACACGTTTTGGGGGTAAAATGTCATTCATTACTGCTTGGTCCCCACTTTGAGTGGTGGGTGAGGGTGACTAATGCCTCTATCAAAATTCTATAGTGATACAAGAGAGGCTGATTCAGGTGTCTTAGCCAGATATTTTTGCATCTAATATACACACACTTATATTTGCATAAGAGTGTATGCTGTATTTTTTACCACTGGATCCCAAGGATAGATAGATTTCCTTTTCCTCCCATATATCTCTTATTCTTATTCCTTCCCTTCCTCTTCCTTTCTCCTTCTTTCCTTCCTCCTTTCCTCCCTCCCTCCCTTTCTATCTTTCTGTTTTGTGGTACTGGGGTTTGAACTCAGGGCCTTGCTAGGCAGACTCTCTACCACTTGAGCCACACCCCCATTAATACTCGTATTTTCTAAAGTAAATCCAGTAAAGGATACTCATGGTGCTTCCTAACAGCAAAGGAAACTTCTGGGGAACAGTTGTTGGAAGAGGATGGGAAGAAGATGATGAAGTGTGGCAATGGTTAGTTCAAACCTGAAAGACACTAAAAAGAAACAAAGTTCTTTGAATGTGGCTCAGTACTTAGATGCCCATTTATTAGGTCCAAGAGAAGAGAGCAGGATGTATAGAGTAGTAACGTTCTCATTGTGTAGAAATCAACCCATTGCTGTGACAGTCTGGTTAAATTATATTATAGACACGAAGGTAACAATGAAGGAAGAGAAGAGAGATAGGGCAGGAAAGACCATGCTTCCAGACTCCTAAGGAATTTTTAACTTTCATTTAAGAAATTAAGTTCAGATTCTTGCATTGAGTCTTGGAAGTATACTAACTTCACAAGACTATTGAGATGTCAAGGAATAACTTTGGTTTCTTCTGAACTTGGTGATCTATCACAAATATGCTGCCTGCAATCACAAGGAATAGCAATTCTCCCTATGAATGGTTTGTTTCTTCATTGCAAGCACCACCAGTCTCTCTCTCACCTTGTGTTTCTTCATCTCTGAGCGGGGAAACTACAAGGAGAGGTGGAAACCTCTTGTTAGAGATCCATCATGGTGTCAAATTTCATAGTATTGAACATACAACAATGGCCTTGTCAGCTGAGATTATTCAATAACAAGCAAGACACGGCCATTGTGGCATCATTATAAAGGATCCAAATTTCTGAAAGAGGGGGATATTTTCAGATGTCTGATTTTTACCCCTCAATTGAAAGTCGATTCAATAGCTTTCCAATTGACAAAGCGGAGGGCCGCTTTGGGGCTGCAAGTCATTCGTCTTTGATTCTTTGGAAAGAATTAGTATTCAGAGATTCTTGGGCACAATTTTAGCCTTGGACTTTTCTATCTGCCTAATCATTTATTCTATTCTATTTCTCTGTTGGGAATAGCCTACTGGTACCTTTGTGGCTGTGAAGTTTTTTGCGATGCATAGTTTTCCCTGTTCTGTGGGGAAAGTATCATAGTAAAATAAAATAAAACAAAAAAGAAAAAAAACCTGTATGCTGTAAATTTATGGCTTAGGCTCTCTTTGTTCTAAAATTATTATTATTATTTTAAGAGAGTTGACAGACCTTTTGTGAGGTTTATCCTGAATTCCAGCCAAAAAAGAACAGCTGCTTTGTGCTCAGGATGGTGGAGACAGACTTCCTTGAGGCCTACAGTGAGTTTGGAAAATGAAATCTTGAAGAATCCCAACTTTGGATGGCTCTCTCCCAAAGCAGAGAGCCGTCGTCCTTTGCCTCCTAGGATGGGACGCTTGGCAATGGGATGAGGTTTAATTTTTGTGCATAGGAGAGGGAACATTTTGGGAGGACTGGGAGAAGGTTATGTTTTTAAAGGGTTGTAGGCTGGCCATGGGAAGGTTTTCTTATCTGCAGGCCAGAAGCCCAGGCCTCCTGATGCTTCTTCTAGTGGCCTCCAGAGGCTACAAGGCTTCTTGGTTGGTTGGTGGGGGGTGAGTAATAGATATCCTCATCTGTGCCTCTTGGGGTATCTTGGCTAAATACACTTTTTCAAGCTTGTAAAGGAATGTATTTGTCTAATCTGTGTTTAAGTGAAATTTGTAGCACTTGATGGATTCACTTCATTTAGCAAATGTTTGTGTTGCAAAAGAGTTGGCCGCCTTGAATAAAGGGGTGAAGGCAAAAGTCAGAGTTTTATACTTTGCCTTTTCTGTTTCTCCATTAGAGCCTTGGTTTCTTTCTTATATTCTGCAATAGTGGGCTTGAACCTAGGACCTCAGGCATGCTAGGCAAATGCTCTATAAATGCTTTAGGCAAATGGTGTATTGGGTCAGAGAAGGACAGGAAGGATTCGTGTTTGGTATGAATTATCGGGTACGTTTTTAAAAAACAAAAAATCTTGGGGCTGGCAGCTTAATCCTGTAATCTTAGCTACTCAGGAGGCTCAGATCTGGAGGATCACAGTTGGAAGCCAATCTTGCCCCCCCCGAACCCCCCCCCAAAAAAAAAAGTTTGTGAAAATACCTAGCAATACCCAGAATACCTAGAATACCTAGCAAAGACCATCTCTGGAGGTGTGGTACAAGTAGTGTCCTGCCAGCCCTAGCAAGTATGAGGCCTAGAGTTCAAATCTGAGCCCCACTCCCCTCCCCACCAAAAAAAAAAATGGCTACTTGAACAGATGATGCTTTGAGTAATATCAAGGAAACATTTAGTACTTTACTCAAAGCTTGAGACTAAGTCCTCCACCAGGGCCAGATCATGGAGAGATAAGCAGCGGGTCATAGACTGAAATGAAATCCACTCAACCTTCTACACTAGTGTCCAAACCACCCAGGATGTTCTTTGCATTTTCTCTCTTTAAAAAAACAAAACAACACTCCATGCCTGAGCACCTGTGCCTCACACCTGTAATCCTAGCTATTCAGGAGACTGAGATCTGAAGGGACAGTCAAAGCCAGCCCAGGAAAGAAAGCCCACGAGACTCTTTATCTGCAATTAACTACCCCCACCCTTCATTCCCCCCGGCCAAAAGCTAGAAGTGGATCTTTGGCTCAAGTGGTAGAACACTAACCTTGAGGGAAAAGAAAGAAAAGAAAAAAAATAGGCCTTGAGTTCAAGTCCCAGGATTGGCACAAATACAAAATGAAATACACAAAACAACAACAAACCACTCCATATTTGTATGTGTATTTACCTTATTTTAGTAGTGGGGTTTGAACTCACGTCCTTGACTTTGCTAGGTGGGCACTTTACCATTTGAGCCACACCCTATCTGCTTTGACTATTTTTAAGAGAGGCTTTCACTTTCTGCATATGCAGCTTACATTTTGATCTTATTTATGCTTCCTATCATAGCTAGGATGATAGGCACACACCACTACTCTACATTGCCCTGTTGAGGTAGGATCTTTTTTTTTTTTTTTTTTTTTTTGCTTGAGCTGGCCTCAATCTCAACCTCCAGAATAGCAAAGGTTACAGATATGGATCTTCATATCTGGCTGTGATGGCTAGCATGTATGAGGCCATGTATGAAGTGCCATAGCACTTCCAAAAATGTAGAACTGTCAAACAGTTTGGAAAAAGCAATATTCTGTCAATAGGAGTCTGCCATGCCCATCAGATACACAAGGCAGGAATGTCACCTTTGAGAGAACGAAGCAGGGCACATAAGAACTTTGCCAAGACCAAATAATGCCTGAACTCTTGTCTTCATGCTTCCTACCAGTCACCTAGTAACATAGGGTCAGTACCAAGACAAAGGTGGGGTATCAGGAGGTGAAAAGCAATCTCGTCTGACATGTCTTTATGCCTCCATTTTTTTTGAGCTTTGGTGTGAACTTCCAAAGAGGGCCTCCTTCTAACCAATGGGTAGTATAAGAATATGCTGGCAGAATTCAGCCCTGATACTAGGAAAATCAGTATGCAATTTCCTCAAAAAAATTAAAAATAGCTGGGTGCCAGTGGCTCATGTTTGCAACTCTAGCTACTCAGGAGACGGAGATATGAGGATTGTGATTTGAAGCCAACCAAGGCAGGAAAGTCTGTGAGAGTATTATCTCCAATTAACTACCAAAAGCCGAAAGTGGAGCTGCAGCTCAAATGATAAAGTATTAGCCTTAAGCAAAAGAAGTTCAGGCACAGTACCTGGGCCCTGAGTTCAAGCCCCAGGACCAGCATGTGTGCACATGTGTACACACACACACACACACACACATACACACACACAATAATACTACCGTATGATCCAGCTATATTCTTTTCTACGTATGTAAAGAATCAAAGTTCAGTGGGATAGAGATGCATGCATATCCTTGCTATAACACCACAGTTAAGTCATAGAATCGTCCTGGGTGCCCAGGAATGGATAAATGAATAAAGAAAATGCTGTCATATACATACAATTTGAGAATCCATAATCAAGAAGGAAGAGGCCGGGTGCAGTGGTTCACACCTATAATCCTAGCTACTTTGGGAGATTGGGAAGATCATTATTCAAGGCTAGCTCAAGGCTAGCACTCTACCACTTGAGCCACAGTGCCACTTCCAGCTTTTTCTGTTTATGCAGTACTGAGGAATTGAACCCAGGGCTTCATGCATGCTAGACAAGCATTATTACTAAGCCACATTCCCAGCCCAAACCAGCCTTTTTTGAGTAGTTGGCTGAAATGTCTCATGGACTTACCTGCCCCGGCTGACTTTGAACCACAGTCTTCAGATCTCAGCCTCCTGAGCAGCTAGGATTATAGACGTGAGCCATTGGCACCTGGCTCTAGAACATCTTTAATCAAAAAGTTTTGAGGTTTTTATCTACTCTTTATAAACGTACTTTTTCCTGTTTTAAACAGAATTTAAATTGCATGTCTAGAAGTCAAAGAGAATCTCTTGAAAGCCAGTGGGAAATTTTTAAGAGACGTGGAGTAATGAGTCATGGTCCTGTTTGGCACATGAATTGGCCACATAGCCTCAGATAGCTTTGATATTCCATTCTACACAGTATGTTTTGGCAGCTGCTTTTGTTTGTTTTGTTTGCTTTTTTTTTTTTAGCAATGGTCTATCTTCTCTATGTGATAACTTTACTTTTCCATGTTCTGTCATGCTATAATCTTTTGAATGACATTGGAAGTGATAACTTAAAATACATCCTCCTGGAAAAGGCAACATTAAAATATACTACTCTATTTGGAAAGAGGCAATGATGTGTGTGTGTGTGTGTGTGTGTGTGCTTAAAGATTGTGTCATATCTTTCTTGCTAATGTCTGAATCTGTAGGATGTGTATAATGGCATAACCAAGGAAACAAGGCACAACTGTTTTCTAGTTTTCAAAATTTTGAGAAAGATTTTATTAGGTCAACTCACAATTTAGGTTCCTGAAATCCCCAGGATCAATTCCAGATTGAATTATCACCTTAAATTTTTGACTAAATTCTCAAATTTGGACATATTTTACAGGTAGAATGTAAGTTTTTCCAGAGGAAAGAAAAAATGCTAACTGGAAAACCCACAGAATTTTTCGGAAGTTTTAGTTAAATACTTAGAAACAAGGAGTACAAAAGTAAGTTAGAAGAACAGAGGTGACGTTGGCTTGGACTCTGAGTTACAGTAGTGATCCCAAAAGGCAGAGAAGCACAGAAACATGTTCTCAGCAGAGTGAGCTATACTCATGTGGACTTCGAGAGCGTAAATGGTCCCCTAAAGTAGGTGAGATAGCCCAGCTATATATCAGAATAAACAAACCTAACTAGCCTACTACCATTGGTTGAAAATACTGTTCTTTTTCCAGGAACTTCAGTGGCACCATTATCATACATAAGGTACTCGTGTATGTATGGATCTGCTTCCTGAATCTTGATTTTGTTCCATTGGTTAATTTTCTTTTCTTGCTCAAGCATTGCATTGTCTTGATTCTTTTCATTTGGTATGATTACTAATGCCTGGTGTGTACATTTCTCAAATTTGTTTTTGAGATATATATGTCTGGGGGGGGTGGCTACTAGTGACTTTTTTGTGTTCCCACGTAAACTTTCTACAAACACAAACTTCCTGAGCTTCTGACTGGAACTACATTAAACACAGAGATGAATTTAGGAAGACTTTACAATATTTAGCATTATTGAGTATACATTCAGGAGTATGGTGTCAAATCTTGGTTTAATCTCAATACTACGTGTTTTTGCATTATTTTTATTCAGTTAACTTTAAGTATTAATTTTTTGATGCTACTATGAAGCTGTTAAGGTACTTTCAGAGTTTATTTTGGCTCACATATAGAAAAACAGGTGACTTTTGTGGGGGTATTTTTTTTAATTTTATTTTATTTTATTTGTGAACATACTGTACAGAGGGGTTACAATTACATGGGCAGGATAATGCGTACATTTCTTACCAAGCATTGCAGCCTCCTCCTTTGGTTTACCCTTCATGTGTGGGTATTTTTGTTTTGACTTTTTTAGTGAGACTTCATGCTTCCGCTTGGCTTTTTTTGCTCACTTTTGGCTTTGTGCTGGATAATTGAAGATAAGAATCTCAAGATTTGTTGGCTTTGGCTGGCTTTGAACCTTGATCCTCAGGTCTCAGCTTCCTGAGCAGGTAGCATTATAAGCATAAGCCACGAGCGCCCACTTTCAGGTGATTTTTGGGTAGTGATAGTGTATTCAGCAGCCATTGATAATGTAGACTAATTCGAATAATTTTTCTATAGTGGTCTTTTTGGAATTTCTATAATCATACCATCTATGAGTTCTATTTCTTCCTCCCCAATTCCTCTATTTTTTTTCTCTTTTTCTTTTATTGTACTGATGGGAATGTCCAATACAACCACTGAATTTCATTCTTATTTCTGTCAGACTTACAATCTCAGAAATCCTTGTAAAATTTTTAATCTGGGTATTGGGAGGAAGATTTATTATTTCACTATTAATAGTGATTGGTGGAAATATTCTGTTGATACTCTTGGAGTAAGGAAGGTGTCTCTTATTCTTAGTTTTCTAAATTTTATTATTAGTTGGTAATTGGTTTAATTTTGATCTAGTTTTTCTAGAATTTAGGATGATCACCTGATTTTTCTCTTTCATATTTTTAAATGATTTTCAAATGTTATGCCAGTTCCACAACCTTGGAACAAATTTAACTTATGGTTTATTTCCCTTCTTATATAAGGCTAACTTTGAGGACCCTGTCTGATAGCTGGTATCTAGATGACTTGTGGGTCTATTTCCATTACGTTTTCATTCCCTTGACTTTTTGCCCCCTCCATGTGACATTATTTCCTGGCATGTCTGACCACTTTTTATGTACAGGTTTGGGATATTATTTTCATAGAAGAATTGCAAATATCACTGCCCCCTTCCAAGCTGGGTTTAATATTCATCTGAAAGTCAGATAAAATGCAGATAGTTTTTTCCCCCAGGTGAGACTTCTGGGTTACAGGGTTTAAGTCTCCCTAAGGGGTTTCAGCTCAAAGTCTAGGATCCTTACCAGAGGCCTTCTTCCTTGGTGGGCTCTGAACCCTAACTTTTGACCCCCAGCATTGTGAGGCTGCCAAAAAGCTCTGCTCTTAAGCCTCTCACCAGTTTCTTTCTGCTTGTTTTCTCAGCTTCTCAATCCATGTATATACGGCTTAGTGTCTGGCAAAGATCTCAAATGAAAATATTGATCAAGGCAGCCAGAAAACTCAAACTTCTGTGACATTGCATTTACTCGTTCATTGCTATGTAGCTTCTTGCCTCTGGGACCCTTGCCCTTTATGACCTAGTTCTCTTGACTTTGGTTGTTGTTTTTTGTGCTTATTATTGTTGTTGTTGTTGTTATTGTTTGAAATCTAATTTAGTCAGTGATACTGCTCTAAACGTGTTCCAAGCTTTTTAGTCTGACTTCTGTTTAGTCTACGCCTCACATTAGGAAATTTCAAATGTTCTGATATAAGGTGAGTACAAACTCAAGTCTCACCTATGTCTGGCTAAGTTACTTGGAGATGACTTTGAACAGGTGTGTGTGTGCGTGCACATGTGCGCACACAAACACGCACATGGGGCATATTAAGCCATTATTTTTAGCTATTCTTGAGTTTATTTGATGCACACTATAAATCTATAAGGCTGTTTATTATTTTTATTACCCTCACTTGGAAGTCTTTTTCATGAATCCCCACAGAAGTTAATGTCTGTATCATGGACCCAATATTGTAGTTGTATCACCAAGATCTGGACCAGTAGCTGACCGAGTTCCAGCACCTGTGAGTCATTTCTTTAGAAAAGCATTCCTTCTTAACGGTGGCTCTGTAAACTCTGTTGAGTTTTCAGTAATACCTGTTGGAGTGAAGATAAAAATTCAACCTTTAAGATACAAGATAGTTTCTTTTCTCCTTCTTCTTTTTTTTTTTTTTTGGATGAGAAGGACAAATTTGAGAAAGCTCGGCTAGAAAGACACTATTCAATTCAGGAGATGAAAGACAAAGCCTTTTCTCACCGTGCCCAGCCACACCTGCTTCTCTTTCTGTCTGGCTTCACACATAGGTTCCTTGGGGATTCCTGAAATCTTGATCATCTTTGGCTCTCTCGGTGTGGGCCTCAGGCAAGCAATGAACTGTTCAGTATTTGTTCCTTTGCTCTTGAAAAGGGAATAATACAACTGACCTACAACACAGGTTATGTAACTAATTAGTTTCATCTTCCATATCCCTTCGACCTACAACCATCTGCTGCAAAAAAAAAGTAAAAGATGCTACCAAACCTTGTTCTCCATCTTATTTATAGTGTGTGTATGTAGTGTGTGTGTATGTGGCACCAGTATAGGATTAAACATCATTGAGAATTACGTAGACTCAAAAGAAGTGAAGGTTTTAATACGGTGGAGGGTGTAGTGATGCCATTCTTGGTGAAACTGCTTATCCACTTGGTAAGCTTTAAAGAAAAAAATGTTTTTATTTTTGGAATCTGCTTGGCGTATCATTCATTGCTAGAAACAGCTTGCTTTGGTTGTGTGCATCTCCATACAAGGCTGTTTAACTGTGGGAAGCAAGCCATCATAGTACCTAGGGTTATTTTACAAAATATTTCCTTTTAGAACTATTTTATTTCTCCACATTGAACAAGAATGTGGAAGTGTAGGATTAGAGGATTTAAATATATGGGATTTGGGCATGTTTAAAAGTAGCAGGAATCAGCCCGGTACCAGAGGCTCACGCTTATAATCCTGGCTACTCAGGAGGCTGAGATCTGAGCATCACCATTCAAAGCCAGCTGGGACAGGAAAGTCCATGAGACTCTTATCTCCAATAAACCACTCAGAAAACTGGGAGTGGTGCAGTGGTTCAAGTGGTAGATATTAGCCTTGAGCTGAAGAGCTAAGGAGGCCCAGAGTTCAAGCCTCATGACTGACCCCCCCCCCAAAAAAAGTAGGAATCCCTCATTCAACTTGAGTGATCCCCAGTGTAGGCTGACGTAGACTCCAATATATGGAACATTGTTTATGTGACCAAATAGGAAGCTTACTTGTGTACTTATTAACTTAGAGTGTAAAGGATCTGCCTTCTGCTCCTTTCTCCATCTAGGGTACATAGAAGCAAATGTTCTCAAACACTGCCTATTTGGACTTGATCTTAAAACTTCTGAGGGTTAGGTCAGTGCATAAGGAAACAAAACATACCCTTGTGGGCCAGCCTTCATCTGATCTACACTGTTTAGGAAGACAAGCAGGGCATCCTGAGAGCAAGTGCCTTCTGCCTTCTGCAAAGCAGACTCCCATATTTAATGAATAAAGTTGGGCCATACTCTTATTTAACCAATATGGGTTGCCCTGCGATATTGCATAAAGAAGTGTGGTTTAGACCCCTGGATCCCAGAGAGTGGCAGTAGCAGTAGAAGCTGCTAGAGATGCAGATTTTCAGGCTGCACCGCAGACTTGCTGAGCCAGAGCTGGCTGAGGGGCAGCAGGGGATATAACAAGCCTCCTTAGGGAGTCTCCTGCAAGCTTTGCTGCAGGACTACAGGCATGATGGTTAAATGCTTGTGCAACCTTTGGGCAAAATGACTTGTGTTCAACTCCCAGCTCTGCAGGTTCCAACCATGTTACTATGATGGGTAAGCTACTTAACCTTATGGTAACTCAGTTTCCTCCTCTATACCTGTGTTGGCATGAATGGTCTGTATGTCTTGTGGGTCAATGAGGAGCTGCCATATGCCAGAGCACAGAGTAAATACTGTTCGTGTTTATTATGTTAATATTTTATGTTTGTGTGCCAGTACTAGGGCTTGAACTCGGGGCCCTGAGATCTCACTTTTTTTTACTCAAGGCTTGTTGCTCTACCACTTGAGCCCAAACCTTCACTTCCAAATTTTTTTCTTATTAAGGGAAATAGAGTTTTATGGACTTTTTTTTTGGTCCAGGCTGGCTTTGAACCACATCTTTGGATCGTAGGCTTCTGAGGAGCTAGTATTATAGGTATGAGCCATCAGCACCTGGCTTTGTTAGTATTCTTTGAGCCAAGTAGTTTATATTGATCTGTTAAAGATGAAGTAGCACTTACAGTATCCAGGTATCTTTGACATTTAAAGCATCTCTATTAGCTAGGCACTGGTGGCTCATACCTGAAATCCTAGCTACTCAGGAGGCTGAGATCTAAGGATCACGGGTTCGAAGCCATCCCAAGCAGGAAAGTCTTTGATACTCTTTATCTCTAATAAACTACTCAGAAAAAGCTGGAAGTAGCACTGTGGCTCAAGTGGCAGATAACTAGCTTTGAACAAATGAAACTTAGAAACAGCACCCAGACCCCCAGACCAGATTTCAAGCCCCAGGATTGGCACAAGAAAAACAAAACAAAACAAAACAAAAAACTCTTTATGTTATGGTAACCATTGAAGTGAAAATTATTTGGCATAAAAGCAGTTAGAACTTAGCCAATATTATAATATTTACTTGCCTTCCATACTCAAATTTGTGTTTGTGTCTGTGTCCGTGTGTGTGTGTGTGTGTGTGTGTGTGTGTGTGTGTGT
>NW_012267248.1:7683299-7736296 GCF_000151885.1 Dipodomys ordii
TGTGTGTGTCTGTGTGTGTGTGTGTATGGGGGGGGGGTTACCATGGTTTGTCATACTCTGCTTTGAAATTTCCTGTTTTACTATCTTCCTACTGGCAACATTTGAAACATAGTCTGAACAGTATACCTCCTATATGAAAGAGTACACAACAATATCACATGATGCAAAGTGGAAAAGCAAGGGAGCACACCAAAGAAGGGTACGAGGAAGGTATGAACTCCTTCTACCAGGATCCCACTGCTAGTGACGATGGCAAATCCATTCGCAGAGACTCTGCCTGCTTAGAGACCCTACCTGGAAACACTGTTTGATTGGAGAATAAGTTCCCAACACGGGAATGTTGGGGGTCACAGGCAAACCTTAGCAAGTGTTAGTGATGTCCTCACATTGAACACTGACTTTGTGTTTGGGAGGAGGATGTCATGATGGGGAGTGTGCCTAAGATTCCACTACAGTTTGACTATCTGTATGGCCGGATCAGGCATATTTTGCCTTTCTTGCATGCACCTCTCACCCCAACCCTGACCCAAATGTCTGAGGCCTGCTCATGCTCTCTGTGTTCCTGCCTTGGGTACTTCATTATATTTTTGTGTTTGTAAACTTTAGTGTTTATAAGTAGTATATTTTGTCCCTTACCTTATTCTGAACCTTTCTCAGTATATCCCGTCTGTATTCTGTACATTTCTTGACTTTCCTTTTCATGGATGTGATAGCAAAATACCTGGGCTCCGATTCAATTCTGATTGTCTCAATGCCTATGAAAGCTGTCAGTGTCAAAATGGAATCACTTATGTCAAACCTAAACCATGGATCCAGTGGGACCACAAAGGAGTTGTCTTCTACATATGCCAAGAAATAGTAAAGAATTCCTTCAAAGTGTTGTATTCCACACACTTCTCTTGCACTAGGACACTTGCTTGTGCAATGATTCTCTCAAGCGATCACAGCAAACGGTCTTTGTTTCAAAGCATCCTACCTGAATATTGTTTTTATTATAAACTATGACTTGACTTCTTCTGTTGTGCCTATAATCCATTACAACATAGACTATGTGTCCCAGATTGCAATCCTTTGCTATTCTCAAACCTTTTGGTTAGGGAGTTGGTCCTTATTTCTCATTTCAAGCTGACACATCTGTGTGACCTTGAGACCCTCTCTAGGGCTCCACCATTCCCTCAGCTGTTGAAGGACATAGTAGTACAATCTTACTCTTTGGTGGTCTTGGGGAGTACAGCATGACAGCACAGTGCCCATCCTCCTCTGTCCCAGTTGGTCTAATTAAGTCGGTGCATTACTTCCCTGTTTATTCTTCCTGTCCAAAGAACTCGATAATCTTCCATCTAAATTCCATCTGAATGCAAGACCTGTTCACTGACATGGATTGCTGAGTTTTAATCTGTCAAGGCTCAGCTATTAGACCTGGCATGGTCCTCATTATACACTCAGAAAAGTATGTCACTGATGGGTACTGGTGTTGCACACCTGTAATCTAACAATTCAGGTGACTGACATCTGAGGATCACATTTCAAAGCCAGCTCAGGTAGGAAAGTCTATGAGAGTCTTAGCTCCAATTAACCAGCAAAAAGCCAGAAGCGGAGCTTCAAGTACTTTAAGTATTAGAATGCCAGCCTTATACCAAAAAAAAAAAAAAAAAAAGGACAGCACCTAGACCCTGAGTTCAAGCCCCAGTATTGGCACAAAGAAAGAGAGAAAAGTATGTCATGGAAATAACCATGCATTGGGGTAACTGTAGTAGAGTTTGTCACCCATGTTGGTTGGCTGATGATAGTGATGAATCATGTAGTCTTAATTTCTCCCTCATCAGGATAATTAACCCTTCTCATCAATTCTTTTCTTCCTTGTCGTCCCCAAGTGCACTTGTAATTCATGTTCTCCCTCCTCCATTCATGCCATTCATTCTCCTCTCCTTTCTTTTTCTCTGTTTTCCTCCTTTTTTTCTTTCAGATGGTATTTTTCTGTCTCATCACCAGCTTTGTCCTGCAATAGGCTCAACTTCCTTTATCATAAAGTCCATTCTTTCGGTGGTAGTGGTAGTGGTTGGTTGTGGGGTTTGAACTCAGTGCCTGGGTACTGTCCCTAAGCCCTTCTGCTCAAGGCTAGTGCTCTGTCACTTGAGCCACAGCTCCAGTTCTGTTTTTTTTTTTTTTTCTGAGTAGTTTATTGTAGATAAAGAGTCTCATGGATTTCTCTGCCTAGATTGGCTTTGACCCACAATCCTCAGATCTCAGTCTCCTGAGTGGCTAGGATTATAGGCATGAGTGTCCATTAGTGCCCAGCATAAACCCTAGTCTTTTTTTCTTTTTCTTTTTTTGCTGGTCTTGAGGCTTGAACTCTGGGCCTGGATACTGTCCCTGGGCTTCTTTTCATTCAAGGCTAGTGCTCTACCACTTGAGCCACAGCAAATGGTCTTCATCTCAAAGCATCCTCCCTGAATATTGTCTTTCCTTATGAGCACTTTCCGGATTTTTCTGAGTAGTTTGTTGGAGATAAGAGTCTCCTGGACTTTTCTGCCCAGACTGGCTACAAACTGTGATCCTCAGATCTTAGCCTCCAGAGTAGCTAGGATTATAAGTGTGAGCCACCAGTGCCCGGCATAAACCCTAGTCTTTAAAAGCGTATTCCAACTGTTGCACAGCCATGCCTCAACTTGCACTTTGGGCAGGCTTTCTGTATACCCCTTGAATGTTAGGTGTCTGTTGTACCATCAACACTTGGTAACTCTTAACCAGTCCTCAGCTGTGGTTCAGCATGCATCCCTTCATCTCCGGAGCTTCCTTCCTCCCACTCATTGTAGAGAAGGCAGGCTAAATTCTGCCCTTGCAATACGACTGTGTCCTGAGCTTCCTTTAGACCAGGGTTCTCTTCCCACAGTGCTCTTCATATGGCCTATGTTGTTTCTGGAGAAGGGTTTTCTATGACCTTCCAGAATGGAATTTATGTTTCTCTCCATCTGAACTTCAAAGCTTTGGACTCAAGCTCCCCTCTTGCTGTTTTCCATGAACACCCTTGTCTGCCTGTCACAGTGGTTGTCCCAATCACAGGGGGTGATTTGTCCACAGCGGGTGAGACACATCCATGTCTGGGAGCACTTTAAAGAGCGCACAACTGAGCTCAGCCACCACAGACTCTGCTAAGCAGCTGAGTAAACTCCCGTAGCTGTAGCTACCCTCCACACTTGGGAAGATGACAACAGATTCTCTCCTCTCTCTGAACAGCCATACAGGCAAGGAAAATGGTTGGTTTCTTGTTGTCCAAGACATAAAAAATTCTTAAACTGGTTGCTGGTGGCTCACACCTGTAATCCTAGCGACTCAGGAGGCTGAAATCTGAGGATTGCGGTTCAAAGCCAGCCCAGGCAGGAATTCTGTGAGACTTTTAATCTCCCATTCACCACCACTGGAATTAGAGCTATTGAATAACTGCAAATGTTCAGGCCCTGAGTTCAAGCCCCATGACTGACAAAAGAAAAAAAAGAAACCTAAAATTCTTAAGATATTTCTTGGCCTCACAAAAATATTAAATGAGACAGGTGCATTTCATTCACCTGTCTCAGGATGTCTCAAAAGATAATCTGTCACAGCCAAAAGGAAAGTCCCTTTCCTTGTTCTTATCACCAAATTCTCCCACTTGCTGGCTTGTGATCTTGGCTGTGTGATTGTGCATTATGTAGACCTCAGTTTCCCCAGCTGCAAAGTAGAGATAGCAATACTGTAGCATTTAGGATGATTGCAAAGACCAAATAAAGCAAAGGAGATAAAAGAACTTGGTAACTTACTTAAAATTACACTGTTAGTATTGTGATGCTCAGTACAGGTTGAGTAACCCTTATCTAAAATGCTTAGGACCAGAAGTGGACCAGAAGGACCAGAAGTTAGGAAACGGAAGTCTTTTGAGTGTGTGTGCATGTGTGTATAATTATATGTAATATATACGTTATATATTATATGTATATTTATATGTATGTATACACACATATAAAAATATATATGTATATACACATGTACTCATGTATACATACAGAGAGAACAGGATGGCTGTCTTGGGACATATTCCCAAGTTTAAACACAAAGTTCACTTTTGGTTCATATGTAGCTCATGCACATAGCCTGAAGGTATTTATAGAGCTTTGATTATGTGGCAGGCACACAATTTTAAGTAATAACTTTAGCAGGCCTGACTTGGATTGAACCTCATTATATTTAAGTCAGGTGTGGAATTTGCTAACTCTGGTGTCATGTTGGAAGTTTTCAAACATTTGGATCGAACATTTTGGATTTAAGATCTTTCAGAGTCAGGATGCTCAGTCAGCCTACACGTAATTCTAGCAAAGTTTCTATCCCTGTAAGGTATGGCAACAAATTCTCCAATCCCCAGAGTATTTGAATCTTTCATGGCTATCATCTGCCTCTCCCTGTGGTAAGGGGATTCCAGGCCACTCCATTTCTAGAGGCCCTGAGATGTGAACTCAGATTCAGAGGGTCCCAGACATTCTTACAAAACAGCCAGCCACTACATCTGACCTGTTATGGCACATGGCAGGGGTCTGGGGAGAACAAAACCTTCACACCATCTTCCCTCACCTCTGAGTTCATGCCTGTTGAAAACCAAAAATATTTATGACCTGACCCACATGTATGGTTCCTGCTACTTGGAAGGTAAGGTTGGCAGGAGTTTCATGTTGACCTCAAGGACAAAAACCAATCGGGAGAACCCAACTGTGCTGGGATGAGCTTTAGAATCACAGTCCACCTGAAGGGAGCCAGCCTTCATCCTGGAGTATTTAGAGACTTAGTTACAGAGGAATGGACGGCGACTCAGAAATGAGACATGACTTCTTATTTCTTTCATGTGATGTGATGATCTTTGGGTTTTTTTTTAGAAGTATAAGCTAATCACAGCATTGTCAGTGCTAACTTGGGTCCTGATTTTGAGTTTGTCTTCAACCTGTTCCTCGCTTTCTCTTTGTAAAGTTCATTAGCCATTAACCAATAGCATCATAAAATATATAAATAACAGTGCAGTAACATATGAAAGCAAATGCGCTATGTTTACTTACACTTTAATTCCAAGAATGTCTTTGGTGTGAGGAGCAACAGCCTTAGGGGGAGGGGAGGCACCTTCTGTGTACAGGTGACAGCGACATCCCTGAAAAATATTGTCATATGACATGGTCGTGTGCCATGCCCAGGTCCCACAGTGTGTCACGCCAAGCAGAACCATGCTGGTCATACAGATGGGCACAGTCTGACTTTGGCATTTTTTATTCTGACAAGTAGACATGACACGGTGAGACCCAGGAACGGCGTTGTTCATCCTGCTCTGTTTTTTCTTTCTCTTTTCTTTTTTTTCAGAGACTCGGACCTATTTTTGTTGGACACTCGAGTTGTGTGGGCCTCGGAAGAAGGCTGGCTGGAATTTGACATCACAGCCACTAGCAACCTGTGGGTGGTGACCCCGCAGCACAACATGGGGCTGCAGCTGAGTGTGGTGACACGGGATGGTAAGCAGAGGGCTGCCCATGGCCAAGACTGGGCCTGTAGATGTTCCCGTTCATTTTCTCGGGAGCAGTTGTCCTACGATCATGCTTTAGAGTCCAGTCCTGGCTCCAGCATGATCTCGCTTGCTGTTCCCTCGTGTCTATACTCAAAACCAAACCTTCCCCTTGATGACTCTTTGCAAGGGCTCAGGGACAGGCTGGCACCAAGTTACCTCCCACGATCCAAGAGCAATGATGGAAAGACAGGAGGATGGGGAGAAAAAGGCAGGCAGTCTAGGGAAGTAGCTCGGGGGCGCAGCACGCATCCAGCATATGTGAGGCCCTGGGCTTTCATCTGAGAAGACAGGAACTGCCCTGGAACTCTGACTGCCCAGCAGATTAGCCAAGGAGATCCTTGTGAAGCCCTTTTCTCCCAAAGCAGGAAAGTTCAGTTCCCTGCTGTGACTAGTCCTGACTCCCCAGTGGTTTCACTGACTGGGGAGAAATAAGATCAGAAGGAACGTGAACATGGCTGAATGAGGAGCAGTGGCAGAGCCTGAGAGCTCCGTGGTGTGAAGCAGGTACACATGGCAGAGAGTGTTGATTCTGCCCAGCCACACGGAGCTGGGCGAGGTGGAGAGTGCATAAAACTTCCTCCTCACACTCATTCTTTGGTACCAGCAGTCAGGGTGCTAGAACGAGTTACTCGTGGTGTAGCTCCAAGGCTCAAGTGCCACTGAATAAAGAGGGCCATGCTTTGCTTTGTGTTCAAGGACTCCACATCAACCCCCGTGTGGCAGGCCTGGTGGGCAGAGACGGCCCTTATGACAAGCAGCCCTTCATGGTGGCCTTCTTCAAAGTGAGTGAGGTCCACGTGCGTACCACCAGATCCGCCTCCAGTCGGCGCCGACAACAGAGTCGCAATCGCTCCACTCACTCTCAAGACGTGTCCCGGGTCTCCAGCGCTTCAGGTAGGTACAAATGCAACCTCTTCTGCTTGAACAGGTTCTGCATGACAAATGCAGTGACCTGTGGGTGACAATGAGTTTTCACAGTCACTTGTCTTCTGGAGAGACTCCTAGGAGGCCCATGGAGTGGACTACTTGTTGCTCAAAAGACTCGGGCTGCAGATCTCCTGGCTGCCTCTTTCCACACAAGCGTCTTTCTGTTCTGTTAGATTTCTCCAATTCTTTTTTTCATATCGAAACCATGGAAATATCTTAATTTCTATTTGTTGTAGTATGCCTTCCTTATTTCAAAACTCATGAGGACCGAGGTCAGAGGAACATCAGATATGAAAATATTTGCCTATTCATAATAACTTGTCTTGAGGAACAAGACTTGAGTTTAAGGAAATATGTATGCAACTTGTGTACATAGACTGAGGGTAAGTTTATGCAGTATTTGCCAGGGAGGGAGCTTGCTGGTCCATGGTCTTGAACTTAGGACCTAAGTGCTTTTGTGCTCAAGGTTAGTGCTCTACCACTTTGAGCCACATCTGGTTTTATTGGTGGTTAATTGGAGGTAAGATTTTCATGGACTTTTCTGCATCCTCAGATCTTAGCCTTCTGAGTAGCTAGGATTAAAGAATATTTTAAAAAATTATCTTTAATTGTACAAACGGGCTTCAAATTCAACATCAGGTTATGAGGACTGTGCATCTTGGTCAATGTTACCCTTCCCATCATTTTTTCACATTACGATGTTCAATCTGTTTCAAACTATGTGTTTGTGTATTTATCAGTGTTCTTAGCTGGAAATGATGACAAGTAAACTTTCGAACAGTCTCTAAAATGGATTTTGTTGGCCACTTAACTGGGAGGTTCAGAGGTTTTGCCTTTAGCCATCGCTGGATCCATGGGTTCACATGGCATTAAACATTTCCCTCTTCTCCTCAAATATTTCCCTAATGGGTGGAATTTTCAGAAAGACAGTCTCTGAATAGGCACCCTACAGTTCTGGGATTTCATCAGCCTTGGAAACCGTAACCCTGATAGAGAACCCCTGTTCTGTAGAAGTTTCATTAGAAAGCCAGGCTATAATGCTCTTTCATGCTTCTGTCATGTCCTCTTAGGCTGAGAAGCTGGGAAGGTGCACTGATTAGCCAGGCCTGCTCTGTATGTTCACCCCTGGAGCTAGAGCTGAGTCAGCCCCGTTTCACCAAAAGAGGCAAATCCAAGGGCAAGAGATAGGAAATGGCCCTCAGAAGCCTGAGTGTCATTGTCTTTCCAATGCTGTGGCTTTGGGGGAGGTAGAAATGGAGAGGGGAAGGGGAATCAAGACATTCCCTACACAGCTGACCATATAGCTAAGTGCTTTTGAGTTCAAATCCAGACATTTCCTACGCTACACCTAGTGTTGTAAGTTCTGGGCTTCCTTTGACTGTTTGCATAGCACAGGAATCAAGTATGATGTTGAAGACTTGCAATCAGGAACATGTTCACAGGATTGCTGCCTTGTGATTTTGGACAAACCCAACCTGTTTGAACCTGAGTGTTCTTCTCTCAAAAGTGGGGGTGGTGTGCACCTTGCATACTAGTTGGGGTTATATGAAAATACGTTTAATCTAGTTTATAATAGCCATCAAGATGAATCACACCCCAGGAGGAAGGAAGTGCTAAGGGTGTATGTTAGAAGTATCATCCTTCAAGACCATGTATTTATTTTTCCAAGCAGCTGTTTATACATCTCATATTAAGTACCTAGAGTTAACTTTCCTAAGTACTCACCCTTTCTCTGGAGAGAAGGGTCTCATAAATTTTAAGTTGTGACTTAGGCATCTCTTTAACCAATAACTGGGATGTAGAACTCGAGAATCTACCACCCAGTGTGCTGTGACGTTTTGTTTCTTATGGTCCTGGTGTTTTTTGTGAGACACTTACCACATGGATGTTCTTGTGAACAATCATGACTGGAACTTTGAAAAAGAAAGGCATGCTTTCCTCTTCCTTTCAGAGACAGCCTCCTGAATAGAGCTAATGACCTGGGCACTTCGGTGAGGTTTGCCAATGGCAGGATTCAATCCATTCATGAACTGTGGTCTGTTTCATACGTGGAACTCAGACCAAAAAGCATCTTTGAATTGCTTATTGCTTTTTCAAATTAAAATTTCACTTGATTCAATTTGTACATATAGCAATTTCTTTTAATTGAGAAAACATGTTGTCCAGTTTGAGTTTTAACAATGTCACCCAATGATTATATTCCAAGTTCCTTTCACCTTTTTTTTTTTTGATGAGTTAAAATGAGGTATGGATATTGATGTTGATCTGGGTTGTAATGAGATGCAAAATGCCCCAAATTTTCCTTGGTCTCTCCACCCCTCCTTTACTCTTAACTCAAATTTTCTTTCCCAAATTTGTTTTGTTCCCTTCTATGATCCAGGACTAAAGAGTTTTTACCAAATCCCTCTGGCTTAATGGGTGTGTGTGTGTTTGTGTGTGTGTGTGTGTGTGTGTGTGTGTGTGTGTGTGTACATGGATGCTTGTGCGTATGTCTAGGCTCAGTGCTTGAACTCAGAGCCTGAGTACTGTTCCTTAGCTTTTTCTCTCAAGACTAGTTAGTACTCTACCACTTGAACCATACATCTGCTGCCAGCTTTTTATTGGTTAATTAGAGATAAGAGTCTCATGGACATTTCCACATGGTCTGACTTGCAATCTCAATCTTTAGATCTTAGCCTACTGAGTTATAAAATTATAAGCATGAGCCACTGGAGCCTGGTTTGCTTGGCCTTAAAAGCCCTCAGAAAGAGTTAATACAAAGGATTCCCCTTCTTCCCACTCTCTTCAAAGACCCTGTCTCGTGATCTAGAAAACTGCTTGTATTTGGCCTATGGAAGAACGCTTTATATACTCTCTTTTCTTTATTCTTCTGTTAAGAGGGGGAGAGGTTCCCCCTCAAGAAGGAATTTCCAGAAATATGGTGTGGAGGAGTACACATCTGTCTCCTGTACTTCCCTCCCTGCCTCCTCCCTCCCCCCCAGGCCTGTGGAGGGGCTGCAGGACTTGGGAGCTGGGTACTGAGTCAGAATAGTTGTTGTATCTGGTGAGACTCCAGCAGATTTTCTCCTTGTAAATCCTTCACAAGGTTGAAGGCAGAGATTGCTTGGCCTCTGCTGCCCCCCATCTTCCACCATGCACTCCCAGGGAATTGATTCTTCCCCGAAGTAACCACGTGCAGAAGCAGCCCACTGGGGATTGGCCTGCATCTGGGTCAAGCAGTGAGCATCATTCATCAGATTGCCTGTCATCGGGGTGAAGAGCCGCAGGGAAATAGGAGAATATGTTAGCAACTAAGCTGAGGCTGCCTGAGAGAGCAAGCGAAGGAGCATCCATCTGCCTCCTCCCCACTTCCCACCACAAAAAAAGGTACTCTAGCACAAGTGCTTGCCTTTCAAGCTGGCCTCTCCAAACACGTGCGCTAGACTGTGGGTGGTTTGCGGAAGTCTCCCAGGAGGCTTTTCATGTGGCCTTGCTTACTCGGCAGCTGTCAGCTCCTCAGGAATGATGGATGTTAGGTGGGTTGCACTTTGCCAGCCAGCGTGGAGAGTCACTGGTATGGCTTTTGCACATTTGATTGGTCTTATGGACCAGGATGCCTCTGCACAGCCCATCGATCATTCTCATGGACCTGGCAGTTAACTTTTTTAGTCTCTAGTTCTTGAAAACTTGCTGTGTTCTCTCTCCTCTAGAATGTCTCTTAGATTCATTATTTTGTCTCTTGGGGGACTGTGACACCCCTTGGCTACTACTGTGAGGTCTATGAGCAAAGGCCTTGCACAGTGATTCCTTAGGCACTTATATCTAAGGTCTACTAGCTAAGTTTCTAGGATCATCACAAGACACAAGGAGAAGGAGGTACCTATAACCAAGTCAGCTAGTGAGTCTGAGGTTTCTCCCATGTTAACCAACTGGCTGCGGGTGCTCATGGCTCAGCACTGACCTACATGTTGTCAGATGACAGGTGGAAGTATTAGCTGTCACTGTGAATAGTTCCTATAAAGGTGGAGTTGTCTCTCTCATTCTTGATGTTTATATATGTACTGTCAACACCCAGCTCTGCCACCTCTCTATACCACCTTCTCAGGACTCTGCATTTCCTGGGTCATGATTTGTCATCATCCCCAATGCTACCAGTGAGCATTTCTTAGAGCAAATTCTCCTTCTAGCTCTTTTCCACTCACACAAACATGTACCTTTAAGGGCCCTGGGGAAAATATAACTATGCACTTATTTTGTTTAGTGGCATTGGAGATTGAACTTGGGACCTTAGACTTGGTAGACAAGTGATCTACCATTTAAGCTACACTCTTTTTGCTTGACTTTTTAGATAAGGTCTCATGCATTTGCCTGAGCTGGCCATGGACTGTGATCTTTCTAGCTATACCTCTCATGTAAATGAGATCATAGGCCTGAGCCACCACATCTGACTTGTTTTTGAGATCAGGTCTCATTCACTTTTTCCAGGTGAGGCTGAAACCACAATCCTCCTGTCTCTGCCTCCTGAGCAGCTCAGATTACAAGCCTATGCCACCAATGACCATGTGACTTTTTTGCTCTTGATTTTACTTTGTTCCACAGACTGTAATCTCATTCTTACAGTGTTTCTAGTAATTCAACATTGGCTCCTATGAGTTGGGATGCCAAAATTGAGTGAGTTCACCATGAACAATCTCAGGCTTGGAAGGAATTGACATGGCCTAAGTGAGGCAAATTATATCATTATTCCTTCAGAAAAGTTGGGAATTTAATTGTCATTTTGAGCTTAAAACTTAATTGTCTCTAGGCACTAGTGGCTCACACAGTTACCCTAACTACTCAGAAGGCTGAGATCTCACTGTTCAAAGCCAGCCTGGGCAGGAAAGTCCTTGAAACTCTTATCACCAATTAACCACCAGTAAACTGGAAGCTGCACTGTGGTACAATGCTAGCCTTGAGTAAAAAAAAGCTCAGGGACAGCGTCTAGGCCCTGAGTTCAAGCCTATGACCAAAAACAACAACAAAAAACACTTGTCATTTTGATCTTTTAGGACCTGTAGCTTAGCTTTCAGATGTCTTTGTTAAGCAATAAAGGCTTGCCAGGCGCTGGCATGCCTGTAATCCTAGCTACTCAGGTGGTTGAGATCTGAGGATCACGGTTCAAAGCCAGCCCGGGCAGGAAAGTCCGTGAGACTCTTATTTCCAATAAACCACTTGAAAACTGGAGGTGGCGCTGTAGCTCAAGCGGTAGAGCACTCCCTTGAGCTGAAGAGCGCAGGGACAGCGCCCAAGCCCAGAGTTCAATCCCCATGACCGACCACAAAAAAAAAGAAGAAAAAGAAAGCCTTGTTCAGACCATCCTTAATGAGTTGCAGTCTTCATTTTCCACAGAGATGGAGAGCGGTATAGTTTTAGTGAATCAGAAGTTAAGGTCATTTCAAATGCCATGTTTATTATTCTCCACTCGATTTCACCATTAAATCATTTTAAGACGATGGTTGTCAAGATATGAAACACTAGAAAGTTTCTTTCTACCTTCTCTCTGGGTAACAAACCCTTGGGAATGTGCAAATAACCTATAATTTGCAAAGGCAGTACAGAAATTGAATACAATCACAAAATCCAAAATTTGAAATGTTCCAAATATCCCAAACTTTCTGAGCACTCATAAAGTTCCAGATTTTGGATTTTCTAGTTAGAGATATTCCACTTGATAAAGTCTATGCAGATATCCCCAAACTTTAAAAAACAAAAACAAACTTTAGGTACGTATTTCAGATGAAAGCTATACAACCTATAACAAAGAGGCGTAAACAGATGCTGCAAGATGCTTGAATAATTCACTATTTATTACCAAGCTCTGGGAGGGCACAGGAGGCTTCTCAGTCTAGGAAGTGAAAGAGTGAATGCCAGATGGTTGGAGCATGGGGAGGCTTTGAATTCCATCTTTAAGGGGGAGTCCTGTCTATTTGCATTTGTTACTTTTGTGTCACCGTGGCCAAAATAACCTGAGAACAACTTAAAGGAGGAAAAGATTCTTTTGACTTATGGTTTCAAAGATTTAGTACATGGTTGCAAGGCCACAAGGCATTTGGACAGAGTATCACGATGGCAGAAACATGTGGTGGAAGAGCTTCTTCACCTCATAACAGACAGGGAGCAGAGGACGGGGAAGGTGTAACTTGAGGTATTCCCTCAGTGACCCCCGTACTCCATCTAGACACCACTTCCTAAAGTCTCCAACCTCCCCAAATAGCACCACCAGCTGTGGAGCAAGTATTCAACACACAAGCTCTAGGATTCCACTCCTAGCCTCCGAAGATTCAAGGCCATCTTACAATGTAAAAATGTGTTTGGTCCTTCTCCAAAGCTCCTCAAAGTCTCTACAGTTCCAACATAATTCCATTCTAGGACTCAAGGCAAATTCTTAGCTGTGAGCCTTTGTACAAAATAAATTAAAAAAAATAAAGTCTCATACTTCCAGCATACAAAGATAAAGGATAAACATTGTTGTTCTGAAAGGGAGGAATAGGGGCATAAATAGGAGGTATGGGACTACAGTGCAATAAGAGAAACAAATTCTGTAGTATCTCTAGCCCATGTTTCCAAATGTTCCCAAATTCCTCCACAAACCAGTTCCAAAGGCCTCAGAGCTGCATGGTCACAACTCACATTTAGCCACAGAAACAACCCCCTTCTCTGTTATCAATTGTCTGTGTTTATTTTTGTGTCAACTGACCAAACTACCCAAGAGAACAACTTAGAGGAAGGATTTATGTTGGCTTACGGTTTGAAAGAGCTCAGTCTACAGTTGGTTGGGCAGAATATCGTGCTGGGCAGAAATAGGTGGCAGAGGTATCTCTTCACCTCCAGATGAGCAAAGAGCAAGGAACAGCTTGTGGACCAGGTATAAACTTCAAAGGTCCAACATCAGTAACCTTCTACCTCCAGCTGGCTCTTCTGAAAATTTCCACCACTTTCCAAATATCATCACCAGCTGGGGACTAAGCATTCAACTTGAGCCTATTGGAGGATATTTGATATTAAAGCCATGGTGCTGTTTGGGGTGTTTTTTTTGGGGGGGTGTTTGGTTTTTGGTTGTTTTTTTTTTTAAGACAATTGGGTCCTTATTATTTTATAATCAAGACAGGAGTTGAGACTCTATCATAGTCTGATTAAATGGAGCTCCGTGAGATCTTGGAAAGCTTAGAATAAAACAGAAGAGGATCTCATTGTTAGCCCTGAGGGCTAACTTTCCAGGTCGTAAACAAAATCAAGTGCTATGAGACTGACACCAGAAATCGGAATCCCCATGTGGACCCCTGCCCTCCCCTAGTGTCAGTGACACAAGGAGCGGGCATCTCTTGTGTCCTTCAATGGCTGTATTGATTCCGTGGGGTGAGTGGGAGCCAGAGACTTATTTTGGATAAGACAGGGCTGATAAGGCCAGAGATATGGAAAGAGCAGCCAGGTCAGTGAAGAAAGAGGTGCCATTTTCACAGCCACTGTTTTGTCTATGTCATCCTAGGAGCACAGGGAAACAAAAGTAGTCAGTTCAGGAGTGGGGAAGAAGAAGGGGGGGGGGAAGCGTCCTTTGAGGCAAGTTTGTAGCTCAAGTTCAAGTTCAGTAAAGCTGGGAGAGGCACCATGGAGCCCCAAGCCTACCCTCCCCCCCCACACATGCACACCCATACTGGTGGTTTTCCTTGTCTGAGACAACCTCAAGTAGCTCTCTGCTTGGAAAAGACAACAGGGGGGCTGCTGAGCCCCTGGGGTCTGGACTAGGATTCAGTGGTCGGTACCACCCTGGAGTTTCGGCTTCCCGGATTGTGTGCACCTGTTCCTAGTGCCTGTGCCTGGCAGCCCAGCCTCCCTGAGGGCCCTGAGGGCCCTGAGGGTCAGTCCAGCCTTGCCTGCTCATGTGAGGCTTGGCCCTACTAGGTGACCTTCCTTCCACAGCCCGGTGTCATGGGCTCAGAGAGGAACTTGGTGTCCAAACTGTGCTGCATTGTATGTGTCTGGCTGTTCAGGAAAACCAGACACAGAAAAGGCTGAGTGAATTCACCTAGACATCTTCCCTGAGGCTGTGGAGGGCCATTCCCATGACATCCACACACAGCCCATGTTCCAGGTGTGGCAGTGGGACATCGTGTGGCTGCTGCTGGAGACAGGGGTTCCAGGAGTTGGTGCTGGCCCAGCTAGCTGCTCCCTGCAAAGGCTGGACATTCTGCCCTTTCCACACAGAAGAGAGGGCTCTCCCCTACAGTCTTTATCTTTGGCACACCCCTCACTGTGACTGGGTCCAGTCAGACACCCATTTGTTTCTGCCTCTGTATTGCATTGTACATAGTCATAAACTAATGACTTCCATGGTTTGGGTACAGGCTACCCGCTAGTCAAATGCTGAAGGTGGCCCACAGGACTGTCATCATCAGGCTTAGGCTGTCGTGGCTTGGGGCTTCCTTTTGTTTGTTTTCCTTTTTTTCAGCTAGCTTTCTCTTCTTGCCTTGCCCTTGACTGGTGTACCCATTTGGACAAAGGATGCCATCATCCTTTCTCTCCCCAAGTAGATATGTGTGCTCACTTTCAGCCTTCTTCCGACCCTCATCTAGACAAACATCAAAGATGGTAAGGGTGAGGGGAAGGTGTTTCCAGCAGCCATCCATCTAGAAAAACAAAAATCAAAATGGATCCACATAAGTTGTTGTAGAACCCAGGACACTGGCCCGTGAGCCACAGAAACAAGTGTTCTGAGAAGCAGTGCCTTCACAAACATTTGTACATCCTTCGCCAGCACTTACCCCGGAATTACAAGGAAACTCTAGTGTGGCCTGAGAGTATCTGTGAGAAGAAAACAAGAGGGTTGAATTCCTGCCTTTTCTCTCTCTGGCCCAAACCTTAGTTAATAACAAAAATGCTACTGTGTAGCTCTAAAAGACATAGCTGTTCTTCCCCCCAGAAAGTTCTCTTTGTTGGGCACAAAGCAAGTCAGATCAACAGCAGGTTCCTAGAGAAAACCGTGGAGCAAAGTCCTTTGTGTCATCTTGGTTCCAACCAGCAAAGAGAGAAACTAGAAATCCAGATGTGAAGAGGTTTTTCTTGTTCTGACAACACAATTCAATTCTGACAAAAGCCACATGGAGTCAGTGCAGACAGACCATGTTCCAGCAAGGAGGTACCCAGACAGGGGGGGCGAATCGGTGCCAGCCAAAGAAAGTCCTCAAGTCACCCGTGCTTCTGACTTGCCTACAAAGTTGGATGTCCCAATGAACACTCATGTTCGATAATTTGCTAGAATAGCTTGCAGAACTCAAGAATGCTCTATGCTTAATGGTTATCATGGTATTATAAAGGAGACAACTCAGCAAGAAAGAGCCACATGCAGAGGTCTGTAGAACAGAGTGTTTGGGGGAGGGGAGGACTTGGGGCTCCCACATCCTCCTTGGGTGCACCATGCCCTCAGAACATCCAAGTGTTCACCACACGGGAAGCACCACTGAGCCTCCATAGCCAGAGTTCTACTATGGAGTCTTTGTTTTGTGTTGTTGTAACAAGATACATGGGACCTAGTACTTGATAAGAAAAAGAGGTTTATTGTAAGCTCATGATTCTGGAAAGTTCAAGTTCAGCTAGCCACATCTGATAAAGGCCTCTGTCTCTGCCAGTTGGATTTGAGTGGAAAGAGCACAGCAGAAATTGGCAAATCGTGTGGGAGAAGGGGGGGGAACAGACATGTGAGGTGGGCTTCCTTTATTACAACCCACTCCCAAGGTAACTAAGCTGGTCCTATCTCACTCCCACTGTGTGCCATTAATTCCTTCTGAGGGTGGAGCCTCCATGACTAATTATCTCCTACTAGCCCTACCTCTGTGGGAGGAGCCCTACCCAAACCCTGGCATGTAGGAGTTTCCTTGCCAGGCAATGGATTGAATCATTGGCCACATGATTGAATTCAGTCTTCATTCTTATACCCTTTCCCCAGAGATAAGGCTAGCCCCAAATTCTAACCCTGTAATCTTGTCCTTGGCCCACATCTTAACTAAGGACCCATCTGGAGCCACAGATCCTGGGGCCTCATTAGCATCACACAGAAACTCCTATCTCAGGAAATTCCAAGGGCCTTCAAAGCTCTGCCAAGAACTGGCAACAAAGACCAGATATATTCTTTATTATTTCATATTGCCCATGCCTTCCTGACCGCAGAGGAAAGTCTTGTAGACATCTCTTGCTTTTTATGTGGCCAAGATTGACTTTGTGAAGATTTTTGGTCCTTGCACTGAGGGCACTTTAGTAAAAGCTAAACAAACATTACAGGCCTCTCGGTTGCATGTAGTAGCAATGGACTCTAAATTAAAGAGAAAAGTCAGTTACTTTAAGGATATCAAGGAACTGACCTAAACAACAACAGAAAGACTGGAGAGGCAAGCTCAGAAGAGCACAGGTGAGCCTTCACCCAAGGCTCAATACTATTTGTAGGCATTATGCCCACCTGTGGTCCTCAGCTCCACCTAGATCTGAGAGCCCCTCCCTGCTCTGGCGTTCCCACCATACAGCTGGCCCCTCCCTCTCTCCACCCAGACCCACCTGAACTCCCATCTACCTCACTTCCTAACCCCCAGACCCTGCTGCTACCTAGATAGTGGAAGCAGCCATGAGCTCTCTCTCCCGGGCAAATGTGGCTCCTCTAATAAACCTTGTAATAATCTTTCTCCTGTGCCTCCCTGCCTCTGTGTGGTCCCCTGGGATGGATGTGACAGATCCTTTCACCATTCACTCTACTGCTCAGGAAGCCAAGATCTGAGAATTACCATTCTAGGCCAGCCTAGACAGGAAAGTCTGTGTGGGACTCTTATCTCCAATTAAGCACAAAAAGCCAAAAGTAGGGCTGTGGTTTATGTGGTAGAGTGCCAGCCTTGAATGAAAAAGCTAAGGGACAGCACCACCCAGGCTGTGAATTCAAGCCCCAATCCTGGCACCAAAACTTTTTTAAAAAATGGAGTCACAGATATGTGCTTTGGGCCCTACCCCTGGGGCTGATGGGAATCTGTTCTCATATCTCAATGCTGCTCCCACAGCATGGCCCACTGACCATCCCCACCTGCCCAAAATTCTTCAGCCTGGAATCTTTTGTTGTTGTTGTTGTTGGTCGTGGGGCTTGAACTCTGGGCCTGGGCGCTGTCCCTCAGCTGTTCAGCTCAAGGCTAGCACTCTACCACTTGAGCCACCACTTCTGGTTTTCTGAGTGGCTTATTGGAGATAAGTCTCATGGACTTAACTGCCCTGGCTGGCTTTGAACCACGATCCTCAGAGCTCAGCCTCCTGAGTAGTTAGGATTACAGGCGTGAGCCACTGGCGCTGGGCTTCAGCAGAGAATCTTAATCTAAACATGTGAAAGCCCACCCATGAGTTCCCCCTTGCAAGCCCTACCTGGCAGAGCCATTAACCATAGATCGCTGGAACCAGGCCCATTCACGCAATTACTATGAACTCTCAAAGCACCTCAGGAAACTCTCTGCAACTCTCCACACATCTAAGACCCTACTTTATTCCCTCCTGCCCCTGTTACATCTATCATGACCATCCTAGGAGACCACAAGGAGCAGGCAGGCACAGGAGAAAATTATTATAAGGTTTATTAGAGGGGCCACATCTCCCCTGGGATAGGGAGTGTTATGGTATCTGCCCCTGTCCAGGTGGGTAGCTCTGAGGCCAGTCTGTAGTGCAAAGTAGGTCTGGGTGGAAGAGAGGGAGTGGCCAGCTCTATGGGGGTGGCTCTAGGGCAGAGGAGAGCTCAGGTCTGGGTGGAGCTGAGGACCTGAGGCGAGGCTAATGCTAACAGCCCCTAGAGCACCACCTTGTGTAGCTGGCTCCCCATTCTCCTCAGGTGTTCACGATGTTCCTCTTCAACTTTCCATTAAAGTGGATCTTGTCTGTTTTCTGCTCTTCTAATATCCTCATGACTGTTTCCTAACTGGAACCACCCCCCACTGGCTGCCACCTTTCTGGATTTTCTCTCAGCCCATTTGATTGGCTCCGATGCAGTCATGAACTTGAACTGCTGAGCAGCAAGGTAGGGAGGTGTCTGCCGTGGGAAATGGGACCCTAATTCTCACTGCAGGAAGTCCCCCCCACCCCCCAAAGAGATGGGTTCCAAAAGCTGTGTAACCAAAACAACATACAAGCCACTCTCCACCCTCACCTGGGTAGGAGATTGTAATCAACAACATCATTTTTATGATATTTAATTTTTAAGTATGTTTTATTAGGCATAGCTTTGTCAGTAATTTTCTTCTAACCTCTGAGTAACTGTGACTTTCTGTTCAATATGCTACAGTTTCACCATATTTGGGTGTTCCTGTGTTCTGCTTAGGACTCATTGAACTTATTTATGTCTAATTCTTCACTAATTCTTTCACTTCAGTTATGTCTAGTCCAATATTTAACTCATCCTTTTTATTTCTTTATTTGGATTGAACTTGAAGCACTCTGCTTGCTTGGCAGGTGTTCCAGCTATACTCCTAGTCCATGTTTTAAGTTCTTTCTCAGATAGGGTTTTATGCTTTTGTCCAGGGCTGGCCTTGGATGCCATCCCAAATAGCTTGGGGTGAGGATTACAGACGTGTACTACTAGGCCCTACTCACTGTTAGGAAAATGGAGGAGAACAGAAAAGGAATAGACCAGTCTCGGTCTTCAACAAGGTAGGAGTGTTGATTGCCAGCGAGGGCACAGACCTTCCTGCAGGCTTAGAGGTTGTAGGAGGGACTGGATCCAGGTTTATGTAGGTCTGAACAAGGAAGCAGAAAATTAAAAAAAAAGGGCTGTAGTCTTTTGGGGGACAAGGGCACTGGGGACAGGTCCAAAGTAGAATGCTCTGCCTGGGGTGAGCTAAGCCAAGGTTAGAGTGACCTGCCTGTGTACACACATGTGAGCAGATACCTGGTGCTTTGCTTCACATGAGGGAATCAATGGGAGTCAATCCTCATTTCACATCTATTTTTTAAAATCTTTGTTCTTTACCATGATATTTTGGCTTTATGGTTTCTAGTTGTTGGTTTTTTTAAATTTACTAGTACTAGGTCTGGATCTCAGGATCACCTCCTTCTCTCTTAGCTTTTCTTATACAAGAACAATCAGCAAGATACAGAGAAGCCACATTTTGAGAGGTGGAATAGAGAGTCTTTTTTAGAAAGCCTGGGACTGCCAGGGAACTTGCTGCCCCAAAGCTTACAGCCCAGTGTAACTAGCACAAAGCTTATAAAGGCAAAAACCACAAGATGGGTGTGAGGAAGGAGACCTCACCTTTGCTTTGTGTTGTACATAAGCAAAGCAAGTTATTTAGGGTGAACAATGAGGGCAATCGAAAGCAGTGTTCTCTGGAGCTAAACTACACGACACATCTGCAAGTCCAAGAATGACCTATTTCACCTCTAGAGTTTTCAGAAGTCTCCATGATGACAACGAGGAGAAGATGGTATTACTTACTCAGTATCCATATTTCACTTTTTTACTCTACCTCTTGGGCCATACCTCCCCTTCCACCTTTTTGCTGACTTATTTGCAGATAAGAGCTGGCTTTGAATATGAATCTGCAGATCTCAGCCTCCTGAGTAACTAGGATTACAGGCATGAACCTGTAACCACCCAGGTTAGCCCTTGTTTTATCTCCTCCATTATTTTAGGTACTCTTCCTTTGTAGCCTCATCCAGAGATGACTCTTAACCTGGAGTCCTCTCTCTCCAACTCCCCTCTTGACAGGGTTTTTTTTCTCTATGGTTCATGTTGGTTGAGGTGTTATTTTTAGCAGGCGGTTTTTGCCTTGCCACGCAATGGTGGTTTATACTGAGAGTTCTTGGCTCTCTGAAAACTTGCCTCCAGTGTGGTTTTTCATTTGTTCCTCCTGGGTCCTTGAAGCTATAGCTTGAGTGGTTGGGTGAGGTGAAGTAAGGTGGGCAGGTGGGCAGAATGAGTAACTTTAAAATGAACACACCCTCACAAAGTTAGCCTCAATCTTTCTTTCTAGTATAAGTCACTGGCCTGGTTCTTCTGTTTGTCTCTTTTCCTTCCAAACATCATGACTCAGGGCCAGGGAGTCCAGAAATGCAAATATGAAAGTCCAGTTCAAGTGGGCATTGATGGGGCAAGGGTAGCATACCCACGATCAAGGCTCAGTATTCACTGATGTCTATTTACAAGAAAACCTTTTCTCCAAAGCCTTCACCTTCCCATCTTCACCCCTTCCCCCACTTCTCTCTGGCCTCTCTGGAACTCTCGGACACAATTAACAGATGGATGAATCCTTTAGAATCAAGATTCTAAATATATCACTCTAGCTCAGAAACTTTCAAAGGCTCACTGTGACTCTCTCCCGTCTCTTCATTCCAACAGAGCTCCTCTCTCCCTCTCCTGTCATCCTGTCGCTTCTCTAACTCCAGTGGTACCTATCGGTCCCCTGACATTCATATTCTGAATTGCATTTGAGCTACTTGTGTCCACTTCTCACACCACTCAGTGGATGTTTTTGGAGGATAGAATGGAATCTCTTTGTATTCATTTCGTTATCTTCCATGGGACCAGGCAAAAGGCATGTCAAGGAAGAGCTATTCTGACCCTTCAGGTTTTCCCAGGCCTCTTGATGTGGATTAGGTTAGGCCAGGTTGGTGACTTATGACTTACACAGGGCAGATACCTGAGCTTTTAGCAGATTCTGTCTAGCTTCAGAGTCATTGCTTTAATGCAAGCAAAAGAGCTCAACAATAGCAGGAGTACAAAGCTAGTAAGCAGGCCCTACATTGTGTCTCCCTCCACCCCATGCCTGAGCCCCTTGGTAGGGCTCTGCTCTGTAGCACTTTATTCTCCTGGTCTACCACCTATCTTTAAAAGCCCATGCAGTTCCTGGATGGGTCCATGTTTGAAACTGAATCCTGCCTGGCACAGTCAATTGTAAAAGGCAATACAGTATCTTCCATCTGGTAGGCATCTTGTCAGTGCATAACACTTATCTGTATGACTTGGAGTCTGTTCATGTCAACAGGGAATCAGGAGTGACCCCTAGAATGGGCAGAGGAGAGTACAGGAAACACTCTTGGAAACTTTATTGAGAGACCACTGGTAGTGGAATTGTGGGTAACCATGTGTGTGTCACAGCTGTCCCTTGTAACGTGGCTGGTCTGGGACAAACTCTTATGGGTAGTTTTTATTATGTGTGTGTGTGTGTGTGTGTGTGTGTGTGCGCACATGTGCACATGCTTGCGTACATGCATAAGAGCCTGAGTGCTGTCCCTGAACTTTTGGCCAAGGCTAGCACACTATTACTTCCAGCTTGTTGATAGTTAATCAAAGTCAAGAGTCTTGTGGACTTTCTTGCCTGGGCTGGCTTTGAACCATGATCCTCAAATCTCAGCCTCCTGAGTAGCTGCCAGGATTGCAGATATGAATCACCAGCACCCAGTTTGTGAGTTTTTAAATCAAGGGACCTCTCAATCTTCTCCAACAGATTACAACAGCAGTGAATTGAAAACGGCCTGCAGGAAGCATGAGCTTTATGTGAGTTTCCAAGACCTAGGATGGCAGGTGAGTTCTTGGCCATGAGGGCAAAGGTTCTGAGTAGTTCATTCTCACCGGATAGCTGCTGTTAACAAGGACCTGGAGCTTCAGGGCTAAGATGGCTCCCTCCAGGGATGCCCTCAGCACCCACAAATGCTCAGACTGCTGGGGCGTCAGAGAAAGCCTCGCCTGCTAGCGTAACAAGTGCTTTTCTTGGCGTCCCAGGCTCTGAGACTCTCATGGTCAGTGCTCATATCCTCTAACACTCTTACCTCATTCTTTCAAAGCTACAGGTCATATAAGATGGGTATATATTACAATTTCTGCAGTTGTATCATCTGCAACTATACAGATTTATTTGGACACTAAACCAATTTTGTTTCAACATTTTGAAAAAAACACCAATTTCTCCAGTGGCTAAAAATTAGCTCAACCTATACAGAACACAAATGTTTTGCTTCCTATCTGACAGGTACCACTAGTTTGTACAAAGCAAATTCAACTAAGGATGATAAATGATGGAATTCTTTCCTTTTCCTTACCCTTTTTTTCTTCCTCCATCTTTTTTTTTTCCTTTCTTCTTCCTTCTCTTGCCTCCTTTTTTCCCCTCTGCCTTTTTTTTTCTTTTGCAATACTGAGGATAGAACCCAGGTCCTTTACAATGCCAGGCAAGCACTCTACCATTGAACTACATTCCTATCCCAGAAGATCATTTCTATATGCAAGTGAGTTGACAAGAACACCATAAGCTCCTGCAGAGATCTTTGGGCCCAAATACATAGTCCCTAACTTACAAGGGGTTGACATAGGATTTTTTTTTCACCTTTATGATGGAACCAAAGCAATATACATTCAATGGAAAAAATATTCCTTTCAATCTCAAACTTGCCTTGAACTAGTGATACACAGATCCTCTCCGGAGATGGCGGTAAGTGCAACTCCCACTCACTGCGCTGCTGAGTTTGGGTGTTTGCGAAGCAAGATGTGTTGGAAAGTTTTCATGTCATGTGGCATTAGGCTGTAACCCTAAGTTAATCATAAAGCTTGCAGTCCCAGGCAGCTAAGGCCACGTGGATCTGCAGGGACAGGGACAAGGAATCAGACCCGAACTCCACACCCCAGCTTTGCCAGTCGCTTGTAAACTTGGACACATGCTTGTCTCCTTGCACCTGTCTGGCCACCTGTCCTCGATGTTCCCTCCTCACGGGGTTCCTGGGAGCACAGAGGCTGTAGGAGTGTGCTGACCTTTTGCTGCTTCCTGTGCTTGCATGTCAAGGACTGGATCATCGCACCGAAGGGCTACGCTGCCAACTACTGTGACGGGGAGTGCTCCTTCCCGCTCAACGCCCACATGAACGCCACCAACCATGCCATCGTGCAGACCCTGGTGAGCTCTGGGGTTCAGTTCTAAATGGGAATCCAGCCCCAGCCACGCATCATTAATAATGCTTCCCTTTCCCCTTCTGTTCTGGACCAGGTTCACCTTATGAATCCTGAGTATGTCCCCAAACCGTGCTGCGCACCAACCAAACTGAATGCCATCTCAGTTCTTTACTTTGATGACAACTCCAATGTCATCCTGAAAAAATACAGGAATATGGTCGTAAGAGCTTGTGGATGCCATTAAGTAGAAGCCAGTCACTGGGGACACCTGTTCCACTTGGATTCCTCTACTCACCTGCCTTACCAGCCATACAAGCACAGTGGAAATGGGACAGAGGCCAAAGCCACCTCCTGCCGGTGCCTTATTGCCCAATGAAGATTTTAGATCTCATTAATGAGATCCTTTTCACTAGGTAAAAAACTGCGAGTGAGTAGTTATGGGTCTGTAAGACACTGAGTTTGGACATTTGCAGTATGAGGTCTCAGTAATGCACAAATAGTGAATGCCACCACCACTCCCAAATTAGTTTTAGCTTTAATTTAGATCAAGCTATTCATAGTATTAATGATCTTGAAGGGTGGACTTGTTACAGAGGAGGGGGTGGTGTTTCTGTTCATAGATCTCATTCCAGGAAGGATAGTTTCACACAGCCTGGACTGGAAGCAGGCTCTACAAGTGCCTTTTTGTCTATTTGTGGCTACATTTGTGCTGGAGTTGTATTAGTATAAAATAGCATAAAACTATTCAGTCCAAACAACCCATGTCCACACCTCCCCCTTCCCACAGTTGTCTTGTTAGGAGCCAAAGTGGCACAGTTGCTGGAGAAGGAGATGGGGGAAGGCAGTGGCCTTCAGTTGTTACCAGGTAGTGTGAAAAGCAGTGCTACACCTCTTCAGGGGACTGCTCTGAGAAGCACCCAGTCTAGTTCACTCACACAGCCTTCTGCCTCCTAGTGTACAGTAGCTACCCATGCTGCAGGGTTACCAGTGGGGAAAGGGCACCCTGCCTCCACAAGGGCTAAAGCCACGCGTGTGCTGTTTATGAACCAGAATCACAATGTCTCTTGTAGAAAGCAAGGCTCAGATGAAATCTTTAGAATATTTTTTAAAAGTCTTTCTCACAATCATGTACTGGGAAACCAATTTCATACTAAACTGATTAAATACATTTATAATCTATTTGCACTTACAGCTTTTTTTTTGTAAATAGAAGCTATAATTTATTATTTATTTTATACCCATCTGTAACATTTAAAGACCAGACTTTTTTCTTTAAAAAAAGTTTATTTAGAAAGTATAGTGTAAACAAAATTGTACCACTTTGATTTTCTTTCAATACAAGATTCCTGATGCAAAGCTGACGCCATTCACAATGGTGGGCTCCTCCGGCAGAACACTGCTTTTCTTTTTAAAAGGACATCTGTGAACCAGGGATAATAAAGGTTTGTTGAGGGTGGAGAAGTGTGAACTGCTGTTACCTTCTGCCTCGGACAGTAGACTGGTCTGGTTTCTGAGTCCTTCCGCAGCCTGTGCATGTGGGGTGTGAAGGGCGCTGGACAGAGCGGCCATGATGAACAGCGATTCCCTGGGGTCCACAGCTTAACCTTAGTCCAACAAATGCAACACTCAAGGATGGCATGAATTAGGACACAAGCATCAGCCCATCACTGCAGAATTCAGTCTTTGGTCTTGAGGTCAAATGAATCCTATTCACATATTAGAAGGTCAAGCTCCTTGGAGATGGACAGAATACAAGTGAGCTTTCTAGAAGGACGGACTTGGGAACAAATCAGAAATGATTTCTATCAGGTTCCCAGAGAGATGTGTGGTGTCTCTGGTATACAGGCCTGGAAAAACCATCTGGCACTGCACTCATGGCAAATTCAGGCAGAATCTTTTGCCAAGTTTATACATAATAGAGGACCGGCCTCGTGGGACTCTTTTAGCCCCACTTTTTACAGACAAGGTAATCATGTTCACAATGAGCAGATCAATCTCTCACTGCACATGAAGCCACAAAGGATCGTGACAGCGTCTGATCTGATCACACAGTATCTTCTATAAGTTGTGGCTTTGTTTTGAAATCCCCAAACTCTAGCCCAAGCATATGATTAGGTCGGTGTGGCCTTCAGATCACAGAACCATCAATAGTGCTTTGAGGGCAGCTTTCCAGAACTCATGAGTTCAGGATACTGTTCTTTAAATGCTGCTTTTGCCAAAAATAGTTCTGCATTTGACTTGACTCCTTTTGGCTCAAAGGAAACCACTTAATTTGTCAAGAGAAGACTGAAAGGGATGGGTCTCCCCGACAAATACTGAGTTTGCACAGTGAACCTAGAGTTATGAGAGAAACTTAGGAATCTTAGTGTGTTGTCCTAAACACACAGGTAGAAGATACTATGAATTTAGTACATTTAGCTTTCTGGAAAACCATCTGAAACACAGACATCTGTATGTAGGAGTCCACACCCTGGGTCCCCGAGACCAGGCAGGACAGGTAACACCCAGCAGGCTTGTCTATAGTTCATCCTTCGCCTGACGCAGAACGAAGCGGTGCAGGGAGTCCAGGTCTCTGCCTCCACTGTGCTCACCGACCTTCTCACCCCCACGGAAAAGCAGCAATGTGGGATACCCCCGCACCTTCAAGAGAAAGAAAACCACATGCAGACCATTCCTTGAAAACAACCTCCTGGAGCTGAGGCTGGAAAATTTGCAGCTGACTTCTAAAGATGTTTAGACACCACAAAATTAATGCACTGAAGCTTGGGCTAGTCACTGTAACTCTTTCTACCTCTAATAGGCTTACTTACACAGGGAATAGGCTGAACATGCACATCTGCCATACCTTACACTTCTAATCCCAACTATTCGAGGACTGGAGATTGCTAGCAGTCTCCATCTCAACGGACAAGCTGGGCATGATGACTGTAATACCAGCTATGTGGAAGGTAAGGTATAAGGATCAACATCTACAGCTTGCCCCATGCAAAACTAAAAGATTTAACAAAAGCAACTGAGCACCAGTGGCTCACACCTGTAATTCTAGCTCCTCTAGAGGCGGAGGATTGTGGTTGAAGCAAGCCTGGGCAGAAAGGTCAGTAACACTCTTAACTCTAAGCACTACAAAAGCTGGAAGTGGAGCTGTGGCTCAAGTGGTAGAACACTAGTCTTGAGCAAAAAAAAAAAAAAAAAAAAAAACTCGGGGACAATGCCCTGCTGAGTTCAAGCCCTGAGCTGGCAAAATAAAGCAGGAAAGGGGATCAGGATGTGAATCAAGTGGTAGACTTCAACTGCAGACTGTGAGTAAGGGCAGTGACCAGCTCTGTGCATGGTGGGCAGGTCCTCAATGGATTTTCACAAATGACAACTACAGGCCACCTGTGTGTGTGACCAGCACAGGGAGAACGCATAGTTGAAGGAATGGCCCAACCACTGGCACTCTGGCAAGGTCAGGTTCACCGGTGCCTTTGCTTAGGGTGCTGGCTCTTGTGAGCCCTCCTGCACCCCTCGGGGATCTATGGCCACAGTTCTGGGGCAGTGACAGCAGCTCGGCCTAGCTCAGCCCATCTGGTGAGTACTTAGAATGCTACCTCGCAGAGTCTCTTCTGCTTCTGAAAACCACACAGCTCAAAGCTTGGTTGGAAGATGAGAAGTGGCAACCTCGGTCTTACAGTCCCCACTGTCCCGGGCACAGTCCCGCCCCGCCCCTGCCCAGGAACCCACCGAGTACTTGCTGCAGACATTCCGCTCAGCTGTACAGTCCACTTCCGCGATCCTGACCTCTGCCAATCCAGGGAAGTCCTTCCTGGAGAGCTCCTCCCAGGTAGGTGCCAGGTTCTTACAGTGGCCACACCTGGGAACGGACAGTGACTGTGCTGTGAAGCATGGGACACATGCTGTGACGGGGGCACTCAGGGACAAAACCGCCACTCACCATGGTGCGTAGAACTTGATGAAAGTTATTCCTTCTGCAATGGTGGCATCAAAGTTCTTTTCAGTGAGGGCCAGCACTGCACCCTTCAGGGAGGAAGAAGGCCAGGTTCAAATACATCACTTGAGGCACAAGAAATACCATGTTCCAGGAACCACGTACAATGCCTGTCTTGCTCCAAAGTCACTTGCATTGCACAAGCCACGCACGAGGCAGGCTGCAGCCCCTGGAGCTGCTGCGATGGGGGTACGGGACACTCACTGTACAACTGTGCCTTTCTTGTGGGACACTGCAGCATGGGGACAGTGGGTGTTTTACATAACACAGGCTGCTTCCCATTCCTACATCCCAAGTAAGAAAAATGTTCTTCCAAGCTCCAGATGGAGAATCTTAGCACAGGATCCAAAGCAATTTGCTTTCAACAAAGTTTCTCTCACAGGATTGTGCCTGTGGGTTCCTACACAGCTGGGTCTGTGATCCTCTCTGAGATGATGGACACCTTGTCTCGTGATGCCTTGTCACATGTTACTCTCAGGGCTTCTCAGGCCAGGTGGGGCCCCTGTAAAACAGTACTGCCCTTCTGTACATCCAGAAATATGCCACCACACTCACTGAGGCCACTTCATGGTGGAAAGCCTCATTATAAATAGAAAGGGTTGTGTGATGAAAACATCTAACATGTAATTGCCTGCAGTTTGGGCTGACCTTCAATAACCACCACGCAGAGCTGCGGGATCGTCTGTTGAAAGCAAATGAGCTGTTAACACCCAGGCTGTCCCCACTGTACGAAGGTGCAACGAGGAGCGGGCTGTGGGGACAAGGGGGCTCCCTGCTGGATTTTCCACTTCCAAACCAGAACTCCAGTGAGTGGCGAGCAAGCAGCGCTGAGGGCTAGCAGCTGGGAAACGAGCCCCTGATGTCCAGGGGGAGACACACCAACTTCCCTTGACTAATGTCACCTGCAGCACAAAGCTGCCCACCTATGCGGACCTCCTGTAATGCCCCACACTCTCCCCTAAGCACCCTCATCTTGAAACCAAACTACACCTTCTTCCTTCTTGAGTCCTTACCTGTAGAACCACCTCTTTTCCTGCCCTCCCCTGCCTGACATGCTCAGAAGAGCTGCATTCTGATGCCCTCTTCCATCTCCTTTCTCACCCTTCCTTCAGGTTCTGTCTTCCAGGGCCCAAGACAACAGTGGATCTGACACAGCTGAAGGTCGCATCTCCAAACCTTCCAGGGGCTCCCCAGCCATCAGGACCAAGTTCTTGGCCCCTGGCTTCTTCCCTGCAGCTCCGCCTGTCCCCACCTTTGCATCTCACCCTGCGCTCCTTGGCTTGCTACCATTCCGCTGCGTCCAGCATAGTTGCTGACAGCTCCCCGGCCTCCTCTGAGCCCAAACCGCTGCATCTCCCCACTTAACGTGACTTCTGTGCACACATGCTGTCACACCTTCCCCGATACACTTGTACCTGGCACAGGCACCAAATGTGTTAAGTGTTTAGTCTTATTTCCTGGTAGCACAGGCCAGTGGATGAAATAAAACAAGGGCTTGGTTGAAACATGAAGCTACCTGAGTGAATGAAGACAGCAGGTTGGTACATCAGAAGCTCCCCTAGCAGATGAAATATATACACACGCGTGCACAACACCCCCAAATCAATCCTGTGGCCACACCCCATATTGTGCTAAGGTGAAGTAACCCTGGGCACTTGTGTAGGCCGAGTGGGGCTGGGCAGCAGCCAAAACTTCACAGCAAACTCCCTCACATTTATCACCCAGAGCAACTAGGTCCAAAAGGAAGGCTTCATGAGATTAGGAATAGGTTTTCTGTGTGCCTCGGGGTTTGAGAAGGGAAATTTGTATTTACCAAGGCCTTTCAGCATGTAAAATTAGATGAAAAACATGTTTTGGGTTGGAGAAGGTAACTGAAGGCAACCATTTGAGTTTAACGGCCCCTCTGTCCACAGGTGTGGTTGAGGACAATGTCCTCTCTCTGCAGGTGGGTGGGCAGTCGGGGCCACCCCTGTCATTCTCACCAAGGGCAGGAGGCACGTACCTTGTCAGCTGCGGGCTCAGCAGCCAGCACTGGGGCCTCTGAGGGCTGGATGGTCTCTGGGGCTCCCACCTCTGGCCCCTGCAGCTGTGACTCGATGTAGTCTCTCAGCGACTCCAAGTCTCGCTTCCCCTTGTACTGATCCACCTGTGGGGGACATGGGCCATGTGGCGATGCTGTCCCCCTCACCTGCTGCCTCAACCCCATCACCATTTGGGGATGAGGCAGCACTCTGCTGCCCGACGAGTTCTGAGAAGCTGGGCCAGGTACGGAAGGAGGGAAGAGGCAATGTGCTTCAAGAGCCTCTCAAGTGAAAGATACTTGCTCCAATGGTGGATGTGGCCTTCTGCCACCAAGTCAGCGGCCTCCAGCTGCGGATGGGCCATCACCCAGCAACCAGATGCCGACCTACCTTCTTACCATCTCGGAACCAGAGCAGAGTGGGATAGCCTCGGACCTGGTTTTCTGAGCAGAGTCCATAGTGCTGCGTACAGTCAACCTGAACACAAAGAGTTGCTGGTCAGTTTAATCAAGAAGGCCTTCTTGATTAAAGGGACGTGCTCAGAAGAGCTGCATTCTGATGCCCTCTTCCATCTCCTTTCTCGCCCTCCCTTCAGGTTCTGTCTTCCAGGGCCTTCTTGATTAAAGGGACTTTGTATTTTAGAAAACATTAAAAAAAAAAAAGATGCAGCTTTTAGAGAGACTTCTCCTAAAAGCCAAAATACACTCAGTTTATGGAGTGCAATGATGAGATTTGAACTCACATGAAAATGGCAATATTCGGGAAGCAATATTTTAGCCTGAGCAGGTCAGCAGCTCGAGTTAAGGAGACTGACCTAACATCTGGGTGCAGGGTTGGGCAGGATGCTTACATGGGCAACTCCCAGCGCCAAATGGCACCAGGAACTCTCATGTTCACACCGAGGCAGCTTCCTTCAAATCAAGGCGAGCAGGGCTGGGCTGTGGCTCGGCGATAGTGAAGTGCCTGGCACACACAAGCCTGAGTTGGAGTCTCACACTCCACATGTGCAAGCAGTCAATTTTGTGCAGGAGTACTTGGCATACAATAAAGGTGAGGCTGTGAAGATGTCCAATTCAGATCATGCATCCTTAAATCTGTGAGCTTTATTTGTCAACAATTGTAGCTCAAGCTTTTTATTCCATTTAAATCTTTTACAAAGATTCTGCTTGCCCAACATTTTCCTAGAACAATTTATTATGCCCTTTTCCTTTACTAGTGGCATTAAATTGGGCTTATCAGGACTAAGGTGTTTTACACCATGCCAACAGATTAGGGTATGACTATTTTACACCTTTAGACTTCAGCGAGGGCCAAGAAGGTAAACAAACCTAGAAAGCCTCAAGTAGAGTACATGGAGGGCCTGAGCAGATCTGGGGCCCTGTAACTAACCCAGCCAAGCTGCCCAGAGAAGAGGTCCCCCCCCCACAACCTGGGGGCTAGTCTCCTCATGCCTGCTTCTGCTGGGACCTGGACTTAGATAAACTGATTATAAACCTCTCAAGAAAGCTCAGGAAGCCACTGAAAGGAAGCATACAGTTAGGAGATAAAGGGATTGTTTTACAATTATCTCCATAAAATGTTCAATATAATCATAACATGTAATTAGAACACACAAAAAACAGTTAACAAATGTGAAGGAACCATTTATCTACTAACAATAACAAATGATCACAGTTTATTCCATAGGCTCATATGAAAGCAGTGCGTTTTTACCTCCCAACTACACATGCAGGTTTGCCTCCATTTGCAAAGGGGCAGACTGACGCATGAGCATTCTAAGGCTAGCCAGCGAGGTCTATCCAGCCCCTAAGTGGTGCTTTTGTCTACCTTACTGTAGTAGGTAGACTGACACCGCTACTTCCATATACAAAACAACCTGTGGCAAAGTAGAAAATTGGGATTTTCTTTTCATGAAAAGGAAACCCTGGGGCTGGGAAGGTGGCTCAGTGGTAGAGCGCTTGCCTTGCATGCCTGAGGCCCTGGGTTCGATTCCTCAGCACCACATAAGCAAAAAGAAAAAAGCCGGAAGTGGCTCTGTGGCTCAAGTGGTAGAGCACTAGCCTTGAGCTGAAGAGCTGAGGGACAGCAAGTGCTCAGGCCCAGAGTTCAGGCCCCATGACCAGACCCCCCCAAAAAAAAGAAAAAAAGAAAAGGAAACCCTTCTAGTGATGTCTGGTGGATGCCAGCAGATGAGTGAAGTTCAAACGGCCCAGGAGTTGCTCTTGATAGTTCCAGAAAGTCTGGTTACACGGAAACTGTTAGACAGCGCTTCTGGCTTTTGGTAAGTGGAGACAGGTGGAAAAAAATCCCTGGCTAACAGCGAGGAAATATCTGCAGTGAGTCTGTGCAAACCCACAGCCCAGAGCCCTTCAAGAGAGAGTGCCTGGGTGAGTTCCACGGTGTGCTGTGGATGTTCTACAACGCACTACCCTGTGTCTCTGCAGAAAGGCTTCAGGGCTGCCAGTTCAGAATTGGCACTCTCTTCAAAATAAACAACACAGCCACTGCCCTAATTTTATCTCTAGGCTGTGGAAAAGCTAGCAAACTCTAAAGCAGGCTGCCACTGGTGGAGGTCAAATGAGTTGTCAAGTGGCACACTAGATGGAACTAATAAATCAAATCTGCAACTTTGCACACAGAATAAATAATGGGCTACTCCACTCATTAATCCAGCCCCACACAGCCAATTTCCAGTTTAATAAGGGCTTTCACCTACCTTGCCCATCTTGACAGCTTCAGAATGTTCGAGGCCCAGAGCCAGCTGCTCCCAGGTTGGAGCCAGAGCTTTGCAGTGACCACACCACGGAGCGAAGAACTTGATAAAGTGGTTGCCTTTAGTAGAGGGCCAAGAGAGAAGGGGTGGGGGAGAGGATCTGTGATTTACGTCATGCTGTATGGTAAGTTGACTTGAAGAATCAGATCTTTGTTCACCTGCTTAGCAAACCTCAGTTCCCTTGAACCTTTTAAGTGGTAAGGAATGACCTGCAGTCCTATGTTTATAATGAGTTCATAATGATACTCAAAACTAAACCTTTCAAGAATAGGAAACCAATTCACAATTAGAAAACTGGCAGTAAACGGCAAGAATCAGGCAGTTAGCCTGTCTTGTTTATGAACCATAACCATAACCAAGAAGCAATAAATGAGGGTAAGTTTTTCTCCTGCTTAAAAAAATGAAAGGAAGCCAGATACAGGTGGCTTATGCCTATAACCCTAGCTACTCAGAAGACTGAGATCTGAAGATCATGGTTCAAAGACAGCCTGGGCAGAAAAAGCCATGAGACTCATTTCCAGTTAATTACCAAAAAATCTCCAAGTAGAGCTGTGGATCAAGTGCTAGAGTGCTAGACTTGACACAAAAAGCTTAGGGACAGCATCTGGGCCCTGAGTTCAAGCCCCAGGACCAGCGCACACGCACATGCACCCCCACACAACTGAAAGGATGTGAGGTGAGCCCTGCCCTGCTCATGAGTGCATGCAGATTGTTAGGGCTGCTCCCGCTGTAGACACAACCAGACACACAGCAGGCTGAGGTGACGCTGTTCCTAGATGTGACTAGTAATTTACAAGAAGAATTCTGGGAAAGGAGTGTATAAACCACCATGGGGATTCAATCAGCAAAGTCCAAAACATTCTTCAGGCTCACAAGCCAAGTGCAGAAGGAAGAGATGCTAACAGAAATGTGTAAGAACACACATACGAGGTGAGGGAAGGGGTGATGTTGTCCAAAAGGAAATGTACCCTTTACCTGATTTATGTAACTGGAAACTCCATACATGAACATTTTTTTTAAAGGACATACACACAGAAATCTATATAGACGTTCCTCAACTCACAACGGGGTTAAGTCCTGATAAGCCCCCACTGTGTATCAGCGAGCATTTACTGTACCTATAGACCCAATGTAAAACAAAAACTCGTTCAGTTGAGCTAGTCAGGAGCCATCAGTATGTAAAAACAACCAAATCACAGTGCACAGAATAGACACACGAATGATTTTAAGACAGGCAGTATAGAAAGACTGCCACCAGCACCTGGCTTCCCTTTTTTGTTTTGTCTATCATGGGCGCTGTCCCTAAGCTCTTTTGCTCAAGGCTAGCACTTTACCACGGTGAGCCACAGTGCCACTTCTGGTTTTCTGGTGGTTAACTGGTCTGGCTTTGAACCGTGATCCTCAGATCTCAGCCTCCTGAGAAGCTAGGATTACAGGCAGGAGCCACTACACCTGGCTTATTGGAGCGGTTTCTACAGAAGCTAGCAAAGTGCTGGGAGGGAGGGAGGGCTGTGAGACGGATGGGACCCCAGAGGCGGCAGTTTGATGTCTTGGTCTGGAAAGTGTTTGCAGTGTTGCAATTCACTACTGTTTGATCTCTCTGTTGTTATGCCATAAAATAGAAGGTTTAAAAAAATAGTTTTATTACTCTCCTGCCTGGGGGTGGGAGGAAAAATTAAATTCTCAAGTACCATTATCTGGACATTGAAGATTTTTGTCTGTGCTGCTCCACCTGTGGCCAGACAGAATGAGCCAATGGATGCTGATGGTGGCCTGGCTTGAGACTCCACCACACCAATGCTAGTGGCTGCAGCCCCATCACCATGGCAATAAGGCACTGGGGAAATTGTGAAGCACTTATTTGGAACTCATGCTAGGCTAAAAGCATATGCAGACAGGTAGACAATCTGCCCCAGGCTACCGGTGGAGAAATTTCCAGGAACCCACTCAGGTCTGACAGAGCAGGCTGGCAGGAAGCCAGGCTTCGCTAGGAGGAAAGAGCCTCCTGGGGCAGCAGGCAAGGGTGTACTGGGTGCTGCTTACAGCAGGCCTTGCTCTCAGAGTGAGCTGGCATGGACTTACAGGGGCCATCACTAAGAAGATATAATAGGCTGAACCCATTAAGCTCCCGAGGGGAACCAGGTGGAGGTCTCAGGGTTGGAATACAGGTGCAGATTAACTTCTAATAGAAAGAGGGAAATGCCAAAGACATGGCCAGGAGCAACTTTAATAAGCTAGAGGAGAACTCAGGCTCCCAGCATGCAGAAGCTACAAGGTCAGGTACAAGCCTAAGCTTTTCCTCACAGCTTGGTACCTGCTCACATAGAGATTGTTCAGTACTTAGGAGCCCTTCACAAAAATGTGAGCTATAGTACAGAAAGCTGTTACTTTATGTAAGAAGAATATTAAACGGACTCATAAGTAGCAGCAGTCCCTACACACTGCTTCAGGACAGTAAATACATGATTAGCGTTAATATAAACACTTTCTTATCCAAGGGTAGGAGGTAGTTTGTATGCACATTGTGTTTATTTGTGATTTGTGAGGCCTTTGCTTAACATCAGGCTTGCCTATTTACAAAGACAGAAACAAAACGAGGAACAATGTCTAAGAGCAGGTGGGCAGAGAGAGCCTCATCGGGGGACAGGAATTGTGCTGTCTCCATCCTGGCCTTGTCTATAGTGTCAGGAAGCAACACCCACCCTTCTTTCCATCTTACCTTGTGCAACATGCATCTCAAAGTTGCTGGCTGAGAGCTCATACAATCCCTGCTTGAGCTCGGGGGCTCTGGGTGGTTCTGCTTCCGGCTCTGGTGTCTACAGGGAGAAACAAAGCTATGGTCACTGAAGATACAGTGAAGCCACTGAGGTGACTGGCCTCTGATGACCACTCGCACCCAGCACCTCTGTGCAGTGCTGCCGGGTTAAACGAGGTCAGGGGGTCTGGGTGCTTTAGGAGCACACCCCTTACCAGGCTCACCCTGCAGGACTGAGGCTCCAGGGCAGCCAGCTCTACCCCAGAGCTAAACCACAGGAAGAGGAGCAAGGAAAGTCCAGCCCAAACCATGTCTTCTTAGAAATGTAATCTGAGACTTCACATAGAATACAAAATAGCCTTCCCAACAGGCTCAACAGCAGGACAATGGGAAAAAAAACTAATAAAAGAAACCACTGGGGAACAACGGGGCCTGGTTACCCTTAATTCATACAGCGGCAGGACCTGTAGAGCAGAGTAAAACTGCAAAAACTGATAGAAAAGTGGCTGATAGGAAGGATGTGTACCAAATGTAAAGAACGTAACGGACATCACTAAGTTTGGGATGGAACCAGAGAGAACACTCCGTAGAAGATGCTTCTGCAAGTTCAGTGGTTCCCCCCTCATCGTCAGGGGACACTTTCCAAGACCTCCAAGGATGACTGCAATCCCAGACGGAGCCCAACCCTACAGCCAGTGGCTTTTCCTATGCCATGCATGTGCCTAAGGATTATATTTATAATCTGAGTACAGTCGGGGACTAAAAATAATCACAATCCACTGAAAAAAGTTATTCGACACTTGTAAGCACCCACATGAAAGGATGGCTGAGAAGTAGGTGAAGTGAACAGAGCGATACGAAGAGACTTTTAATACCAAGTAGTCACTTGTGGCACCCATAAGGCACACACTTTTGGGTCCTCAGCCACTGCTCAAGTGACCCCCCCAGAATCCTGGGGACTCCACAATGTCATAGAAACCAAACCAACTGCTGAGAGTAGAAAATGAGGACGCTGACATGACTTCTGCATGTATTTGTGCCTTTCCTGTAGTGTGAACTGGGCGCTGTCCTTGAACTTCTTTTTGCTCAGTGCTAGTGCTCGACCCCTTAAGCCACAGGTCCACTTCTAGCTTTTTCAGTAGTCTCACAGACTATTGCCTGGGCTAGCTTCAAACTGCAATCCTTTGGTCTCAGCCTCCTGAATACTTATTATAACAATTGTGAAGGCAAGGCACTGGTGGCTCATGCCTATAATCCTAACTACTCAGGAGGCTGAGATGTGAGGTTCCTGGTTCAAAGGTAGCCCGAGCAGGAAAGTCCGTGAGACTCTATCTCCAATAAACCACTCAGAAAACCAGAAGTGGCGCTGTGGCTCAAATGGTAGAGCACTAACCTTGGGCTGAAGCTGAGGGACAGTACCCAGGCCCAGAGTTCAAGCCCCACGACTGACCAAAAAAAAAAAAAAAAAGTGAGGTGGCACTTGCCTTGCATGCTTGAGGCCCTGGGTTCGATTCTTCAGCACCACATAAGCAGAAAAAAAAAGCCAGAAGTGGTGCTGTGGATCAAATGGTAGAGTGCTAGCCTTGAGCTGAAGAGCTGAGAAACAGTGCCCAGGCCTAGAGTTCAGGCCCACGACCGAACCCCCCCCCACACACACACACAAAAAAGTGAGCAACCAATGCCTGGCCTGACACAACTCCTAGAACACTTTTTTGGCTTTGTAACTTCCTGTCAGGGATGTATTCTACAAAAGAGCCTGGCACTGGTGGCTCACACGTGTAATCCCAGCTACTCAGGAGGATGAGATCCAAAGATTGTAGTTCAAAGCCAGCCCAGGCAGGAAAGTCTGTGAGACTCTTATCTCTAATTAATCACCAAAAACCAGAAGTGGCACTGTGACTGAAAGTGCAAAAAGAGCTCAGGGACCATGCCCAGGCCCAGATTTCAAGCCCCAGGACTTGAAAAAAAAAAAAAAAGTCACTTTGAAGGACAAAAATATTCTTTACAAAGATAAGCAGCAATGCTGACAATCAAAAAATTAGAACCTCAATTCCACTAAGAGTCAAGTTAGAGTAATTCCACAATCCAATCATAAAATATCATCAACAGAGCAACATACAACATAAAATCATTAATGACATACTTATGATTCCAGCTATTTAAGAACAAAGCAGAAAAGCAAATATGGAAATAAAAATAGAGGAAAAATTAAATGGCAGATTGACTTTTTTATATTGCTATTAACACTAAAGAGAAAATTCAGATTTATTCTTCACACATATAAACATGTATTTAGGTATAAATATAAATAAACTTTTTCAAGTTTTCACTTTAAAAAAATCTAAGCTCTGGCAGGATTCAGGTAGCCCATGCGTGTAATTACAGCACTCAGGAAGCAGAGATCTGAAGATCATAGTTCAAAGCCAGTCCATGAGGCTCTCATCTTCCAACTGATCACTAAAAATCTAGAAGTGACACTGACTCAAGTGGTAGAACACTAGCTTTGAGCAAAAAAGCTAAGGGACAGTGCCCAATCCCTGAGTTCAAGCCCCATGACAAGCACAAAAAAGAGAAAAAAGTGCCAGTGTGAGGGCCTGGGGTTCAAACCCAAGGACTGACATACATACACACACAAAATCCAAGTTCCACTTCATCATACCCAAGTGCCACTGGCCACCTTTTATGGCCTTCTACAACCCCCTTCCTCCTCAATTTCTCCAGTTCTAACTTATAACAGTGCTGGAAAAGCCAGCCGGTGGCTCACACCTGTCTATAATCCTAGCTACTCAGAAGGTTGAGATCTGAGGATTGCAGTTCAAAGCCAGCCCAGGCAGAAAGTCCATGAGACTCTTATCTCCAATAAACCACTCAGAAAACCATAAGTGGCACTGTGGCTCAAGTGGTAGAGCACTGGCTTTGAGCTGAAGAGCTGGGGGACACTGCCAGGCCCAGAGCTCAAGCCCCATGACAAAAAAAAAAAACCAGTGCTGGAAATGCAGCATGTCATGTGACCTTTTGAAGTGGTTTTCCCTTCCTCCACTGCTTACTGATGATCCACTGATACTGATGTGTGTCCTTTACACTGCCAAGGAATAGTCTGCAGTATCGAGGCACCAGTGTGCTTAAGATTTACCACTTTAAACCCAATGCTTCCTAATTCCAGCTAACACAAATAAAACTGCTATGCAATAAGTAGATAGATAGCTGTGCTGCTCAGGCCTGTAACCCCAGCTGCATAGGAGGCAGGGATCAGGAGGATCACAAAAGCCAATCCAGACCCACAAAGAAGGAGACCTTACTTGAACCAACCAGCTAGGCTGGTGATCCATACCTGTCATCCTAGGCTAGAGCAAGTGGCCCAAGACTGGCCCTTGGCAAAAATGAAGTGGAGAAGGACGGGGAAGGGATCAAATAGCAGAGAGACTCCTTAACAATTGAAAGAACTTGAGTTCAAACCCCAAAAAAGGGAGAGAAGGAGAAAAGAGAGAGGAAAAAAGGGAGGAAAGGAAGGAAAGGAAAAGAAAGAAAAAAAAGGGCAAGCTTTAAAGTACTCCATAGTTTCAAAAGCTAAACAGAGCAGCATGTAAAAGACTTGGGTTTGACCCCAGCACTACATTCAAACTCAATGAATTTCAGAGTAAGCACTCATCACTCTGAAACTTTCTAGGCAGCTTCATGGTAACACAAAGGGACCTCCTAAGACTATAAATATTGTACAAAGATTTTGGCGTTTGTGTGTGTGTGTGTGTGTGTGTGTGTGTATGTGCATGTGTGTGTATGTGCGTGTGCATGTGTGTGTTATCCCTAACACAAATAGAAAGCATCAATGAGTTTCATGTTTAGCCTTGGGCCCCATCTCAAGATATTATGTATATGCAAACATTCCAAAATCCAAAACACTCAACACTTGCTGCAAGTTGTTTTGGGTAAGGTAAGGGATACTCAGCTCATATTCAAACTTGTCCAGAGCAAGAACACTATCACTGTGACAAGAGATCTGACGACAAATAGGGAGCTCAGATCCCTGTTACTCGGAGAACCTAAATCATGGCGCCTGGATTCTATAGTTCTAGAGTGGATTCCACACAGCATTCCCTCTACATGCAGACAGCAAATGACCTGTGGACTTCCATGCTGGACCCAAACTTGCCTGTCCTCCTCTGTATGCACTTGAGGCTGCTACTTACTTCCCTTATGGAGTTTTTCCTGAGACAATCTTACCAACCTGACCCAGGCTGCTGAATAAAGCCCTCATAGAAGATGGGCTTGGGGGGGGGGGGCAACATTTAAAATTTTTCTGAGGCTATTAACACCTCTTTAAAATTCTCCTCATATCCTAAACTGTCCCCTTTCCAAGAAAGGAGGACATTTTCCCAGAAAAATGTGAAGCTGAAATCTGTATCCATACAGATTTAATCTGTATAGAAGTTAAGTCTGTATGGAAATTACTCAGCCAGCCTTCTTGCCCCTAAGATGAAAGGGCTTTTCCCCACAAATAAAAGGAGGTTGTTAACTCTGCTGAACCCTATTTGATGCCATGAAGCAATACTCTTCTCCATGCAGTTAATTTTAAGCATGTACTATCATAGCACTAAAGCAGCAACTGAGTTTCTGAGTAGCTGTGATATCCAGAGAGAGTACAGGACAGTGGAGTCATGCACATCTGCTGGAAAGTGACACCAGTGAGCTGCAGAGCTCCAGATGATGGAGGGGGAGGTGGGGGAGAGGCCCCAGGGGCATGGCGCATCTGCAGGTAGCCACAGGCCACCTCCACACCAGCACACGCTGCCCTGACCCAAGCAGTCGTAATTAAGTGCTGACACTGAAGCCACAGACTTCAGATGCTCTTGCTATTATTAACTCATCATAGGCTTCCAACAGGGGATGCTCACCATTCCCTAATCCTAAAAACACACAGCTACACTGTCCAAGCACACACCACCCCATCTCTGTGTGCCCAGGCCCTCACCTTTTATCAGGAAGCACCAGACACAGGGAGGTACTTAAGGAATACTTTATGACTGCAGTAAGTTACAATAAAATGAAAACTTTTAACATAGGTAGGCAGCAGAGGAAGGGACATTTTTCTTAGTTAAGCAACATTCTCACAGTGTCCTCGCAGTACCCCCCCACACACACATGAGATGAAGACTAAGAGCACTTGCTAAGGGTGGTAGATTACATGATCAGCGAAGCCATCAAGGGCCTTGGGAGACAGAGAGAAAAGGAAAGAGCCACAGTCTGCCCACAGCTGGTGGGATTAAAGCTACACACCACGGGGCTGTTAGAGAGGTGAAGGGCAAAGGTCCTGGTAGAGAACTGGAGGGCCCAGAGGCTAAGCTGCCCCCAAATGGAGGAAGGAACAGAGAGAGAGGGGTGGTCACTCACAGCCGGCTCCTCACTCAGTGTCTGCAGCATCCAATTCTCCAGGGCCTGGAAGTCCCGGGGACCCTGGTACTTCACTGCTTCTTGGCCAGGCTTAAAAAACTTGAGGCTGCAATAACAACAACAGTTAGGCAGAGCAGGGGTCTAAGACACTTCAAAGTTAAAGGAATTATGAACTTCACTGAGAGCCAGACAGAAGTGAGCAGGCCAGAGCAGTTGGCCAGGTACCTGACCCCCTGATAAAAACTTTGAAGAGAAACATTAAAATTATGCTCCAGGACATAAATATATTCATGTAACCCCCGATTGTCAGAAGTTTCTGATGTTATTCAAGGCGTTATGAAAACCAAGGTGAAAACTTGCTGGAATTAAAACCCAGTGCTTACTGCTCTATGCTTGGTGCATGAGTTCTGAAGCTGCATCTCCCCGTTATTTGTGCCCTATCCTTCCTGGCAAGGTACCCATCATCTTTTGCTGCTGCTGCTGGATGTGCAGAGGATGAAGACAAAGCATGATGTCACTGTATTATACTACGCTGACAGATATCAGACTGTCCTGCAACGCTATCAGAACTCAAGTTTCCAACTGAAAGTGCATCCTGGACATTCACTTGCTTCCTCCTGGAGCAGGATCTCTTCTTTCCTTATACACACTGGCGTCTGAAGGAATCTGCAGAGAGGGTGTGGGAATAGTCTTTCAGTGGTGAACAACAGACCTAACCTGAAGATGGAACTGGCCCTTCCTGGCACAGGGCCACTCCATTGGTCATGGGAAAATATGATGGATGTGAAACTTCACACATGTCAAAGATGACTGGACAAAAATGTGGCTTCTGTCAGAAAAAACAGGAAAGAAATACAGAGTAGGGTTTGAGGGCAGGCCCATTTATCTTAAGAAACCCCTATACCTCCATAGCACAAATGCAGGGGGCTGTGAGTCAGTGCACCATGTCCAGAATCAGCTTTATAAATCAGTGTGTTCAGAAACAAGATCTACAGGCTTACAGAGTGCCACAGGCAGTTCAGGCTGTTATACCAGAACACTACAGACCGTGATGGTTGCAAACAGCAGAGATGGATTTCTCACAGTTCTGGAGACTAGAAGTCTAAGATAAGGTGCTGGTGCATTCTGCATCTCCGAGGGTTTTCAGTTCTCCAAGGCACCTTCTCCCTCAGTCCTCACACACCAGAAGCAAAATAGTTCTCTGGAGTCTCTTCAGCAAGCATGAACCCATCCGCAAAGGCTCTGCCCCAATGACCTGGACCTCTCCCAAATGCTATCAATACCATCACTTGGGGTTAGAAGTTCAATATAAATATCTTAGAGGAAGCAAACCATGCTAACTCTACTTAGCATGATGATTCACAGCTATGCAAGAAAAGCAGCACGAAAGTGAAAAGGGAGTCCTGGCCTTATTGAGAACCTACAATTATGTTAAGGGCACAGGTGAGGTCCCTGGTGCTCAGGTGGTCTATGAGGTACCTCTGAGGAAGCACAAGCCCCTGTTCCCACTTTCTCCATTGCTTATACAGAACGGCTGCACTTTCAACAGGGTTCTGGTCAGAGTTGAAAACACGGTTGAGTTGAAAAGGCATTCAATAACTAACTACCAAATACCAGAGCTTAGTCCAGCCTGCCTTAAACATGCTCAGACCCTCCCATTGCCTACAGCTGACAGAATCATCTAATGCAACCTTATTTTATAATAGAGGGCTTGTTATCTCATGTTCTGAATGTCTCAGGTCATCTGGGTGACCCCACTCCCCAAGAAAATCCCAGATCAAACCATCAGCAAGTTGGGACTATCTGCAATTAAAATATATAACGGGCTGGCACCTGTGGCTCATGCTTGTAATCCTAGCTACTCAGGAGGCTGAGATCTGAGGATCATGGTTCAAAGCCAGCCCGGCCAGGAAAGTCCGTGAGACTCTTATCTCCAATAAACCACCAGAAAACCAGAAGTGGCACTGTGACTCAAGTGGTAGAGCGCTAACCTTGAGCTGAGGGACAGCGCCCAGGCCCAGAGTTCAAGCCCTATGACAAAAAAAAAAAAGAAAGAAAGAAAAGAAGAAAAAAACTGTATAAGGTAAACATCTAATTTGTAAGTTTAAACAAAATTCTAACTGGAATTAGCCAGTATACTGTGCCTCCAATGAAGATCATACAAAAGCCAACACTATAAGCCAAGTCCAAGTACGCTATCACCACTAAGAGCACCCTCACCAGCCAACGGGCCTCCTATAGCTGGAGCAAAGTGAGCTGGAGGCAGAGACACGGCAGTTGCTCGCTGGCCTTCACCTTCCCCGCCCGCCCCCTCCCCCGTGGAAAACACAGGGTCCTCACATCACAAAGAAATGGGTTATCAAACTCATTTATTTCTCTGCTAGTGTTCAAACACAGACTTAACCTGTGACTTTTTTTTTCACAACTTGGTCCACACTGAACAAAATCAAAAATTCAAATTAAAAAATGTTAATAACACTTGTTAGACTGAAAGATCTTTGTGACCTGACCCAGTTTGAGATCCCGCCTTAGTATGTTCAGAGAGTGCAGGGCAGGGGGAGACCTTAGGCTTCCAGTGCAGGCCTTCTATTTGGTCTGAAGTGCATGAATTCAATTCTCACTGCTACTAGAGGCGAAGGCGGTGATAGAGACCAGGCTCAGGGTACAAGCCCATGATTCTGCTGCTACTACTAACCTCCTGCACAGGCATTTGTGTCTCTTTCAAGGAGGCTGTAGGGGAGAAAATCTCCACTTAGGTGTCACTCTGGAAAAACTGTAGAAAATTTCTATTGCTGGAATGGTAATGGGGGTTAAACTGAGACCCCTAAAACGGAGCTGTTGAAATTCTAATACCTAACTCAGAAGTGATCTCATTTAGAAAACATGATATTCACAGAGGTGATCAGTTATGATGAGTTCACTACAGTAGTCCCTAATTCACTATGACTGATCTCCTTAAAACAAAGGGAAATTTGGAGAGAGACATGCATACAGAAAGAAGGCCATGTGAAAACAGGGCTCGAGTAATACAATACCAGCCAGGGGATGCAAGGGCTACCAGGTGCTAGTCTGCACCTGGAATGTCTCTCAAGAGCCTGTGTGCTAACGGAGATGAGGCAAAGGATTCTCCTACAAGACTGAGGGGGAGCAGAATCCTGCTGATTGCTTAATTTTGGTATTCTAGCTTCTGGATGCTGAGACCATATATTTCTAATGCTTTTAGCCGTCCAAGTCTAATATCAACTAATACAGATACTTCCCTTCAGCCCAGCCACTGCTAAGGGTTTCTCAGATGATTTTTTTTTTACTCAATGAGAATCATTTCCCTTAAATATAATCAGCCATCTCTATGAAATTCTCACTCCAACTCAGTGTATCAAGGGAGAATGACATAAAATCACCTAATTCAGGTACTGCCACAATTCTATGAGATAGGTACTATTTTAAAGGAAGCAAAAACTCACACAGAAAATAAATGCACTAATGCCTTTATGTAACTATATGTGTACACAACACTTCCTCTTGTACTCTGCTAAAAACAAACAGACAAAAACAAAACTATTCTTGGGCCAGTCACTGAGGTCTCACACTTTTTTTTTTTTTTTTGGTCAGTCATGGGGCTTGAACTCTGGGCTTGGGCGCTGTCCATGCGCTCTTCAGCTCAAGGCTAGTGCTCTACCACTTGAGCCACAGCGCCACTTCTGGCTTTCTAGTGATTTATTGGAGAGTCTCACAGACTTTACTGCCTGTGGTGGCTTTGAACCGTGATCCTCAGATCTCAGCCTCCTGAGTAGCTAGGATTGCAGGCATGAGCCACCGGCACCCAGCGGGTCTCACACATTTAATCCGAGTTATTCAGAAGACTGAGATCTGAGGACTGTGGTTTGAAGCCAGCCCAGGCAACAAAGTCCATGAGACTCTCATCTCCAGTTAACTACCTAAGTTAAATAAATAAATAAATGCCAGAAGTGGAATTGTGGCTCAAGTGGCGAGCAGTAGCCTGAAAAAAGTACAGGGACAGTGCCCAGGCCCTGAGTTCAAACCACAGGATACACGTATGTGTGCACACACACACACACACACACACACGAAAAGAATGCAGTGATGGGAAGGGCTGGGAAGGGGAAACAAAGGAGGAGGTAACAATGCTTGATAAGAAATGTACTCATTACCTTGCCCAGGTAATTGTAACCCCTCTGTACGGTATTTTCACAATTAAAAAAAAAAAAAGAATGCAGTAAAGCCCTGAGTTCAAGACTCAGTACTGGCACAAAACTATTCTTGGACATTTCTGCAGGCCTGTGGTCATAGGGAACCTCTCACCCATTGTTGTAGTGTGAGATCTTTTTCATCTTTTTAACACCTAAACACCAGTGCCTGTTTTACTTGGGATAACTATCTTCTGAATAGCCAGGACACAGGATCCAGCATAGGTTTATACAAGAGAGAGACAGCATCTGGAGTGATACTGCGGTACCTTTAACCACGTCCTGCACACCCTGAAGCTTTCCCACCTCAGAGCAGCTTCAGTTTCAGCCTTCCTGTGACATGTTTTGTGTAGTTAGCAGTGCAGGAGTGCACACAGGCTGGGTTACATCCAACCTACCTCTATCACTCTTGCCTCCAAGGCTACAAAGCACACAGCAGTGAGCAATAAGTACTAAGTATGCTAAGTACACACAGTAGCACAGTTTCTATTGATCTGATATATAGGCTGGTATTGTGGCACTTCGATTAGCAAACCTTAACTGAAGACCAACAGTTCTAGAGTCCTTTGTGGAAAGACCAAATTTCCAAGTGTAGGAGAAAATCCAATATTGACTAGTGTGCTTGGATGACTGTTAGAGGTGGGGTGAGGGTGTCATTGTCACCCGACTGCATAATGGGGGACTAGGATTCCACTATGACCCCCCCTCTTAGGATGGAAGAATTCTTACTTTATAAACACGGGCTTGCATACTACTCAGGTAATGAATTCTTTCCTTGATTATAACTAGTAGTTGGGAGCTGCAGTGGCCAACCTGCCCCCTCTGGTGGAAACAGCATCTTCATCTGGGGCTAAAACTCAAGATCCTTGCATTTTACTCATGGCTGGTGTTCTACCTTTTGAGTTATGCCTCCAGTTTCAACTTCTTGATGACTAACTGGAGATAGGAGTCTTGAGGATTTGTCCGTGCAGACTGGCTTTGAACCTCAATCCTCAGTTCTCAATCTCCTGAGTAGCTAGGATTAACAGGTGTGAGCCACAAGCATGCACCATCCCACCCCACACACTCCCTGCCTGTTTTTGTTTTTTTTTTTTTTGGGGGGGGAGGCCTGAGACCAGGACTCAAACTAAGTATCTGTCACTTTTGCTCATTAGCTAGCACTCTACCAACTGAGCCATGCCTCCAGCGCCCCGCCCCAGTTTTATACCTCATCTTCTGCTATTATATGTATGGTCCCACATCCAAACTCAGGTTGAAATTTCATCCCCATTGTCAAGTGTTGGTTTATTATGGTGGTTTTATTTTTTGTTTTGTTGGTACTGGAGATTGAACTCAGGGCCACTCATTTGAAGGCAAATGTTCTACCACTTCAGTCACAAACCCAGGCCTACAGCATGAGGCAAGAGGTAAGGAGAGAGAATCAGGATTAAATGAAGTCATGATGGTAGGGTCTCCACCGGTAATTTTATAAGAGGAAGAGAGATGCAAATAAGGAAGTGCACTGTTCTACCACGTGATGCTCAATGCTACCTCAAGACTCTGAAGAGTTGTCACCAGCAACAATGCCCTTACTACATACAGGCCATCAGCTTTGGCCTTCCAGAATTGTAGGGGGAAATAATCTTCATCCTCTGAGTAAATAATCATCCAGTCTTTGTTCAGTTACAGCAACATAGAAAGGACTAAAATGTCCCTTTTGTTAAATAAGTCAGTGCTTGTCATCTTTCTGTTACTGTAACAAATACCTGCCATAATCCTCTTATAAAGGGAGGAAGTTTACTTTAGCTCACAGTATCCCAATATCTACTTTAAAGACAGCCCCAATGGCTAAGCTTTCTTTCATTAGGTCACATCTCCTAAAGGTTCTGTCACCTACCAATAGTACCAGGGTAGGGACTGGGGGCTAAGACTTTAACACAGGGCCTTCAAGGAAAAGTTGTTCACACCCTAGCAGATACAATTTGTCTCAAACTCCAAACACTCCTACTGTCCAGGGAGCATTAAGTATCACCTATTAGAGCTGCTGGCATTTGGTCTGCTACTCTTTACCACCCCAGTGCTAGTCACATGAAATATAATCTAGGAATAGTAGTTGAGAATCACTAAAAATCCTAATCTAAGATGGATGAGGGGCTGGGAAAGTGGCTCAGTGGTAGAGCGCTTGCCTTGCATGCATGAGGCCCTGGGTTCGATTCCTCAGCACCACATAAGCAGAAAAAGCCAGAAGTGGTGCTGTGGCTCAAGTGGTAGAGCGCTAGCCTTGAGCTGAAGAGCTGAGGGACAGCGCCCAGGCCCAGAGTTCAAGCCCACAACAACAAAAAAAAGATGGATGAGAAGCTGTGTACTGATGGCACTCTGTAATCCTAGCTTCTTAAGAGACTGAGATTTGAGGATCAAGGTTCTAAGCTAGCCCAGGCAGGTAAGTCTGTGAGATTCATCTCCGACTAACCAGCAAAAATCCAGAAGTAAAGGTGTAGAGTGCTAGTGGTAGAGTACTAGCCTTGAGAAAAAAAAAAAAAAAAGAAAAAAGCCAAGCGAGACCAACACTGTAGTTCAAGTCCAGTACCAACACACACACACAAAAGTGGGGGCTGGGGCTGGGAAGGTGGCTCAGTGGTAGAGCACTTGCCTTACATGCATGAGGCCCTGGGTTCGATTCCTCAGCACCCCATAAGCAAAAAGAAAAAAGCTGGAAGTGGTGCTGTGGCTCAAGTGGTAGAGCACTAGCCTTGAGCTGAAGAGCTGAGGGACAGCGCCCAGGCCCAGAGTCCAGGTCCCACGACCAGACCCCCCCCCAAAAAAAAGTGGGTAACACAGTCTGTGGGAAATGTATCAGTGACATCACATAGGGCAGGATCCCAGGAAGACCCCACGATTGTCCCACAAACACATTCCCTCATGAGCACATTGCTTATACCAGAGAAGTGTCCCTGTGGCTTTCCCACACAGTAAACAATGTATCCTCATCAGTATCTCTCTCCCCTATCACACTGTCTCATAGAGGAAAACCTAACACTGATTCATTAAAGGTTGCTTTCGATACAAATGAACAAAGCAATCTATAAGAAGTACAGCATTAAGTGCCATCTTTCCTAAAATCTGAGTGCCTGCTCTCACCTCACAGTCTCCTCACTCCAGATGTACAAAGACTCGCCAAGGCACCCCTGCAGATAGTGGCCACACAGATGGGGAAGCCACAGCCCCGTGAGACACACGTCTACCCTTCCCTCCCACTCACGTGGGGTATCCCCGCACGCCCTGGGCAGAGCACACGTCCGAGTCAGTCGTGCAGTCTACTTTTGCCACGTAGACCTTGGCATCCTCCATGCTGTTGTACTTGTCTCCCAGCTCATTCCATATTGGCTGCAGCCGCTGGCAATGTCCACACCTGTAACAAAGAGAGGGAAGCAAACAGCCTGAGTGCCAGGTCCTGGGTGCCCGGCCCACCTGATCCACCAGGCAACAGGCTCTAGCCTTTCTTCTCTCAACAGCTCCTGTCTTCTCTCCTGCTCCTGTCTCCACCCCTCCAGAGCGGCCACTTCAGCATCAAATCAGAACTTAGCAAGGCATTTTTTTAGTTCCTTTTTGACCTCCATATCAAAACCCGTCTTCTTTTTCCTTTTACCTGGGCCTTTGTGGTGTTGGTATTTTCTAAAAAGGATAAATTGCCGGGCGCTGGTGACTCATGCCTGTAATACTACTTACTCACAAACCTGAGGTCTGAAGATGGTGGTTTGAAGCCAGCCTGAGCAGGAAAGTTAATGAGACTCTTATCTCCAATTAATTACCAAAATGAGTGGAAGTGAAGTTGTGGCTCAAGTGGTAGAGCATGAACCTTGAGCAAAAAAGCTCAGGGACAATGCCCAGGCCCTGAGTTCAAGTCCCAGAACCAGCACACACACACACACACACACACACACACACACACACACACACAAAAGTTTTGACTCTAGAGCTTGGTAATGCCCAGGCCCTGAGTTCAAGTCCCAGAACCAGCACACACACACACACACACAAAAGTTTTGACTCTAGAGCTTGGTAATGCCCAGGCCCTGAGTTCAAGTCCCAGAACCAGCACACACACACACACACACAAAAGTTTTGACTCTAGAGCTTGGTACACTCTCTCCTCTTGATGCTTTCTCCCTAAACCTCTCCAAGCTAATTTCTGTTTGCCCTTCAGGTTGAGTTTGGCTGTCCCTTATTCCAAGTCTGTCTTACTTTCCAGGCTGTTTGGTATCCATTCTCTTTCATCTTCTCCTGAGAATATCACCTGCTCTCCCTCTACAGCAGTAGCTTAGCACTTCTTATTGCAACTGTTCCTCTGGCTAATAAAGAGTAGTTTAAAAAAAAAAAAAAGGTGCTGGTGGCTCATGCCTGTAATCCTAGCTACTCAGGAGGCTGAGATCTGAGGTTCAAAGCCAGCCTAGGCAGGAAAGTCTGTGAGACTCTTATCTACAGTTAACGACCAGAAAACCAGAAGTGGTGCTGTGGCTCAAGTGGTAGACCGCCAGCTTTGAGCTAAAGAGCCCAGGGACAGCACCCAGGCCCAAAGTTCAAGCCCCACAACTGATTTAAAAAAAAAAAAAACTGTAGCCACTCAAACTTCTAGGGTTGATATAATCAAATATCTATTTGTAATATTAACTGAGGGGATTTACACATCTTAAAAGTCACTGATCACTTAAAAGTGCTGATGGCTGTGCTATGTCCTGGCGCCACTCTTCACGTTCCAGGCCAGCATCACCACTCTCTCATCAACTGCACAGACCTCTGTAGTGTCATACTTCAGATCTGAATGAATGAGACAACACTGGAAACTTTATCCCACACTTCAAGGACAAACACATAGCATTATGGAACATGGGCATCTTGATTTCTCTAGTAAGCTGTTCATGCCTACAAAGTAAATATTTGGTGTGTGCTGCTTTTTAAGTGATTTCTGACAGAGGACCTCCAAGATAGGCATCTAAAGCAGCACTGAGAAAAGTCTCCTTTAGCGTTTTTCTGAGCAGCACTTTTGTCATTAGCTATGACAATTCCTGCTTTAAAAGGGCCTCAAAGAAATGGAGTGTAGCAGCTCACTCCCACCATCCTGGCTACTCAGGAGGTGAAGAGGACCACATTCAGAGGCCATCCAAGGGAAAAAGTTAGTGAGACGTGATCTCAATCAATAAGCTAAGTTTGGCGATGCACAATCTTCCCAGCTGTGAGCCAGGTATAGGAAGGAAAAATCACAGTCGGCAGCCAGCCTTAGGCTGGCTCTATTTGGAAAATAAAGCAAAAAAGGTGAAAGGAACGGCTCACATGATAGAGCACCTGCCTAGCAAGTGTGAGGCCCTAAATTCAAACTGCTGTAGCACCAAGGAAAAATAAATTCCTCAAAAATTCTCTTTTCCAGAAAATGATTGGGAGAGACAACTCAGTGCTATTTCTTATTAGCTGAGAAGGTAAACATAGACTCTAGCATACCCTTGAGCTTGGCAGTTTCTTAGCTCAATGAATTAAAAAAAAAACAACAACACCAAAAAAACGAATGCATTGATGAACTCAACAAAGTTTTTAAACAGGAAGAAAGAAAATTTTCAAAAGCCAAGTCCACAGAACCCTGAATCCCACATGCAATAGGCAGCCTGAAATTTGTTCCTCAATTGGCCTGGGTTCTGGCATGCTCCCCACCGCTCCAGCTCCTTACCACACAAGTATGACACTGCTGTGTAAAGAGTCAGATCTGTTATCTAGTCTACTCAAAGCTGGAGGAACACCTGGCGGTGAAGACATCCTGAGAGAGGCAGAGCAGCCACTGACAGAGCAGTAGCCTGCGGGATTTGCAAGTGCAGGTCTGCTGGTAGAGGAACTTGGTCAGGTAAGCTCATTTTAGAGCTTTTCAACTCTGCATCCTTGTCTAGTCCTTTCCACGAGATTCGGTTAGCTGTAATCCTACCAACTCAGGAAGCTGACAAGAGGTTTGCGGTTCAAAGACAAGCCGGATGAGAAAGTTCATGGGACTCGTATCTCCAATAATTACCAAAAAAAGCTGGAAGTAGAGCTGTGGGTCAAATGGTAGAGCACTAGCCTTGAGCACAAAAGCTCAGGGATAGTGTCCAAATCCTGAGTTCAAGACCCAGGGGAGACACACACAGACACAAACACAGACACACACACACACACACACACACACACCTGTGCACGCGTGTGAATAGGATAAATAACAGGACACACACACACACACACCTGTGCACGCGTGTGGATAGGATAAAGAACTTCGGGTGGCTCACACTTGAAGTTTTAACTTAGGAGGCTGAGATCTAAGGATCACCAATTGAAGCCAGCTGGGGTAGAAGTGTGGATCAAGTAGTAGACTACTACCCATGAATGAAAATAACCTGAAAAGGCCAAGCCAGAGCTCAAGACCCCAAGTTCAAACTCCAGTACGAAAAGAAAAGAAAAGGAAAGGAGAGAAAGGAAGAAAGGAAAAAAGAGAGAGAGGAGAGGGGAGAGGGGGAAGGGGGAAAGGGGAGGGAGGAGGGGGAGGGAAGGAAGAATGAGAGAGAGAGGAAGGAAGGAAGGAAGGAAGGAAGGAAGGAAGGAAGGAAGGAAGGAAGGAAAAGAGTAAGTTCACTATGAGCCTACTATATTCCCAAAATCTGAGGATTACAGTTTAAAGCCAAACTGGGCAAGACAAATCTGTGAGACCCTGATCTCCAAATAATCAGCAAAATGCTGGTCTGGAGGTATGGCTCAGGTGGTGGACTGCCAATCATATATGAAAAAAAGCTGAAAAGGCCAAGGCCCTGAGTTCCAGCCCCGGTGCTGGCATATACACAAAAAGAACAAGTTCACTGAACATTCAATGAAAACTGACCATCCTGGGCATCAGCAAGCAGGTGAGCCATTCCCACTCCCAGTGGCAGTGCTGGACCACAAGTGCCACCCACTAGTTGGTCTGGCAGGCTCTGTACAGACAGCTGCAGTCAGAAGGTGGCCTGTGGCCAAGTGACAAAGCGACCTGGGCAGGAAAGTGTATGAGACGATTATCTTCAATTAACCACCAAAAAGCCAGAACTTGAGCTGTGACTCAAAAGTGCCAAAAGCTCAGAGACAGCACCCAGGGCCTGAGTTCAAACTCCAGTACCTGCACCAAAACAACAATAACAACAACCCCTAAGTTAGTACAACATAACACTTACTAACTACATTACTATCTACATGTTAATGTTTCTTTAACAAAAAAGAAAGAAAGAAACAAAGAAGGAAAGAAAGAAAGAAAAAAAGAGGAAGGAGGGCTGGAAGTAGAAGAAGCTAGCCCAGGCAAAACCTTGAGGCCCATTCTGAAAAACACTAAAAGCACTAAAAGGGGACTGAGGGCAAGGCTCCAGTGGTAGAGCACCTGCCTAATAAGCCCCATAACTTCAAAGAAAGAGAAGGTGGGGGGTGGTTACTGTGTTGAACTCAGGGCCTTGTGCTTGTTAATTGTTAAGCAAGAGTTCTTCTACTTGAGCCAGGCCTCTAGCTAAAAGTAAAGGATCCAATGGGATTGTTACTCTCAGAGTAACTATTACCATTGAATGATTGGATTATGCACCAAAATTATTTTGTGCACCACAAGAACTTTAAAGAATTCAAGTCAGCTAGTCTTGGGAACTTGAAACAATGCATTCCATACATATATTTTTAGTTAATACATAATAGTTCTGAGCTAGACTGGCTCCCAACGTGTATTACTCCTCCTCCCCCCCCAAAAAAATGAGCTGATAATACTGTAAACAGACTGACTACGGGGTTGAGAGAAAAAAACTTTCTCCCACTTCAAAAGTTACAACTTCTGAATAAGCCATTTTCTTAGGTAACAATTCCCACATCTCTTTCCCCAATAAACCTCTCCTCACTGAACAACGCCAGACAATCTCCCACAAAGTGCTTGTTCCCTACCCTTAGGGCTTTCTCCTCTGGTTCCTGAGACCCTGGCATCCTCCGGGCACCTAGGCCTCAAGCAAGGTGTGCTGTGTGTCACAGGTAATTTCTAGGGTCAAGCTCCCTTGGACTGGTCTCCAAGCCCCAACCAGAGAACCTCAGAGCGTGAGCCGTGCCTTTGCACCAGGCCCTTTGCAGATGCTCATCTGGCGGGCTGACAGCCTTTACTTGTGGGCTCTGAAGGCACACTCCTCTCTCTCCACACCAAGCTGTATGGGCCCCCAGAATCCGTCCCATTTCCAGCTTCTAAGGAACCCCAGTGTGAACAACCCCCTCTCCCCCACGGGGCGCGCAGCAAGTGGGAAATTAGGCCCAAAGTGATTCTCCGGGCTCGGGGTCGGGCTCGTGGCCAGCAGGAAGGGCTCCCCGGGGCCCGCTGCGCCCGGCCTGCCCTGCCCAGGAAGTTTGGGGTGCAGGGCAGCAGACCATCAGGCCTTCCAAGAGAGCACCCCACTTTGCCCTCCGATGAGTGCGGGCGGGGGAGG
>NW_012267248.1:7736941-7768734 GCF_000151885.1 Dipodomys ordii
GCTGGGCGGGTGGGAAAGGAGCCTTGGGGCCCGGCCCGGAGGGCGGCCCACCTCCCCAGACGCGGGCTCTCCTGCTGCCTTCTCCCCCTCCACCCTCCGACACACACACCCGTGCGCCCGAACGCTGGCCGCCCGGGAAGCCACAACCCCTGTTCATCTGGGTCCCACCAAGGCCGCTGGGTTTCCGGCCAAAGGCAGAAAAACGCTGATGTCAGCAGAAGGTGGGAAGGCTCACACCTTGGGGTGAGTCAGACTCTTGGCCAGGTCTGCAGTACTTGGGGGGCCTAGGCCCAGAGGTGTCATCACACTGCGTCCCGAGCTGACCTGGTTAACTGACAGCGAAAGGGCCTCAAGGAAGTCAAAGAGACCCTGTCCAGACGGGGAGCCCTCCTCTCATGACTGGTGTCCCCATGGTGACCAGTGTGCCCAACTCAAGCTAGGTATGAAAATGAAGGCCAGCCCGCGCTGGTGCCTCTCACCTATAAACCTAGCTCCTCAGGAGGAGATCCGTAGGCCCAGTCTGAGGTCGGCGAGGGCAGACAAACCCTAGAAAACCCTTATCTCCCCTCAACCAGCAAAAAGCCATTAGAGGAGGCATGGCTTAAGCGATCGAGAACTAGCCACTGCAACAGCCCTCCTCTGAACTGGCCTTCTGAAACACTGAGAGGAATCTTCTAGGTTGGGATGCCTTGTGTCTCACTCCTGAATCCCCTAGCCTGGAGGACTTTACAAGTTACACCAGCAACCACACCTCTATGGTTCATACCTATACACACATTTTTTTTATAGCAAATAGCAGTGGAAGGTTCTAGCCCTTCCTGAGTCACTGGAGCTAAATGAGAATCAGGTCATTATTCTCTAACCTCAGCTTCATCAACTTTTAACCTTGATTTGCCCAGCACTAAACCCATCCATTATTTCCTCCGGTACCTATTCTGAAATGTTTTAAACTTGAAATATGAGAGCCATCTCCTTCCTTATATTGAGGCAAAATCCACAGATGAAGAGACAGGGAAATATTTTTTAACAAATAGCAAAATGGCCAGACTTACAAACAGGAAGTAAACTAAAAGCAGATATGCTCCTCTGCCACCATATCTCCTAGACCCTTTTCAAATCTCCTTTGAAATGGAAAAAACAAACAAACAAACAACCAAACCTATGAACCCTTCATGTGGGTAGAGACCGAAAAAATGAAAAGACAAATCTGGCTAAAAGAAAGCCCTAAAGGTTACCAGAGTCTCAGGAGGGCCTCATCCATCTTACCCACACAGAATTATCACCTGAGGATTAGCAGTTGCTATGATTTGACCACGTGTTTTCTCTCATCTCAGAAAGTATAAAAACCATGGTTAGGGAACCACGGTTTTGGGTCCTTAACTCTCATTTCTGGCATGGGGAGCAGGAAAAATTCTCTCTCGTCTCAGTTTCTCCTTACTCTTACCCTATTTTACAAAAATAATCCTTGCTATAAAACTTTAGCCTTATGAAAATCTCCTTTTGGTGAGACACCCCGAAATGGTTTTCATGAGGAGATCTCAAGGGCCTGTGGTTTTTGCATGGAAATTGGGAAGCTGGTGGGCAGAGATGGAGGGGAGGACCTCTCATTCTTTCTCCTGTGGCCATATCTCTTTGTGTCTCTAAATTCAAGGCAAGCACATTTTTGGAATCTATCATTTCTTTTCACCATTCTCAGACCCTTAGCTGGCCCTCACAGCAGTGGCTGTGAGTCTCTGTTCACATGGCTCAGAAACTAAATTTCCTAAAGAAAGCCTGCCTATGTCAACTATGACAGTTGACTGGTCCAACCTGGACCAATACATAACCACTGTCGTGAAAGTCCTGGCCTGTGGGGTTAAAATGCCAATTCCTTCATCTACCATTCTAGGCCTGCCATGATGTGCAAGTGTCCCTGTGAAACTGACTGATGGCTAGAACTCCAGGGCTTCTCTCATCTGCGATGGTGTTATGTTTTCTAATGTCTCCTGGAGCTTTCTACTGTGCTACCCAATCCAACAAAGTATCTCTTCTTACACATCTGATTAGATAGCTCTATGATGCTCAAGTATTGCCTACTTGTTTTCAAAGTCAGGGAGAAAGGGAAGAGCCTTGTTTCCCATTGCGTCTTCCAAATCATTTCTTCTGACTTAAAAACCCTCAGCTCCCATTAAATTGATGCTATTGAGTATGGCACTGTCTGCCCTTCTAGATTTTGTCATTTCTTCCAGGCCATCCCCCTTCTTCCCTCCAGTCTAGTTCCTGGCTTAAAGAATTCCTGGACACACTTTATTTCTCGTGCCTTCAGACAGTCTGTTTGTAACTCCCTCCTAAAAGGAAACATTTGTCATCATCAGAATTTCCAAAATCTGTCAAGCCTAGCATTTGTCCTTGTTACCATTTGCAATGTCTGAAGAAAAAAAAAAAAAAAGGTGCTGTGGTTGGACCTTGAATGTCAGTCCCCAAGGGCATATGTGTGTGAAGTCTAGCCCTGGGTGATACTATCACAGATACTTACAAGCTGCTGAAAAGCACTGACTCCTTTCTTGGGTCCACAGATTAACTAAAAGCATCTCCATTTCTATTTTGCTTCTGAGTTCTTTACTCTGAGATTTCTCTCTCCTGCAGATACTTTGCCATCGTGGAATCCAGAAAAAAACAGACACACCTGCCTGGTATAAATGACTTATTTACCCCACAATTGATAAATCAATAACAGAATCACTCCCCATATAAAGTCTGAGATAATGACTCGGAACACACCTGTGATTGTTTGACTATGAATATCTCTTCCCTTGTTCCCAATTCCTTCTGTTATTTAAAGCTATAGCAAATATCTTGTTCTGGGAAGAAGTTGAAAGATGGGTTGAAAGAGCAGGAAATAGCTGTACTGTATAATAAGCTTCCTCTGCCCTTCATTTTGTCCTAATATTTTCACTCAGCTTTTTTCTTCTCAGCTGGTGCTCTACCCTTTGAGCCACCAGTTTGAACTCCAATTCTGGCTTTTTGCTGCTTAACTGAAGACAAAAGTCTCTTTGAAAGAGGACCATAGCGGAAACTCAGAAACCAAATGCTACCGTTTAAACAGGTGTATCCTGAGTTATTATGGGGCTAAAAATGCTACTTTTAGGCCAGGACTGAAAGTGGAACATTCTGTTCTAAACTTTGTCAGAACATTCTAGAAGTTACCTCTAAAGAAGTAAAACTATTCTTTTTGCTTTTGTAATTGCTAAGGTGAATTGCTGTCTTCAGAAAAAAAAAATCTAAACACAAAAGGAGAACCTGGGAGAAAACAAGACAAGGAGTGACAATGTCCAAAAGAGAAATGTACACATTACCTGTGAAATGCTAGCCCCTCTGTACAACACCTTAACAATAAAATCATATTTTAAAAATATTCCTAAAAAGACCAAAGCAGTTTCCCAGCCCAGGATCACCCACGGAAGTAGTCAGTTTTCAGTGTTTAACAAAAAAAGGTAAGAAGCAAAGGAATGGGTGACATTGTCCCAGAAACATTATAACCCTTTTGACTTATAGAACTGTAACCCCTTTGTACAACTCAATTTTTTAAAAACAGTGATGGAAAATTTTATACTACTACTTAAGCTGTTGGACAACTTAGCCTACTAAATAATGAATAAGCACACAAAACACTGCAACCTAATAGATTCAGGTAGTTGAAAGATAAAAGGTTTAAAAATCTATGTGGGATCTGTGTAGGGAAGGAGATGGGAGGAGAGAGTGGATTGTGACCATAGGCCGGAAGATCTTTTTCTCCAAGTCCACAGAAATCTGGCCCCAGCTCTCTGCATAGCTCTAAGTCCATGCACATGCTGACAGTTCCCTTCCCATCCTCCCAGCTCTTGGCATGTAAATCTTCAATCATCTCACAGAGCATGTGGGCACACAGCCAACACCTGAGGCAGAAGCTCACCTACCAGCTCCTGGGTTGAAGCCTGCTCACTAAGCATTTCCATTCATTTCTTGGCTGTGTTAGCCAGCATTGATGGCCTTCACCATAGAGCTGCAGCTTTCCATCTAAACATGAGACACATTTCGCTCCTGGTACTTAGAAGCCAGCTTCTAATGGCTACCCGAATCCCAGAACACTATTCCAAATACATAGTCCAGGAAAATGGTTTCACTGACCCAGCATTTCTCAATTCTGGCTGCCTGCTGGAATCACTTGACTTGATTTCAAAAACAATACAGATGGCCTGGCCCAACTCTCAGGGCTGAGAAATGCAAGGATTCACTGATGCCCAGTGAGAATCTTTGACCTTGGTGCTCCTGGAGATGAGGCAGCCCACTGAAGCTCTTTACAAATTAAGAGGCATTTTCCCAAGAAAAGGGTTTTGATTCCAATATGTCTTGTGAACACCAGGTGTACAAGAGATGCAACAGCCATCAATCTCCAGATTGCACCACCATAACTCTTCTTATCAAGTCACCAGTGCCATGACTTTGGGCAGCAGTCAGATAACATGCCCAGATGGAGATTTTTAAGCAAAGAGGGAAGAAGAGGGAATCGTACACATGAATATTTAGAGGAAGAGCTCTCTAGTCCAGGAAATGGCTGGCAATAAGAGAGGAAGGAATGAAATGGGACGGAGAAGAACATCAGCACAGAATGAGGTTATCTGGCTTTGGTGCCTGAGAATGGTTGTCATTGGAGGACTGTCAGTTGAAACATGACCCGATGTGGCTTCCATGTCAACAGCTTCACTGAGAGCTGCAGTGACAGCAGGTGTCAGGCAACTAGTGAAGAACCTATCAGTCACACAGCCAGAGATGCCGGTGACTCACACCAGGACTGAGGCTGTAGGATGATGAGAAGCTACTAGATTCTACACCTGTTCATGTGAATCGCAACAGGACTTGCTGACTGAACAGATGTGGAGATGTGGGCTGAGGATGAGGAGACTCAGGGATAAGGATGATTTGGACAGTGTGGACTGAGTCGCTATTAAAGGCAATTGACTATTCCCGGCCCTGCCCTCGACTTCTCATTCAGTATTAATCATAGTAAACTGGAGATGTCTGCAGGTACCTGCAGTAGGCACTTAGGTGTTTAATTTGAGAACCATTAGCTTGTGGGTGGTATTTAAAGCCCTCAGACAAGGTGAGATCACTGTAGGACTGTAGAAGTTTAAGGTATAGGCCCTGGAGAATTTCACTATGTTGAAGCTCAGCAAAAAGAGGAACAGAGAGGAAAACCTTTTCAAAGAGAGAGGAAGAGATAGCAGTTTCACACCTGCTGATCTTGCTTTTCCTTGGGTAATTTTCATTCACACTGACTTGGTTTAGTCAGATGAACTTCACAGGCCGTTGTTTAGATGGCCTCCTGTACAGGACCACAGAACCAAACCAACCTAGGCTGGCTCTCCAAGGCGCTGGAGCCCAATTATGGAAGCTATCACCCACTGACTGAATGGCTCTATGGCTGCGTCTAGATAAGTTCTCTGCCTCACTTCTTTTTTAATGTCAATTCACATTGATTGTCTGGAGTTCAGAAACTGCTCTGGTTCTTAGAGTTGCCTGATAGGAGAATCATGTTTGGTTTTGAGTTGCTCAAATTCTACTAGGCTTATTTGCTCTAATAAAGATTCCCTTTAGATCAGTTAGAACTCATGCACTCTCAGACATATCCCAGATTAGGCAAGCATCAATGAGCAAGCCTACTGCTCTGTGAGAGACGACCAGCATTGAACACTTAGCTCTCATCAGATGTATAGATGCCACTGACCTTGATACTAGTAGTTACAGTAGGTAGGTGACAGCAACCTCTTCTGACTTTAGAAGCAGAAAGAGGAGTTGGAAATGAGTATACCTTATACTTTCATGAACTTGTGTACAGCAATGAGAGGGGAAAGGGGCACCAAGAGGTTTTGCTTTGTCAACCTAAAAGAAGAGTCAGTGTATTTGATTTTTGGATCATGAGGATGATCTAGAAAAGAAAGGAAAAGCAGATGCTAAAGCGGATAGATAGAGGGAGACTTTCTGGAACTGTGTCCCTGAGTGTGCCAGGGATATCTCCAGGTGAGGAGACGAGGTTGGCTTTGCAGGGAGCACCGACAGTTGTCTGACAGAAACAGGCACAGTGGGTTTGGGGCACAGATGCAGAGAAGGTGGGCAGGGGGCAGGGGCGGGCACATGCTCTGGTCCTCTTCTGAGTTTCCATTTCTCAGTCGTAGGAAGCAGTGTTAGAAGCCAAAACAGAAGATGGGGGAGGGCCAAGAAATTCTGATACTAGAGATATAGAAAAGAAAGGGAATGTGAGCAACGCCAGCAACACTGCCTGGTGGCCTTGAGAGTCCATGTGAAGTCAGTGGGGGCATCCCTGGGTTTTGTTCCGGGACATTCTTCCTGTGTGGTTCAGCCACAGAGGAAGCAGAAAGGTGAGTTCAACAAGGTCTGTGACTTACCTGAGTGAGGTAACAGAGGTAACAGTGATAGATACAGGGGAGAAATGATGATTTCATTATGGAATTTAAGTTACATAAATGAAGAGAACAATTATCTTAAAAAGTTGTCATTCTCAGCCATGTATGTGAAGTTTACAATTCATTACCACTTTAATCTTAATAAATTTTTCAATGGATTATCTGTCAATGGTTTAAAACTTGTATTCCATGTGTATTAGGTTTTCTATTACTATAAACATCACTTTGAATATTCAATCATGTTGGCTGGTTCCTTTGCTTTGAACCATATCAGTGTGATGGGCTGCAGCCTGGGTCAAATGGTAGAGAGCCTACCTAGCAAGTGAAAGATCCTGAGTTCAAAACTCCAGTACCACACAAAAACAAAACCTTTTTTAAAGCTGGTGCTTTATAATCTTAGCTGTTCAGGAGGCTGAGATTTGAGGATTGCATTGGAAGCCAGCTCAAACAGACATATCAGGAGACTCATCACTAATTAAACAGCAAAAATTACAAGTAGAGATGTGGCTCAAGTAGTAGAGTAACAGCCATGAGCAAAAATCAAGCAAGAGCTTGAGATCCTGAATTCAGGCCACAGTACTAGCACAAAAAATAAAAATAAGACACCAAAGTGAGAGCACACCTCATGGCTGGAACAGACAGTGGAGCAGAATTAATTACTCCCTGCATGACTGGGAAGCCAAAGAGACAGGAAGAGAAGCTGGAGTTCCACCATCCTCTTTGATAGCACCCCTACTAGGCTCCATTTCTTAAAGTCTTACTCCATCCTAGTTCTAATAACGTCATGAATCTGCCTGCATTATTGTCCTCGGATCTTGGCTATGCTTCCATTCCAATAATGTATAACTATCCCAATAATGTATAGTCAGTCACCTTGTTGGGATCATCTTGAGACAATCTTATGCCACTTCTCTGTCCCCAAATTCTCTATTTCCATCACAAATCCCCTGTCTAAATTCATACCCTCCCCCAACTTTTGCAAATGTTATCTTTTATGCTGCGTGACTGACTCCACACGTTTTCCTTATTACCCTTGACAGATATACAAATCTTCACTTCTACCTGTGCTGATGCTATGCTTTCTACGTGAAATGCACACCTCTCTGATCTTCCAATTTTACCCATTATGCCTACAAAATGGCAATTGTTTCTAGTACAAACAGAGAAGATTGAACCAAAGGCAAAGACATGCAAGAACATCTACACACACAACATTTGGGATAAGCATGTCTTCATACCATTTTGTAATTGAAAAAAGTTTACATTTCAAAACAGTCCATAGTTCTTCAGAATAGTTATTTTAGGTTGAAATAAGTATACAATTTAAGAGAAGCCTGGAAATTTAATTGTAGCATTGTTTATAATAGCAAACCATTGGGTGTTTATAATAGCAAAGTAATTGGAAGCAAAGTAATGCCCCTTGGGTAAGAATTGAGCAAATAACTGTCATATTGGCATATATTAGTGGTTCAAGGAGTAACTTTTGCCATCAGACTACCTAGGCTTGAATTTGATCTGCATCTAATTGTGTCTATTTGGCTTTGAGGTACCAAATTTTCTGTGTTAGTTACTTTTGTTTTGTCACTATGACAAAATACCAGACACAAACCACTTCTAAGGAGGGAGAATTTGTTTTCACTCATGATTTTCAGAGGGTTCAATCTAGAGTTAGTTGGCTCTATTTTCTGGGGCAGAAAAATTGGGGTAGCAAGGAGGTTTTTCACCTCATGCTGAATATATTTCTCTGAATCTTACCCTGGAGTTTGTGGCGGAGAATATCTTCATAGAAATCATATTAATTTGCATTTTTTGTTTTGCTTATTGATGCTTTCTAACCTAGTGATTGCATCTGAGGTTAGCCAAGAACATTTCTGCCATGAACTATGCTTACTAGGCAGCTTTGTCCCGGTATGGTTTCCCCTCTGTCTGCAGTGAAATCACATTCTCTGGCGCCAGGCTCGTGTGGCCCAAGTTTTCTTCATAGCTGTGTCAACAAAGATGGCCTCCTCATTACTCCATATCCAAGGATGCTGCATCTACCACTGCTAGCAGCTTCTTCTGAGGGTGGGAAACACTCAGCCACAGTCCCCTGCCCACATTCATCAGCCTTTCCATTGCCAGAATTATGATCACTTTCACATTTTGGGGTACTCATGCTTGCCTGGACCTCTGCACACTGCACGGACTCCATACGCAGGATCCTAGACGTCCACACATCTAGATAGACTGCACACAGCACTTCCCAGGTGTTAGTCTAGTCCAAAATATAACAAGGCTAAGAAATCCAAGACTAAGATGCCAGTAGATTGTGTGTGTGGAGCTACTTCCTGGTTCATTGATGATGCCGGTGGAAGAGGCAGGACAGCTCCTTAGGACTTCTTTTTATAAGGATGCTAATCATATTCATAAAGGGTTCAACCCAATGACCTAACACCTCCCAAAGGCAACACCTAATACCAGCCCATTGGAAGTTAGGTTTCAACACACGCATTTTGTGGGGACACAAACACTATGTCCCACCAAGTTCTCTCTTCTACATTTTCCTTCAGAACTCAGATTCCATGTCCATACTCCATATGGCCAGAGCCTTACATATTTCCTTCCCATCATGGCTCTGGGAAGGGTTTCCCACTGCCTTAGCTTTCTGTATAACTAGATGCTTCCCCTACCTTTGTATTTCCTAGATTACTTATTTTGCTTTGGAGAATGAATGTTTTTGTTTTTTTGTCAGTTATGGGGCCTGAACTCTGGGCCTGGACACTGTCCCTCAGCTTTTCTGTCCGAGGCTAGAGCTCTACCACTTGAGCTACCGAACCACTTCCGGCTTTTCTGCTTATGTGGTGCTGAGGAACCGAACCCAGGGCCTCATGCATGCAAGGCAAGCACTCTACCACTGAGCCACCTTCCCAGCCTGAGAATGAGTATTTTGACATAAATTATATTTCAAAACTTCTTTCTTGCTGGGCTCATGCCTGTAATCCTAGCTACTCAGGAGATGGAGATGTAAGGATCACAGTTCAAAACCAGCCAGGGTAGGAGAGTCCATGAGACTCTTACCACCAATAAACTACTCAGAAAAAGAAGTGGCGCTATGGCTCAAGTTGTACAGTGCTAGCCTTGAGCACAAGGAGGCTCAGAGACAGTAATCAAGCTCTGAGTTCAAGCCCCAGGACTGGCCAAAAAAAAAAAAAAACTTTCCCATATGAAAGCATAATCATCTCTGGTATAGTGATTTTAGCAAGGTCCTCATCCACTTTTTTTGTTTTTAAATAGTATGGTCCTTCCAACCAGCACTTTCTGAACTTGAAAAACTAGAATTTCCATTACTTTTTCCTACCTGGAACATAGACGTCAATAAAAATGAAAAGGAATTTGTGGCTTTGTTAGCTTTATAATTAGTAAGTTCAAGCAAATGCAACACCCTTACAACCAGATGAAACATTATTCTCACCCACTCTCCAGTATCTTAATTTTTAGACAGCTGACTTATCCGTGTTATATCATTTCTACCAATTAAAGAAAATTATTATCCATCTCAAAACGACTTCTCAGTGCTATACATGCAAATGTCTAAGAAAGCATTAGTTTATCCCTCTTAAGCTTTCATAGAATAATTAACTTTATATCTACTTATTGAATAAATATATTCAACCTTTGCTGGAGTCAAGAGTTTTTGTACCTAAGGCAAGAAGATTAGTTTTAAAGATTTTTTTTTTTATCACAAAGGTCCATATGGAACTGGGTGCCAGTGGCTCATGCTTACAATCCTAGCTACTCAGGAGACTGAAATCTGAAGATGAAGGTTCAAAGTCAGCCCAGGCAGGAAAGCCCAGGAGACTCTAATCTCCAATTTAGCACAATAAAATAAAAAAGGCTAGACATAGAGTTGTACATCGAGTTTAGGGCTCTTGTCTTAAGCAAAAAAATCTCAGACATCATCCTTCCTGAGTAGAAGCCCCAGGACTGTCACACACATGCAAAAGTCCATTATGAAAAACACTTGGAGAAATATTAAATAGACAAAAACACAAGTACATTTTCTTTTCAGAATTTTAGTACAATTACATTGCCATTGAAGTAAAAAAAAAACTCTAAAGAACTTAAATTCATACTTAATCTCCTCTGTATATGTCATTATCTTCTTGACCTTCTCTCTCTCTCTCTCTCTCTCTCTCTCTTTTTCTCTCTCTCTGTCTCTCTCTCTCTCTCTCTCTCTTTTGGCTGGTCATGGGACTTGAACTCTGGGTTTGGGAGCTGTCCCTGAGCTCTTCAGCTCAAGGTGAGTGCTCCACCATTTGAGCAACAGCACCACTTCTGGTTTTCTGGTGGTTACTTGGAGATAAAAGTCTCAAAGCCTTTCCTGCCAAGCTGGCTTTGAACTGTGATCCTCAGATCTCAGCCTCCTGAGTAACTAGGATTACAGGCATGAGCTACTGGCACCCAGCAGACCTTCTCTTTTAGTAGATGTAAAAACCAAAGCTAAAGGCACTGTTAGAACTGGTTATATGAGTTAATTAAATCAATTGAAGGTATTTAGGTCTCAAAACTTACACACACAAAAAAAACCTGTAAAGCTGTGTACTTTTTCCATGTTAGGGTTTGAATTCAAGGCTTCAAGCTTGCTCAACTTGTGTTAGCTCTGTTGGTGCTCTACCATTTGAGCCATACCTCTAACCCTGACTTTTTGCTAGTTAAAGAAGATGGCATTTCAGAGACTTTTCTACCTGAACTAGCTTTAAATTATGGTTCTTCAGATCTCCGCCTCCTGAGTAGCTACGATTACAGGTATGAACCACTGAGACCTGACTACAATTTATTTTGTAGTGCTGAGGTTTGATCCAAGAGCTTTACATATCCAAACCAAGCCCTCTTCCACTATGCTGGGTTGCTAGGGGTTTGAACTCCTAGGCACTCTGACGTTGAGCCACACTTCTAGGCCAACATTTTGGCTAACAGTCTAGGTCTTGAATGTCCACTATTAGTCAGTTGTGCCTGCTTGCTCACTGTTAAACCAAACATGGAAGACTCCACAACCTCACACATGTCAGACATAAAATCTACCAAATGCATTTAACGGTGGACTAACCTCAGTGATGTCACTCAAACTTTTCTGCTCCATTGAAAAGCCATGTTTTTCATACACTCTGTGGTATGATTGCTATTGGTCCAGTCAAAACTGGACACCCACTGTGGCATTCTCCCCTTCATGGCAACATCCTGTGGTATGCTTGGTTGCTAGGGGCAACCAGGAGACTGCTGTGGACCCTACCAGGGAGCTGAGCAGCTACAAGCACTGCCCCTCACATCTGTGTCACCGAGGACTCAGGAGTCTGGAATTTCTGAGTTACAGGGCTGTGTTTGCCAAAAACTTGCTGGCAAAGGGTTTTGTCTGCAAAGCAGACACAATAATGAGGACTTCATATGGATTTTTAGAAATGCCCTACACCCTGGAAACTTCTGTTGGATGAAGTCAAGAAAGAAATTTCAGTCTTCTAGGTAAAAATATTTTCTAGGCCAGTTTAAAACTTTGTCCTTTGTATAAGATAATAAGAACTGGATTGTGTCTACATGTGAAGATGGCTACCGATGGACTTTTATAATAAAGCTTGAACCCAAACTGATACAGAACTGTCCACAAGGTTTTTTATTTTAGGTTTTGGGGGTGAACTCAGGGCCTTGCACTTGCTAAACAAGTGTTCTACCTCTTACATGTCCCAATCTTCTGCTTCATGGTTTTCTTTTTCAATAATTAAGGTACAGAGGGGCTACCATTTCATAAATCAGGTATAAGTACATTTGTATGTTTTTTTTTTTACTTTCCCCCAGGTTTTCCCTCCCATCCCTGGCCACAAGTTAAATAGGTCATTTTCCACATAGTATGTACTGAATAGAATGATTGCATTTGTTCACCCGTAGGTTTTTGTTTTTGTTTTTCTAGACAGTCTCTCTTGCTTTATCTGGGGCTAATCTTGGGCCATGATCTTTCTACTACCTCTCGAGTAGTTGGGATTACATACTTGTGCCTGAGATTCTTGAATGGTCCTTCCTAATTACACCACTGTTACTCTGCCCAGTCTGACAGACCTGTGTTCTCAAGGGTGCTATCTGTTACAGACCGGATTACACGCCCTACCTAAATACATGGGCTAGAGTCCTCAGAATATGACTATGTTTGAAGATAGAGCTTTTAAGGAGGTATTTAAGTTAAAGTAGGTCATTAGGATGAGTCCTAATCTCATCTGACTAGTGTCCTTAGGAGAGGAGGACATTAATTCTCAGATACACCCAGAGAAACCATGTGAACACACAGACAATGAGAGCCATATCTTCCAACCAAAGATAAAGGCACCAGGAGGAGCCAGGCCTGGTTAGGCCTCAGTCGCCACACTGAGAGAACAGTAGAGTTCTGGTAGTTTGCTGGAGACTTGACAAAAATGAAACACGATGGTACTAAGACTCAGAATATCCTTCTGGCTTGAAAGAAGACCTGCATGCCCATGAGTGAGGACAGCGGCTTCCCCTTCACTCCCCCAGGTTATGGAGCTTAAACTCAGGGCCTGGGCACTGCCCCTGTATTCTTTTGCTCAAGGCTGGCACTCTACCATTTTCAGTCACAGCTCCACTTCTAGTTTTTATGTGGTTAATTGGAAATAAGTCTCACAGGGACTTTGCTCCCCAGGCTGGCTTTGAACCAGGAGATCCTCAGATCTCAGCCTCCCAAGTAGCTAGGATTATAGGCGTGAGCTATAAGAGTTCAGCACATTTTTTTGTCTTTTGTCTATGATCAGAACTTCCTTCTTTCTTCTTTCTCTGTGCTATTTATTTATTCATTTACTCTGTCTTGGGGCTTAGGGTCCAGGCACTGTCCTTCAGCTTTCTTGCTGAAGGCTAGTACTCTACCACTTGAACTACATCTGTTTTTGTTTGGGGGGGGGGGGAGAGGTGGGGGGAAGGTAGTTAATTGAGAAATAAGAGTCTTATGGACTTTTCATGCCCAAGTTGCTTTTAAGTAGTGATCTTCAGTTCTTAGCTTCCTGAGTAGATTATAGGCATGAGTCACCAGAACCTGGCTCTATGTACTTTTTTTTTTTTAACATATCAAATGACAATAAGGGCTGGGATATGGCCCAATGATAGCACATGAGATAAAGGATGAAGAAAGGAAGCAAAGGAAGCATTCTGCCCATGACTTTTTTTTTTTTTTTTGGCCAATCCTGGAGCTTGAATCAGGGCCTGGGCACACTCTATGAGCCTCTCTGTGCTCAAGCTTAGCACTCTACCACTTGAGCCACAACGCCACTTCTGTTTTTTTTTTCTGTTTACATGGTACTGAGGAATCAAATCCAGGGCTTCATGCATGCTAGGCAAGCACTCTACCACTAAGCCACATTCCCAGCCCCTGGCTGTGACTCTTGAAAGGAGTGACCCAGAGTTCCCACAAGACATACTAGACAGACACATTAGGGGTGAACTCATTTCTGGTAGCTGGGTAGGCATTTTTGGTTAGACAGAGTAAGCTTCCTTTGGTTTACATTTCTATTCACATTCTGTCATTCTTATTCTTTACTATCAGTGATATCATGCCCTCTCAGCTGAAACTTACTGCCAACAAAAGGAGCCCTTTCTTATTTGGACCCTGATACCAGCTAGTGGGTAATGGCTGGTCTTTTGTTGCATTTATTTGTTGAGAATCTTCCCTTCACTGGTCAACCTTTCAGATCTTGACAGAAGTTCTGGTGACTATTATCTGCAGACTATGAAATGCACACTGATAAATAAACCTCTTGCCCATTACCCCAAGCTGGTCTTGAGGACTAAAGAGTGTGTTGGAATGGTGGAAGGGTAGTTCCCCCCTGGGCTGGCCACAAGGATTTCTATTTGCACAAGCATAGGACTCTGAGAGGAGCCCATCCTCATCTCACATTACCCTTACAAAAAGAAAAAAAAAAGGCAAAGCAATTAGTACACGCCTGGAAGATATCCCAAGCGCACAGGAAAATATGCTTTGTTTTCACAGCTGTGCTCACACACCTCAATGATGCCACTGCAAGGGAGATAGCATGATGTAATGTTGATGACAGCACAATTGTCTTCCTGCTGAAGAGAGGAGTATTGCGATCTCAATGGAAAAGCGAAGCGAGACTTTTCATCTGTAAGCTTACATCCACTGACCGCCATCATCTCGAGCTCTGAGAAGGGCTGGGAGTGGAAATTACTACTCAGCTGCGGAGCACCAATGACATCATCTCACCACCCACAAATGTTATTTGTTTGACAGCCCAGAAGATGGCTGGAACCATCTAGAAGGAACACAGCTCCAACTAAGTTGACAAGTTTGGCTGTTTCAAAGGAAATACTTCCATAAAAAGTTATATTCTCCATTTTTCCCTTTTGGTTTGGGAATCACCACTACAATAAAATTATGACCATAATAAGACACGAACTTCCTGAACAGCCTGACCACCAGCTCCTTCTGTGTGGAATTGTGTGTGTTTTAGGGCCCTTTGCTATTAGATCTTTTGCTACTTGGGTCTCTGAAGGCTGAGATTTAAAGCACACAAGCTATTGTCTGCCTCCCCTTTTCATGATTTTCCCTACTATACTGGTTATTCAGTGAGGCTGCCTGAATTTGTACACACTACCTAGGTACTCAGGGTCATAAACTGTGTTTATGGTCAGCAGTGTGGTGCTCATGGTCATAAACGGTGTTTCCTGTCTGCTCATTCTGCAGCTGCTCCCATGTCTTGATGCCTAACCTCTCTTTGATTAAATTACATATGTTAACTGGGCACTAGTGGCTCACACCTATAATACTAGTTACTCAAGAGGCTGAGAGGGCTGAGGATCACAGTTCAAAGACAGGCTGGGCAGGAAAGTCTACAAGATACTCCTTTCCAATTAATTATCAAAAAAATCCAGAAGTGGAGCTATAGCTCAAGTGATAGAGTGCTAGCTTTGAGCACAAAAGCTCAGGGTCAGAATCTAGGTTCTGAGTTCAAGCCCCAAGATTAGCACAAAAAAAAATTCACACACAGGCTGGGAAGGTGGCTCAGTGGTAGAGCGCTTGCCTTGCATGCATGAGGCCCTGGGTTTGATTCCTCAGTACCACATAAGCAAAAAGAAAAAACCCTGAAGTGGCGCTGTGGCTAGCCTTGAGCTGAATTGCTGAGGGATAGCGCCCAGGCCCAGAGTTCAGACCCTATGGCCAGCCCCCCCCCCAAAAAAAATTCACACACACTTTTCTTGAGGCCACTGTTGGGGTTTGGAGTTTGATCTCTTGGATTCTTGTCCTCACTTTGCTTGCTTTCTTCTCTCTCCCTCTCCCCCCCCCCCTCTTCCTCTCTCTTTCTCTCCTATCTTTTTTTGTCAGTCCTGGGTCTTGAATTTGGGACCTGGACACTGTCCCTGAGCTTTTTGCTCACGATTAGCCCTGTTCCACTTGAGCTACAGCTCAACTTCAGCTTTTCTTTTCTGTTTAATTGGAAATTAGAGTTTCACACACTTTCCTGCTGTAGCTGTTTGAACCTCTATCCTCAGATCACAGCCTTCTGCATAGCTAGGATTACAAGCATGAGATACTGACCTCTGGCTCAGTTAGCTTTACCACTTGAGCTATACCTTCACTTCTGGCTTTGCTGATTAAGTAGAAATGAACCTGATGGATCTGTTTCTCAAGCTGGCTCCAAATTACAGTACTCTCTTAGCCTTCTAAGTAGCTAGGATTACATATACCTTTTCTTGGTGCCAGTCATAAGGCTTGAACTTAGGTCTTGAGTTCTGTCCCTGAGCTTCTTATACAAGGTTAGAGCTATAACACTTGAGCCATAGCTCCATTTCCAGCTTTGTGTGTGTTTGTATGTGTGTGTGTGTGTGTGTGTGTGTGTGTGTGTGTGTGTGCGTGTGCTTAGTTGGAGATAAGGGTCTCAAATAGACTTTCCTGCTAGGGCTGGCTTTGAATAGCAATCCTCAGATCTCATCTCGTGAGTAGCTAGGATTACAGGCATGAGCCCCCAGCACCTGGCTTACGTACATTTTTCCCCACCATTTTTTATATTTCCCTATCAAATATCTATGCAGCAACTATTTGTTATATTGAATTATGTTCTACAAAAAGCACCACTCACTCACTGCCTGGGACTTGGTGTGGTTTGAATGTGTCCTCTGAAGTTCTTGTGTTGAAAACTTTACCTCCAATGCAACTGTTGGTGAAGGGGGCCTAATTAGGTGATTAGGTCATGGGGGCTCTGGCCTCGTGAATGGATTAATGTCGTCATCGTAGGAGTGGGTTACTGTTCACAGCAATAAATAAATGAATTTTATCCTGGCCTATGCTCTCCTGCCCTTCCCCTATGTGCCACAGGATGATAACAGCATAAGAGCACCATAGTGCTCTTATTAGACCTGCCAGCCTCAGAACCATGAACCAAATTTATTATAAATCCAGCCTCAAGTATTTTTTTCCAGTCCTGGGGCTTGAACTCAGGGCCTGGACACTGTCCCTGAGCCTCTCTGTGCTCAAGGCTAGCACTCTACCATTTGAGCCACAGCACCACTTCCCACTATTTTCTGTTTATGTGGTACTGAGGAATCAAATCCAATGCTTCATGTATACTAGGCAAGCACTCTACCACTAAGCCACATTCCCATTCCTCAAGTCTTTTTTAATAGTTGCAAAATACAGAGCATCACTCTGAGTTTGCTAACATAGAATATGGAACTATATTAGCAGTAATCTTAAAGGTGGAAATAAAAGGAGAAATGGCAATGACAGAAGCAACTATCAGCACTGAAGCTATAAAGCGCCCTGGACACAAACGGGATCTATGTATGCACTCTCTGTCACTCTTTTGGGACTTGATGTAGTCTAGGTAGAGTTTAGAGGAGAGCTAGTTTAGATTACATTTTTAAATAATCCGTTTCTTCATTATCCACTACTTTTGGGGGAAAAGGGAGTGGGGATGGTGTGACACCTAATGTGTTCCAAGTAGGAGGCTAACAACCTCTGCCCTTTCAGAGGCTGACTGTCTTTTCTGAGCCCCTGACTAAGCAAGAAGGCCCCTCTGCTACAGCGCCACCTCTGGTGAGGAAGACTCACGCCTAAAGATAGAAATGTCTCTATCCCTCTAGCATTCACATTTTTAGTGTTACTCATCACCCTGGGGAGTCATTAGGAAATGCTGATTCCATGGGTCTCCTCAGCTCTTCAGAGTAGGTGTCAAAAGCATGATATATTGCTTAGAAATGAAAAGGAATTAAAATAGACCTCTAAACCTTTGCTGTCCTCTAACCTGATGTCCAAGCATAGATCTCTTACAACATTGAGTTCAACGTAGTTTTTTTTTGTGTGTGTGAGTTTTTTTTTTTTAATGGAAATATCCTCATTAGAATGAGACTTTCTTGGCAAGGTGGGAGCAGGGGGTACAGCAAACAGATTTACATTTTATTTTTGTTTGTACTGTTTCTAGGGAACTATCCCTGAACTTTTTTGCTCAGTGCTAGCACTCTACCACTTGAGTCACAGTTCCACTTGTGGGTTGTAGTGTTTTGTGTGTGTGTGTGTGTGCGCGCATGTGCACACGCGTGTGCATGTGTGCGCATGTGTGATGAATTGGAAATAACGTCTCAACAGCCTTTTTCCCCAAACTGTTTTTGAAATGTAATCCTCAGATCTCAGCCTCCTGAGTAGTTAGGATTATAGGCATAAACCACTGGTGCCCAGCAATTTATCATTTTTTATATTTCTCTATAAAATATCTGTGCAGTAACTTTGTTATATTGCATTATGCCCTTCAAAAAGTTACCAGATCTGAAGTGCTTAGATTTACTTTGACTAACTCTTTGGAATGAACCATTGGAGTATCTTTATACATGAATTTAATATGCACATTCGGATATATTATGGATTGAATATGAAATGTCTACAAAAAGCTGATAGAACTACCAGCAAGGGATCGAGCTGGTTCAGTCCAATTGGAAAGGTTTTGGAAACATTAGGAGATGTGGCCTCCTTGGAGGAAACAGGTCATGGGGGGGGGGGACAGCATTCCTCAGTTGTACCTGGCTTAGTCCCTGTCTTTCTATCCGTTCTCTATCTGTTGTAAAGTGCATAATAGCTTCTTCCTCAGCACACTCCTACTCCCACGATGTTCTGTCTTGCCACACTCAGAAATATGGAATCAGATGACCACAGATTGAATGCTCTCAAATAGCAAGCTAAAACAAGAAATCCTGCTCAAGGTGTATGTGGTCACAACAATGATAAAACTGAATAAACAGCTGGACTCAGATGGCTCATATCTGTAATCCTAGCTACTCAGGAGGCTGAGATCTGTGGATTGTGGTTCTAAGTCAGCCCAGGCAGGAAAGTCTATGAGACTCTTATCTCTAATTAACCACCAAAAAGCCAGAAGTAGGGCCATGACTTAAGAAGTTCGATCCAGCCCTGGGAAAGAAAGCCAGTGAAACACTTACCTCCAATAAACTTCTCAGAAAAGGCTGGAAATGGAGCTGTGGCTCCAGTGGTAGAGCATTAGCCTTGCTTAAAAGGAAGCCCAGGGTTGGAGACTAGGCTCAGATTTCAAGACCCAGGATCAGAAAAATAAAATTTTAAAAAATCCAAATACTTTCCCATCAGAAAAAATAGAAAAGATGCCTTGAGGACAAGAGCCCATCCAATGCAGTTCAAAAGGGTAAAGGTTTTAAGGAACTTTCATGACTGCTTTACGAAGAGATCTCTAGGCTGCCAGGACTCTTCCTTGTGCCCAGATGTCAAATTCTGAGCTACAAGATTTAGAGTTTGCTAGGTCTAACATTTACTTTATTCAGCTCCTTCCTTGCTATTCTCTTGTTCTTGTCTTTTGCATCAGGTATGTTTACTCCATGCCATTGTATCTTGGAAGCCTGCAACTTTTTTTTTTTTAATTTTTACAGGGGCTCATAGTTTGTCTTGAGTTTTAGAAGAGACCTTGAATTTGGACTTTTGAACAATGCCAGGATACTTTAAGTCCTGAGGACTCACAGAAATGGACTGAATGAATTTTGTATTATGAGATAACCCTGAGTCTTTGAGGAAGAATGTTATGTTGGAATATAATGTGTTTTCCAAAAGGCTCTTAACAGTAAAAGATTGGTCCCCAGCTGATGACAAACTATTTCAGGAGGGTTAGAAACTTTTAGGAGGTGGGGTCTGGCTGGAGGAAGTAGGTCACTGGCAGTGTGCATTTGAAGGTTATACAGGGTCCATAGACCTTTCTGCTTCCTGTTTGCCATGAGATGAAGACGCTCCTGGCACCATGATATTCTGCCAAAGTGCATGGGGGCACGCTTCCATTGAAAGAATCCTCTGAAACTATGAATAAAATACTTCATTCCATTAGTTTACATCCTGTGTGGTCACAGCAACAGAAACTAATACAAGGTAGAGTATTTCTTATATGAAACTACTATTAGAAATGTTCAGATTTTCAAAACTTAACATGGTTCGTGTATAATAGCTTATTAGTATACACATTTACTAGGTACAAAGTAAAGTAATAAATACGAGCCTCATCAGAGCTTGTTTTAAAAATTAGGAAAAAATTCTATTTCAAGTTTTTTGAATTTCAGAATAATGGATTGTGAACCTAGGATTCCAGGAAAAATAACTGGTTTTGTTTTCCCTTCCCTCCCTCCTTCCCTCCCTCCCTCCCTCCCTTCCTTCCTTCCCTCCTTCCTTCCTTTCTTTCTTTCTTTCTTCCTTTCCTTCCTTCCTTCCTTTCTCTCTCTCTCCCTTCCTTCCTTCCTTCCTTTCTTTCTTTCTTTCTTTCTTTTTCTTTCTTTCTTTTTGGTTGGCCCTGGGGCTTGAACTCTGGGCCTGGGCATTTCCCTGAGCCTCTCTGTGCTCAAGGTTAGTGCTTTACCACTTGAGCCACAGCACCACTTCTGGCTTTTTCTGAGTAGTTTATTGGAGATAAGAGTCTCACAGACTTTCCTGCCTGGGCTGACTTTGAACGATGATCCTCAGATCTCAGCTTCCTGAGTAGCTAGAATTACAGGCATGAACCACCAGTACCTGTCTTGGTTCCTTTCTTTTACATTAAACTCTTATAATTGATAAAATACTCTTCTTAGTATGGTAAGGTCTGCTCCTGGATGGTGAGCAGACTCTACCCTCCTCGCAGCAAAGTCTCCGTCCAATACCTGTGTTACCTAGGCAACTGGCATACCTGGAAGAGGTCATACCTGCATCCGCTGAGGTCACATCTGGATTCGATGTAGCCACACTTTCCCCGCCCCTACCCTAGATAAGGCCTAGCCCAGGGCCAGACACTCTCTTTCCCAGGTCTTTTCCCAGCCACATGGAGTGCCAACATGGCCAGCCAGAGTGATGAATAAACCTACCCCTTACCTGAATACCGTGTGCATGGTGTGGTTCTTACTTGGCAACCTCTTCTTTAAAAACCTAACATAAATGGTGCCATTTGAACCCGGGAAGGGCTTAAAGTCAGGATAGGTGGGATTCCTCTCTGTTTTTTGTTTGTTTTTATTCTTCTCTTTTTTGCTCTGAGGAATACCCACAGTTCTGATGGCCATTTTGCAAACTTGTCTGTCTGCTGCAGACACAGCACATCAATACCATTGCTGGCCTCTGCATCCACCTCCCTAGAGGGCTGGGTGGTAAGTGGGGGCACCACTTCCATCCGATAAGCCCTCCTTCACTCACTATTTTTTTTCTCTCCTAAGCCTTTAATGGGATGCTATGTGTCACTCTGGTGCTGTGAAACCTCTCTGAAATGCCTCCTGTGCCCCCTGGAAAGCCAAAGCACCTAATTTTTTTATGCTGTTCCCAGATTCAGACAATTTTTGCCTCTGCAATGGTAAATGGTCAGAAGTCTGTTTACTTTCAGGCTCTCTTTGCGCCCTGCTAATCATGTCCAACTTTCTCTCTCTCCCTTTCTTTTCTACAACTTTTTGGCTTTTGCCCTGAAGAGTGCGATGCAGGCTGGGTCCCAGGACCCCCCTCTAGGTTCCCTCTCAAAGGCTATTTGTTCAGGCTTTCTTTGCATTTTTTCAGAAATTCGCCATCTTGAGTTCGCCATCCTGACCACATGGTGGGTGAAAGGTTTGGCCTCACCTGACCCTTAACCTTCACCAAGCTTACTACTCCATCCAGCTATTCTAAAGTGCCTTGCTAACTAGTTGCTCTTTTCACAGGCCCTGTAACTGAGGCCCAACCATCTGATGTGCTTTGTTAGCAAAGTGTCTAAACACTATTGTCAAAAATTTTAGGTTTTGAGTTTTGCTTTTTTTGATTTGTGTTGTGTATTCTAGTACTGACTACATGATTCTAAAATACTGGGCCTATCTGTGCAAAGATTCTCACATCTAATGAGTTTTGTCATTGCAGAATATTTGTTGGTCAATTCTTGATAAGGACCAGGTAAGCTCTACTTAGTTCTATTTGATCTCCTTGTTGCTTTACTTGGAAATAATAAAGGGTTTTCGCCGGGCACCACTGGCTCACACCTGTAATCCTAGCTACTCAGGAGGCTGAGATCTGAGGATCATGGTTCAAAGCCAGCCCGGGCAGGAAACTCCATGAGACTCTTATCTCCAATAAACCACTAGAAAACCAGAAGTGGCACTGTGGCTCAAGTAGTAGAGTGCTAGCCTTGAGCTAAAGAGCGCAGGGACAGAGTCCAAGCCCAGGGTTCAACCCCCAAGACCTACCAAAAATTTTTTTTTAAAAAATAAAAAATAAAGGGTTTTGTGGCAAAGATTGGAGTTCAAAGCCAGCTTGGGCAAAAAAAAAAAAAAAATCCCTGAGGCTCCATCTCCCAACTAACCTGCAAAGAGCCAGGCTGGAAGCATGGCTAAAGAGGCTCTTATCTTTAACCACAAACACTGGAAGTGGTACTGTGACTCAGAGTGGTAGAGCACTAGCCTTGGGCAGAAGTGCTCAAGACAGTGCCCAGGCCTTCAGTTGAAAACCTGTGAATGCTGACTGGGATGAGCCATCCCAGCAACAAGCACCTAGACCCCTGTAACTCAGCCAGTCTGGGGAACAAGGGACCATGGAGAGGAGTAAGAGGAGATGATGTCATATCTGCCACTTTGTGCCTGCCCTTTCAAAATTAACCAGAGCCGGGAGGTCAATAGAAGTAAGAAGTCTGCCCGTCTAATGTCCATACCTGTTTACCTTTTAACTGGACAGGAATTTACATTCTTGCCTTTGTTACCTGACTTCTCTTCCTAGTCACCAGATGTCAGAAGTAGCTAGGGACATTTCTACCAACATTTTTAGCCCCAAATCCTTCCTCTTGCCATTTATCGGCTCTCCAACCCCTCAATGCCTCATGAGACTTTCTCTAGACTTCATCCAAGAGACTTGCCTCCTCCAGACTTTATCTAAGGACTCACGCCTACCAAGAGACAGCTGCTGCTGCTCCCTGCCTTCTCTGGGAGGGAACCACATTCCAGCCTTTTACCCCTAATGTCGATGCCCCTTGTCAGCAGAGAGAATCTGCGCCCTATTTCATGATTATTAAAAGGCTGGAATGTAAGGTCTGCTCCTTGCAGCAAAGTCTCTACCCAATACCTGTGTTACCTAGGCAATTGGCACACCTGGAAGAGGTCACATCTGCATCCACTGATGTCACATCTGGATTCAATGTGGCCGTACCATTCCCCGCCCCTACCCTAGATAAAGGCCTAGCCTAGGGCCAGACATTCTCTTTCCCAGGCTCTCTCTCTCTCTCTCTCTCTCTCTCTTTTTTTTGGTCAGTCATGGGGCGGGGCTTGAACTCTGGGTCTGGGAGCTGTCCCTCAGCTTTTCAGCTCAAGGCTAGCGCTCTACCACTTGAATCACAGTGCCACTTCCGGCTTTCTCTGTTTATGTGGTGCTGAGGAATCGAACCCAGGGCCTCATGCATGCAAGGCAAGCGCTCTACCACTGAGCCACCTTCCCAGCCCAGGCTCTTTCTCAGCCATGTGGAGTGCTAACATGGCCTGATGCCAATATTAGAGATAAGAAAAAACAAAACAAAACCTAGGTGCTATACTGGAAGTTTGTACCTATAATCCGAGCTAATTGGAGACTATGAGCTGAGAATTATAGTTTAAGTATGCTGGGGCAGACAAATCTCTGAGATTCTTATCTCCAATTAACCAGCCAAAAGCCCAAAGCGGAGGCATGCCTGTAATGGTGCCCATTCCAGAAACCCATCTACTCAGAAATAGGATGTCCTTTTTTTCACTCAAGAATGAGTGTTTATAATTGTAGTCTGCCCTCCTCATTGGTGGGTTTTGCATTCTCAAATCCAATAGAACTTACATTGAAAATCCGGGGTATGATGGAGGGATTTGAATCTGTAGGAACTTGAAGTATGTAGGTTATATGCAAATATCATGCCAATTGTATAAGGGTCTTGAGAATTCTTGGGCTTTGGTATCCCAGCCTGGCAATCATTCTCCATGGGAAAATAATATTCCAGAGCATAAAAATCTTGAAATGTAACTACCTTGAAGCAAGCAGAGAGAGTTCTCAGAAACAAAAGATGATCATGAAAGATAGGAGCCTATTTTAGCATCAGATGCCATCTGTTATAAGAGATTAGTCCATGTTAACTCAGGTGTCTGTGACTGGCCTAAGTAGGACACACTATTTGGAAAGAGCACTAAGGAACTTGTCCTGCCCACACTGGAGTGTTCATGGGAAATTCTCATTTCAATAGATATTTTAGAATAAATGAAGTTGAGTGTTTGAATTAGGTATTTACCATATTCAAGAGCAATCTCTATCATTTTGCTTTCCTACAGAATATCATTAACTGTCCCATAAAACCAGGGTGAGTTTTTCAGTAAGTCTTGTGCTTCATTGTGCTTCCTTGAAGCATCTTAGTGTTCTCATTGGAGGAGAAGGAGAAGCAAAGGGGCAGGCAGCTTCGTTAGTGGAATTTTCGGAGGAAGGACTATATCGTTTATATAGTTCAATGCATCCTATCCTAGAAAATGTTATAGATATGTTTGTTAGATCAACTTTTTTTTCTTGGTCCTGGGGCTTGCATTCAGGGCCTGAGTGCTATCCTTGAGCTTTTTTGCTCAGGCCTTGTACTCTACCACTTGAGCCACAGCTTCATTTGCAGCTTTTTGCTGTTAATTGGATATGAGTCTCATGGACTTTCCTGTCGGGCTAGCTTTGAACCACAATCCTCAGATCTCAGCCTCAGGAGTATCTAAATTATTTGTGTGAGATACTGGTGCCTGGTTTTAGATCAACTTTTATCAAACTGAAAAAGATTAAATTGGTACTTGAAAAATCTCCTAGGGCTGGAGGTATTGCTCAGTGGTTCAATTCTTACCTTTTATGCACAATGCCCCTGTGTTCTGTCTTCAGGACTACGAAAATTTCTTTAAAAGAAAGCTATACTAAGATTAGTATAGTATGTCTATAATCCAGTGCTCAGAGGTAGAGGCAGGAGGTTTGCGAGTTTAAGGCTAGCCTGGACTACTTAGTGAATTCCAAGCCAGATTTTGTCTTTTAAACTCTAAATGAATGAGATACTGAGATATCAAAATTGTATATATTTCTAGTGTACAAATAGTGTTTTGACATATATTTGCCTTGTTTGTCTCCACACTCCTTGATTTAGAAATAACACATGCACTTTGGCCATGTGTGGGGGAGATGGGGAGCCTATGTGTGTATTTTTGTTCTAGTGTCCTAGGGTTGGAACTCAGAGCCTAGGTTTGGTCCTTGAGGGTTTGTTTGTTTGTTTGTTTGTTTTTTGCTCTAGTGCTCTCCCACTTGAGCCATACTCCACTTGCAGTTTTTTGGTGGTTAATTGGAGTTAAGTGTCTCATGGACTTTTCTACCTGGGCTCTCCTTGAAACCACAATCTTCAGATCTCAGTCTCCTGAGTAGTTAGGATTACAGGTATTCACCACCAGTGCCTGGCAAATGTATATTCTTTTTCTTTCTTTATTTCTTTTTTTGCCAGTCGTGGGATCTGAACTCTGGGCCTGGGCACTGTCCCTCAGCTCTTCAGCTCAAGGCTAGCACTCTACCACTTGAGCCACAGCACCACTTCCGGCTTTTTCTGCTTATGTGGTGCTGGGGAATCGAACACAAGGCCTCACGCATGCAAGGCAAGCACTCTATCATTGACCCATCTTCCCAGCCCCCAAATGTATATTCTTAATCCCTTTCATTTTTGGCTTCATATCTTAAGACTTCTGTTGATTCAGAATTAAATTCTATCTACTATACTCTTAGAGTACCAGACTAAACCTGAATTTTGTCTTATATGCTGTTACGGGGCTTGAACTCAGGGCCCAGGCATTGTCTTTCAGCTTTTTACTCAAGGCTGCCACTCTACTATTTCATCCACACATCCATTCTGGCTTTTTTGGTAGTTTCATTGACTGTCCTTCCTGGGCTGCCTTTGAACCAGATACAATCTTCACATCTCAGCCTCCTGTGTATTACAGGCTAGGATTACAGACATGAGCCACCAACACCTGGCCCAAATTTAAATATAATGTGTGAAAACTTTCAACGTGCAATTCTCATTTAAGAACCTGCCTTTCCCTCCTTCTCATGGTACTACTGTACTTGCAGACTTGAAATCTGAAATTATTTTGTATCTTTTATTGGTGTCCTTGTGGCAAATACACAGAGGTGTGGCCTCATGACTCATTCTGTGTAACTAACTTCACTCTCCAGGAACTGAGCTGTAGCCACGTATGTCAGAGACCCTGGACCAGATGTCAAAAAGTCAATGTTTATTTAAGAGAGGAAATATGTCATTGAATGATTAACTTCTAGAAGAAATAATTAAACTTTTGAATCATCTGAATTTAAATATTGTTTTTCTTTATTTGGTAGCAGGGATGCTTATTAGATACTTAAGTTTTCAGTAAGAAAAACAACAGGAACATTTTTTTATGATGAGTTTTCTTTGGATGCTCAGTCTGTAAAATTAACCTGGGAAACTCAGCAGTTAATTTTTTGCTCTCAAAGGAGCTTTGAAGCCTTGTCAACTTTGTACCTGGATGGATTCTACTCAGCTGAGTATTTTCTCTTTTTATTATTATCTTTAAGTAGTTGTACAAAGAACTTCCCATTCTACAAAACAGTATATGAGTACCAGGTGTCTGACCACATTGTCACCCATAGCAGCTGCATGTTTGAAGGCAGGAAGTAGCCTTCACATACAGAAGGATGCTGCGTACCATAACCACATGGCAATGGACGGCAGATGCCCCCTAATGATATCGTTAATCATTAAAAACGAGAGCATGCTTGCCTAGCACGTGCAAGGTACCTTATGCCTGGTATGATACATTTGTGTGATCTCAGAGCTCAGGAACTTGAGGACCACTTTGGCTAACAATGAAATCCTGCCTGAAAAACCAAGAGCTGTGAATGTAGCTTAGTGGTCCAGAACTTTCTTAGCCTGCTGTTTCTGATCCCAGTACTTCAATGGAAGGAGGGAGGGAGGGCCGGAGGGAGGGAGGGAAAGACAGGAAGTAAGTTTCAACTTGTCTTGCTGTTATAAAATAAACATCAAATATATATTCAGAAACATTATTTCTGCTAAGTGCAATATATATGATTTTTATATAAAGTAATTAAATTCAGACACTTAAAAATGTAAACTGAATACTCTATAAAAATATAGTTTTCACACCATGCTAAATGTTTGAAATAAAATCAATCAGCATGTCACAAATTTGTTTGGTATAGTTGCTGCCCTGGCACCCACTTTGGCCTCTGATATAAGTTATTTGAAGGCCAGTTTCCAACACTTTGGGCCTACTTAATTTTTTTTTTTTGCTCCATATGATTGCTTGTGATATGGCCCATTCATTCCTCATCTCAAATCCCACAGCTACTGACAAAGATAAAATCCAGGGCTAGGAATGTGGCTTAGCAGTAGAGTGCTTGCCTAGCATGCATGAAGCCCTGGGTTTGATTCCTCAGAACCACATAGACAGAAAAAGCCAGAGGTGGTTCTGTGGCTCATATGGTAGAGTACTAGGCTTGAGCACAGAGAGGCTCATAGACAGTGCCCAAGCCCTGAGTTCAAGCTCCTGGACAAGCCAAAAAAAAAAAAAAAGGTAAAACTCAACAGTGAATACCACCATCATGTAAATATATATCTATAAAATGTCTCTCTATATGCTCTACCTGTTTCTGAATATGTACATATATTCAAATATATCATATATAACATGATATATATACTCTACTTATACCAGAGTTGGAATTCAGGGACTTGGCTAGTACTCTACCATTTGAGCCACTTGCATATGTTTTCGTTAGCAAGAAACATCCTACAATGCCTGCAGCAAAGCATAAGAGAAAACACAGAAATAAAGGCACAAGCCCACAGATCTCTCCACACCAGCACCACCACTGTTGCTGTTTGAAGTCCCTGATGTTTAATTCCCTATAGACTCCCTTCTGGCACTCCTCACCTCTCTGAGTCCTGTGAATAGTAAATTTCTTCTGCTTCATGCACATTAGCTTTATTGTGTCTCAGCTGATCTGCACATCCAAACCTCATTCTTCTCCCCAGTCTCATGCTTGAACCCAAACTACATGAAAAAAAAATAGTAAAAGAAATCAAAATCACATTAGATAACAGCATGTGATAAGGAGATAAGGAGATCTGGGGAAGGCATGGCCCTCTTTGAGGAGGTGACCCTGAAGAGCAAAAACAATCCTTAGCAGAAAGAACAGTACTGGAGGAATATCAATACCAAACTTCAAACTCTACTACAAAGCCATAGTAATCAAAACAGCTTTGTACTGGCACAAGAACAGACCTGAGGAGCAATGGAATAGAACTGAAGATCCAGAAATGAACCTGCAGACCTATAACTAAAAAATACGATGGAAGAAAGACAGCCTCTTCAGTAAATGGTGCTGGCAAAATTGGTTAAACATCTGTAGAAAACTAAAGTTAGATCCTTATATATCACCCTACACCAGAAACAACTCCAAGTAGATCAAAGACCTCAAAGTAAAAGCAGACACTCTGAAAATATTACAGGAAGGAATAGGAGAAACTCTAGGGTTCCTTGGCACAGGCTGAAAATTTCTTAATAAAGACCCAGAAACACAACAAATCAAAGAAAACTTAGACAAATGGGATTGCATAAAACTGCAGAGCTTCTGCATGGCAAAAGACATAGCTAGCCAGATCAATAGAAAGCCCACAGATTGGGAGAAGATCTTCACTAGCCATACAACAGACAAGGGCCTCATATCTAAAATATACTTAGAACTCAAAAAATTAAATCCCCCAAAAACAAATCCTCAAAGAAACAACCACCCCTTTAATAAGTAGGCTAAAGACTTAAAGAGAGACTTCTCTGAAGAGGAAATAAGAATGGCCAATACACACATGAAAAAATGCTCAACTTCTCTGGCCATAAAAGAAATGCAAATCAAAACAACATTGAGATTCCAGCTCACCCCAGTTAGAATGACTATAATCAAGAACTCTAATATCAACAGATGCTGGAGGGGATGTGGCCCAAAGGGAATGCTACTACACTATTGGTGGGAATGTAAACTTGTTCGACCACTGTGGAATACAGTATGGAGGTTACTGAAAAGACTCCACATATTGCTCCCCGATGACCCAGCAATTTCACTTCTGGGCATTTACCCAAATGATCACAAACAAGGCCATACTAAAGCTACCAGAACAACTATGTTTATTGCAGCATTATTTACCATAGCTAAGATATGGAACCAACCCAGATGCCCCTCAGTAAATGAATGGATCAAGAAAATGTGATACACACACACACACACACACACACACACACACACACACACAATGGAATTCTATGCTTCCATCAGAAAGAATGACACTGTACCATTTGTTAGGAAATGGAAAGACTTGGAAAAAAATCATATTAAGTGAAGTAAGTCAGACCCAAAGAAACATAGGTCCCATGGTTTCCTTTATTTGCAATAATTAGTATATGTCTAAGATAATCATAGCAGATAAGCAGAATGGCTCAAAAGCTATGTGCATATGACCATATAAGATGATGCTAAGCATAATGAACTCCAAGATATGGACACGAGAGGGTTTTCCTTGTTGTTGTTGTTTTTAATGTACTATGTGATTTTTTTTTGGTTTCTTTTGTATGTTCTTCCCTCTATAGTATATCCCCTGTTGTCACGGTATTTGATGTTGGTACCCTGGTATTGAATGTACATTGGGAAGAGCAACAACAGAATGGTGAGACAAAGAAAAGGGGGAACAACAAGACAATATGTTGGTACTGACCTGTACAACTGAAGGGGGGGGCTTGAGAGGTAGGGAAAGCAGAAGAGAAATGAGGGAAGGGGTAACAAGTTCAACAAGAAATATACTTATCACCTTACTTATATAACTAGAACCCCTCTATACATCACCTTGACAATAAAAATGAATAGAATAAATTCTCCAAACTCCGTATTCTAAGAACTGAAATACTAAAGAACCTAGTCTAGTTGATTGGTAACTTAAAGGGAGCATGACATTGATGATTGGAGATGGTAGTTTTGACTTCTGACAGTCTTTAAGAGCTGATACACAGAGATCAGATGTTGTATTTTATACCTGTTTTCGTCTTTTTCTCTTGTGTTTTTAAAAATTAACAGAATGATATAGACTTCTTATAGGCTATGATACCTAAGACTTCGTCTTAGAATGAAACCATGTGTTTCCAAGAACTTTCCCTTTGAAAGAACTCTCCTATTTTGTAAAAGCACATTTTTCTACCCAAAGAAATTCCAAGAGATGCAAAATATTGTGCTAAGATCACAGCAATAGTAATAAAGTGCTGAGAATAAAATCTATTGGGAATAAAAAAAAGAAATAAAAATCACATTAGATAATAGAATGTGATGAGAAGATAAGGAGATCTGGGATAGGCATGGCCCTCTTTGAGAAGGTGACAATGAATTGAGAGGTGAATGACCAGAAGGACCCTCCCCATCCCATGGAAGGAAGAATCAAGTGGCTGTGTGAGGAGGGAAAGAAGAGAATGGTGACAGGGGCAAACATCACACAGGATTTTGTTGTCTCTGAGGCACTGGGATTTTAACAGTGGAGAATCTTTGTTCAAGCATCTGTCTAGAAGGCATGAGGCTCTGAGTTCAAACTCCAGTCCTGCCACTCCATTAAAGGGAAGGGTCCCTCCCAAGAGGTGTAGATCTAAACTACATTTTTAAGGGGGTGACATGGGTGGAACGCTGCAATAAGAACGACTCTGAAACTATCTTGCTCTATAAAAGCAATGAGATGACTAGCAAAAGTTATCCAAGTCAACCATTTCAGAACTCTGGAAATTAAAGAAGATGATAGAATCTGGGGAGCATTTAGGTTAGAGAATGCCTGAATTCCAGTGAAAACAGCAAACTTAAGCCAGGTGCCAGTGGCTCACGCTTCTAATCCTAGCTACTCAGGAGGCTGAGATCTGAGGATCACAGTTCAAAGTCAGCCCACTCAGAAAAGTCCATGAGACTCTTATCTCCAATAAAGTACTCAGAAAAGGGCAGAAGTAGTGTCATGGGTCAAGTGGTAGAGTGCTAGCCTTGAGCACAAAGAGATTCAGGGACAGTGCCCAGGCCCTAAGTTCAAGCCCCAGGACTAGCAAATATAAAAACAAAAACAAAAGTAAGTGTTTTATTATATAACAACTATTCTCCAAGGTCACCTTGAAAACCCACAGGCTCACAATGCCAGTGAAAAGCAGCAGCCCAGCAGTCACTGATGGGCCATATGGCACTGACGTTTCTTTAAAGTCCTATTCTGGAAAATAGCCATTACCTGATCTTTCTGACTGTTCTCGAGAAAACAACTCAAAGAAGTTGTCTTTATTTGTGACTCAGCTCACCAACTGTTAACAGGCTTTTTTTTTTTTTTTTGGCTGGTTCTGGGGCTTGAACTCAGGTCTTAAATACTATCCCTGAGCCTCTTTGTGATCAAGACTAGAACTCTATCACTTGAGCCACAGCACCACTTCTGGCTTTTTCTGAGTTGTTCATAGGAGATAAGAATTTCATGGACTTTTCTACCCAGGCTGGCTTTGGATCGTGATCCTCAAATCTGAGCCTCCTGAGTAGTTAGAATTATAGGCGTGAGCCATCAGTGCTCAGCTGTTAACAGCCTTTTTCCACTAGCTTTGGTTTAATATTGTAGCTGCCTGGAGGGCTGATAATAGAGAAAAGTAGTTGACAAAAAAAGGGAAAAGCTGGAGAATTAAACGTGCATGGCTATTTTGAAATCATTCAATAAAATTCTGACTCCTCAACGGAAAGAACACTGCTGGAGGAATATCAATACCAAATTTCAAACTCTACTA
>NW_012267248.1:7770267-7781064 GCF_000151885.1 Dipodomys ordii
GAGGCTGCAATGCTTGGTAAGAAATGTACGCATTATCCTGCCCATGTAATTGTAACCCCTCTGTACAGTATGTTCACAAATAAAATAAAATAAAATTAAAAAAAAAACAAAAAAAATAAAATAAAATTCTGAGACACTAGAAAGCTGAGCATATACTCAATAAAAACCTGAGAACACCATCGGTTTTCACCTATTTCTACACTTTTTATTTTTAGTAGAATTGTAGCATTGATGATGTAGCATTTGTAGAATTTGATGCTTCTCACCTGAGTCTTGTTTTCTAGCATACATAAAAATAATCTTGAAGCTTTGAAGAAGCCCAGGTGAGAAGCCAAGACAGACTGTTCAGCTGTCTGGTTGAATGTCTGAAGGAATGAATGCCCCAGCCTCAACATAGAGACCCTCGGCAAAGACTGAAAGGCACATTGATATCAAGTGCTTAAAGAAATATCTGTCCAGTCATTAGCTGACAATAAAATAAGTGAGCCAGGATTGGTGGTAGAACAAGAACTACAGATTTAATAGATAAGTATAAAATAATCTAGAGTTTGGTGCAACCCTAGCTACTTAAAAGGCTGAGATCTAAGGATTTCCTGCAAGCCAAGCCTTGCAGGAAAGTCTGTGAGACTCTTATCTCTAATTACCACTGAAAAGCTGGGTGTGGAGCTATGGCTTAAATGGTAGAGCATTAGCCCTGAGAAAAAGAGCTCAGGGATAGCATTCAGACCTCACACACACACACACACACACACACACACACACACACACACACACACACACCACCAACAACAACAACAAAAACAAAACCAATCAATTGCGAAATAAAAGCAATACACATAACATGGAAGCAGAGAACACCTAACTTTTGAAGGTGCTACATATTATTTAAAAATCACATTTCAACAGAAGTGATGAGATAAAAAGCAAAAGAGATTAAAAGAGATAAAAATATATAGCCCATCCAAAGGAAAAAGGTAAGCAATAGAAATTGTCCCTGAGAAAACCCAGATGTTGGATATACTAGTCTAGACAAAGATTTTAAGTTGGCTTTTGAAAATATGCTCAAAGAATGAAATCATGTCTAAGAATGAAACAAAAGTATGAGAATGATGAGAATGATGAATAGAAAATATCAAAGACAAAGAAAAATATTTGAGGATTTTTCCACAGGCACTCTGAGGATGTAGAAGAATTAGTGAAATTTAAAGTAGATCAGGATATAGATGTAGATAATATATAGACATACAGAAAAACAGGAGGTGGAAGAAGTAGTGAAGGTTAAAATACATTAGGATAGATGTAGATTATGTAGATACAGGCATTATATAAAACTAATAGAAAATGGAAATTTCCCTTACCAGAAATTATAATAAAACCAACCCATGAAATAACTTCAATAAAAGTGGCAGAGTATATAAAAACAAAAATATAGTCTAGTTCTATGCTGAGATAACCTTTTAGATTAAGATATAAAAATATGTTAAAAAGAAACGATGAAAAAATATGATGCAAATGATTTTCAAAAAAGCTGGAGGGGCTTTATTTTCAAACAGTAAGTTTTTTTTTTTAATATTGCCAGTCCTGGGGCTTGAATTTAGGGCCTGGGCACTGTCCCTGAACTTCTTTTGTTCAAGGCTAGCACTCTACCCCTTGAGCCACAGTACAACTTTCAGCCTTTTCTGTTTATGTGGTATGGAGGAATTGAACACTGGTCTTCATGCAAGCTAGGCAAGCACTCTACCACTAAACCACATTCCCAGCCCCTCAAAAAGTTTTAAGATAAAAATTATTACAAGGAGCTGGAATCTGGTTGTTCATGCTTGTAATCATAGTTTCTGAAGAGGCTAAGATCTGAGGATTACAGTTCAAAGCCAGCCTGGTCAGGAAAGTCCATGAGAGTCTTATCTCTACTAAATTACCAAAAAAGGTGAAAGTGGATCTTTGGCTTAAGTGGTATAACACTAACCTTGAACAGAAAAGAAGCACAGGGGACAGCACCCAGAACTGAGTTAAAGCCCCAGGACTGGCATTAAAATATATATAATATATATCTTATAATTATATTATATAATTGTGTATTATATATTATTATTTATTACATATAATATATAGTTTTTATGTATATAATGTTATATATTATATGCAATTATAAGGAACAATGACATTTAGTAAAAATAAAAGAACCACAGTATCAAAAAGATCTAATTGGCCTGGTTGTAATGGTACATGCTTGTAATTTCAGGTACTTGAAAGGCAGAGATCAGGAGGACCACAGATCAAGGCCAGTCTGGCTAAAACATTATTGAGATTCTCACTTCAATAAGCTGGATGCGGTGACATGTACCTGTGATCTTAACTACATGAGAGGCATAGGGAGGAAGATCATAGTCTGAAGCTAGTCCTGGAACAAAACCTCAAAATTATAACTGAAAAATAACTCAAACAAAAGCAGATTGGGGTTATGGCTAAAAAATAAAAAGTACCTGCCTAGCAAGCTTGAGGCCTTGAGTTCAAACTCTAGTACTGAAAAGTAGCAATGTATGAATTGAAAAGTAGAACCCCAAACACATGAAGCAAACTTGACAGAACTAAAGAGAAAAAAATTTAAAATCCAATAGTAATAGTTGGAGATGTCAGCACTATAGTTGGAGATTTCAGTGCTATTCTGGTGGCTCACACCTATAATCCTAACTACTCAGAAGGCTGTGATCTGAAGATTGTGGTTCAAAGCCAGTCCAGGCTGCAAAGTCTGTGAGACTCATCTCCAATAACCACCAATAAACTGGAAGTGGCACTGTGGCCCACAGTGGTGTAGCACTAGCCTTCAGTAGAAGAGCTCAGGGCGAGTACCTAGGCTCCAGGACTGACAAAAATTAATAATAATAATAATAAAAATCACTGGGCACCGGTGGCTCATGCCTGTAATCCTAGCTATTCAGGAGGCTGAGATCTGAGGATCGCTGTTCAAAGCCAGCCTAGGCAGGAAAAGCCACGAAACTCTTTTTTTTAAATTTAATTTAATTTTATTAGCCACGAAACTCTTATCTCCAATAAACAAACCACCAGAAAATCGGAAGTGGTGCTGTGGCTCAAGTGGTAGAGCACTAGCCTTGAGCTGAAGAGCTGAGGGACAGTGCTCAGGCCAGAGTTCAAGCCCCATAACCGACCAAAAATAAAAACTAAAAATCTAAAGGAAACATGCATTCTTTATCTCTTTGGGCCTGATTTACTTAACCTAATTTTTCCAGGTCAAGCAATTTCTTTGCAAATGATGTAATATCATTTTTTCTAATGGATGAGTAAAGTTCCAGTGTGTGTGTGTGTGTGTGTGTGTGTGTGTGTGTGTGTGTGTTCATATTTTTCTTAATCCATTCAACCACTGATGGGCATCTGGGCTGTTTCTATATCTTGGCTGTGGTGACTAATGTGGCAATGAACATGGTTGTTAAAGTGTCTATTGTTTCTTGGTTTATAATCTTTAGATAAATGCTCAAGAATTATTAGTATTGGTGGATCATAGGGTAGTTCTAGATTTAGTGTTCTGAGGAATCTCCAAACTGCTTTCCAGAGTAGCTCACCATTCTTGCCAATAAGTACATTAGGTTTCCTTTCCCCCCACATCTGTTACTTGTATTGATGGCCATTCTAACTGGGGTGAGATGGAATTTCATTGTTTTGATTTGCATTTACTTTGTAGCCAGGTATGTGGAGTATTTTTTCATGTGTCCATTGGCCATATTTACTTCTTCTGAGAAGTCTTTATGCTGCCTGTTTTCCCATTTATTAACTGGGCTGTTGATTTTTTTTCTTGAGCTCTTTGTATATTCTGGATATTAGGCCATTGTCTCACATGTAGCTGGCAAAGATCTCCCATTCTGTAGGCTGTATTTACAGCTTGTAAACTAAGTCCTTTGCCATGGAGAAACTTCGTAGTCTACAGTTATCTCGTTGTCAATTCTCTCTATGATTTGCTGAGCCCCTGAAACTGTGTTCAGAAAGTTCCTGCCTGCACTGAGAAGTTCTAATGTTTCCTCTACTCTTTTTTGTAGTAGTTTCAAGGTTTGATTTTTACATTTTAATTTTTAATTAATTACTTTGTGATGCTGGAGATTAAGCCCAGGACCTCATGCATGGTAGGTAAATATTTTGAGCCACTCCTTCAGCCCTATTCCACTTTATTTCTTTAAATATATGGTACAGGAATTTTAACTTGGGGAGTCACACTTGCTAGGTAAGTGCTCTACTGATTGGCCATGCCTCTAGGCCCCTAGCTCACTTTAAATATTGAATAAAATAGTAGAAGGTCAGTGAGGACATACAGGATGTGAACAACTGTATAAACTAAATCTGACAGCTGTAGAGCACTCCACCTAATAACAGCAGGTATACACTATCAAGTGCATTACAAATCTAACTAATATATTTATTGTGCCATAAAGCCAGTATCAATAAAAGTATTAAAATAAAGTATGTTCTTTTACCATGATACAAGCAAAAATTAGAAATCAATAACAGAAGGGTATTTGAGAAACTCATGAAGTACCCTTAAGTATTCTAAGTACTCCTAATTACACCATAAATTAAAGAAGTTATGAGGGAAATTAGACAATTTCTTGAAACAAATAATTAAAAAAATAAAATTTGTAGGAGGTTTCTTACAGTGAAACTTAGAGGAAAAATATTTTTAGAGGGAAATTTATAGCCATAAATGCCTGCATTAACAAAGTAAATACTGCTGGGTGCTCATGTCTGTAATCCTAGCTACTCTGGAGGTTAAAATCTGAGGACCACAGGCCAAACCTAGCCTAGGCATGAAAAATCTGTGAGACTCTTATCCTTAAATAAACACCAAAAAGTCTGATGTGGTGGTGGCTCAAGTGGTAGAGCACTAGTTGAGCAAAATAAGCTTAGGGACAGCACCCATGCCCTGAGTTTCAAGCCCAGGACTGTGCACATGCATGCACACACACACACACCAAGAAGGAAAAAATGTAAGAACACTTCCTAGATCTGAGTTCAATATTATATATCACAAAAAAGGAAACTACATGAATATCCTCATAGGAAGCTGGGAATACAAAAACTTCAACTAAATACTAGCACACCAAATCCAGCAACCTACAAAATGGATTATAGACTACAAGGAAAGGCCATGAAATAATGAAAATCCTATGAAAAATTAATATAGTATATCATAAAAAGGATAAATTCCATGCAATCATCTCAATGGATCTAGAAAAATCTTTTGGTAAATTACAAAACTCTTCCATGATAGTGATATTTGACAAACTAGAAATGTATGGGTACTTCTGTATCCAATTAGCTAATGAGCATCTACAAAAAAGCCACAGCAAATATGATACTTGTGAAAGACCAAGAGCTTCCTCCTGAGAAGAATAATATCTACTCTTAACTTGTATTTTATCATTGAGCTGCAGGTCCTCACCAGGAGAAATGGATAGGAAAAACCAAAGGCATTATGTTAGAAAGCAACAAAAGTGCCAGATGCCAGAGGCTCACACCTGTAATCCTAGCTATTCAGGAGGCTGATATCTGAGGATCATGATTCAAAATCAGCCCAGATCAGAATCTCCAATTACCCATGAATAAGGGGTGGGGGGGGGTGGGCAGAAATGGAGCTGTGGCTCAAGTGATAGAGGCTGAGATCTGTGGGTTACAGTTCAAAGCCAGCCTGGGCAGGAAAGTCCATGAGACTCTTATCTCCAATAAACCACCAGAAAACCAGAAGTGGCACTGTGGCTCAAGTGGTAGAGCTCTAGCCTTGAGCCGAAGAGTACAGGGACAGCACCCAGTTCAAGCCCCATGACCGACCAAAAAAAGAAAAGAAAAGAAAAAGAAAATTGCACTACTCCGTGTTCTGATTTTTAAAATTATTTCAAAGCTACAGACCTTAAAACTATGTAATAGATGTAAGGTTATATACAGCAACTGATGGGACAGAAAAGAGACTCCAAAAGGGATCTCCTAATTTTTATGGCAAAGATTCCAATTTAAGAAAAGGGCTCTAAGGCAAATTAATGGGAAAAGAATAGCTTTAAAAAATGGCATTGGGCTGGGAAGGTGGCTCAGTGGTAGAGTGCTTGCCTTGCATGCATGAGGCCCTGGGTTCAGTTCCTCAGCACCACATAAACAAAAAGAAAAAAGCCGGAAGTGGTGCTGTGGCTCAAGTAGTAGAGTGCTAGCCTTGAGCTGAAGAGCTGAGGGACAGCGCCCAGGCCCAGAGTTCAGGCCCCACGACCAGACCCAAAAAAAAAAAAATGGCATTGGGCAAGACACGGGTGCCTCACTTCCCAGGTACTCAAGAAGAGGAGATGATGAGAATCATGGTTCTAGGCTGACCCAGGGAAAAAACTCATTAAGCCTTATTTTAACCAAAAGCTGGGTATGGTAGTTCATGCCTATCAGTGAAGCTACTTCGGAGGCTGAGATCAGGAGGATCATAGTTGGAAGCCAGCCCACCTCCCCCCGCCCCCCCGCAAAAAAATCTTTTAAGACCTCCCCATCTTAATAAAAGATGCGAGATGTGCTGGTACCTAGCTATGATGCTAAGTTTGGTGGGGAGCATACATAGAAGGATCTTGGTCCAAGCCTGTGTAGGCAAAAAAGTAAAGCATTATTTAAAAAATACCAAGAGCAGACCAGGCAAGGTGGATCAAGCTACTTGGAAGGAAAACATGGTTTGGGATCCAGCCCAGGAGAAATAAACTGGGGAGACTCCATTCCAACCAATGGCTGGGTAGAGCGACATATTCTAGTCAGAGTGACATGGCGAAGTACACATAGGAGGATTGCAATGCAGGCCAGTCTACACATAAAGTAAGACTCTATCTAAAAAAATAACTAACACACAATAAGGATTGGAAAAGTAGCTCGAGTGATTGAGCATCTGCCTAGCAAGAATGAGGCCCTGACTTCAATCCCCAGTACTGCTGAAGGAAAAAAAGAAAAAAAATGATATTGGGATAGTTGGATTTTTCAAGTTGGATCCTTCTCACACCATCTACAAAAATTAGTTCAAAATCAAAGACCTTAATGTAAGACCTAAAGTTCTAAAACATGGGCAGAGGTCTTCATGGGTTGGTTGGATTTGGCAAGTGTTTCTCAGGCATGATAACAAGAAGACAAAGCAGCAGATCAAAGTAATAGATGAACTGGAGTTTGCCAAAATCGAAGGACTTCAGAAGACAATATCAAGAAAGTAAAAAGATGACACACAGAATAGGAGAAAGCAGTTGTATGTCACATATCTGATAAGAGGCCCGAGACAAAACCATAAAACACACTTGCAATTCAACAGAATGACCAAAGGCCTATTCTAAAACTGTCAATGTATCTGATAGGACAGTTCTCTAAAGATAGCGCACATGGTTAAGAGACATGAATGGGGGCTCTGTGTCCCATTATTTATTAGGGCAATGCAAATGTAAATGACAGTCAGATACTACTACATACTTACTAGGGTGATGAAATAAAAGAAAGATGCTACAAGCACTAGAAAAGATGCAGAGGGTTCAAATTCTCATATATTGCTGGTAGGAAGGTAAGATAGTATAGCCATTTTGGAAAAGGTGACAGTTCCTCAAAAAGCTAAAGTTCTTCTACTGCTAATCATTTATTTAAGAGAAGTAGAGCCAGGGGCTGGGCTGTGGCTTAGTAATAGAGTGCTTGCCTCGCATGCATGAAGCCCTGGGTTCAAATTCAGCATACTACTTACTAAGATAGAATAAAACCAGATGGACTCCTGAAAAAATAAAAGCTGCGGCTTTCATTTTGTAACTTGGATATCTGATGGCTTTTGTCTGGCAAGGGAGACAGCCATTATGGAAGGTTTAGAGGCTGCAGGGGGCGGTACCTGCCCTGCCATTGGGGACACAGAACACTCTGCAATATCACTACAGCCAGATTCCCCGGTGACCTGTCAGACCCAAAATAAAAACAGAGATCATAAAGAGCCCAAATGAATAAACATAAAAGTAGAAAGCCACAAAATATCTCACTCCAGGCTGTGGTAGTGTATATGGGGAATGCACTAAAAGCATCACACACACACACACACACACACACTGTGACTCACTGAAGCTGAAGGGCAGGAGCTCAGTGCCAAGAACTGTAGACCCATTTCTATAGTCTAGCATAAGAAAGACAGTTTAATGATGCTAATTATTTTATACAGGAAAACAAAAACAAGCCTCAGGTTGAAGTACCCATTAGTGGTATTATTGTATTAGTCACTCAGCAAATACTAAGCACTCTTTTGGTGGCAGGTTCCTTCTAGATGTCTGTCCATTTGGTAACAAATAGGTGTTAATTCCCATGAGAAGAAGCAGGGGCAGAAAAAGGACAATTCTAATGCGCTGTGTTCATTCTGATAGGAATAACTCTTGTAAAGTAAGAAGGCATCCATGATTGGCTTTTGGGATTCAAATAAGCTACCTCAAGGAAAGCCTTTTAAGGTTTTGTTGTTGGTTTTTTTGTGGTATGTGTGGGTGTATCCTGGTCTTTGAGCTTCTTTTGCTCAAGGCTAGCGCTCTGTCACTTGAGCCACAGCTCCACTTCTGGACTTTTTTTGGTATTTAACTGGAGATAAGAGTCCCAAAGAGAGGACTTTCCTGCCTAGGCTGGCCTTGAACCATGATCCTCAGATCTCAGCCTCCTGAGTAGCTAGGATTACAGGTATGAGCCACCAATACCTTGCCAAAGATGCAAAAACCCTGAGGAGCTGGCACATCAGTCTCTGTGGTCCATGTGGGACAAGGAAAGGGGCTGAGCCTATGGCTCAATGGTAGAGCATTTGCCGTGTATGCACAGCTCTGGGCTCCATCCCCAGCACCATAAAGAAATGGGGGATGGGGAGTAAGGATGGAGATTAAGGTAATCTGTACAAGCATAAGGTACCTGGTAGCCTGGCACCAGATAAGACTGCTGAAATAGGGTGAAAATGTAGGTCCTAGGAGGTCCCATATTTCATGTATATTTACTAGTAGTTATTCTTAAAATCACAAAAGGTGATTTCTGCTTTTTCTGGTCATAATACAGTACCTAGTATCTGACGAGTCCATGTACGATAAGCAACTACTAAGCTGCACAAAATAAATGAAGCAAATGTTTTCTGCTATTGGGCAAAACCAAATTATGAAACTGTGGTCCCAGACAGAAGTTTGTGGGGTCCATTGATTGCATTGGCTATTTCCTTGGGACAGTTTCTGAATTGTGGTGCAGGGAGTTCAACGCTAACTTGAGCATGGCAGTGTCCCTAAGCTTTGGAGGTGGAGGTCAAGAGTACATAGCTAGTAGAGTAGCTGGAAGTAGGGCACAAGACAAGGTCTGAGTGGGTGTAGATATCTACAGATATCTGTGTGAGTTTTCTGAGGTTCTTTGCCAAGAGCAGGCTAAACAAGCAGGCTTACCAAAGAGAGCAGCACAACTCTCAAAATCTGACTCAAGAGGAAATAGGAAATATAAATAAGTCCTAAGCTTTCTAAATATCTTCAGTAATTATTAAATCTTCTCATAAAGACAACTCATAAAGGCATAAATGTTAATATGGGTAGATTTTATTTTTAAAGAAATACGGTATGAGAGAAATAACAATCTTAGTCTTTCAGAAAAATAGGACAAGTTTCTCAACTCATATATAATGAGACCAGAATTGTTCTGACATCAAGATCTGACAAAAGGATTCTAAAAGGACTGAAGAATAAAAGAAGACATAGATGCAAAACTTCAACATTAATAGGTCAAATCCAGCATTATATAATATCTAGTAATGAAACACAGCTAAGACTTACTACAAAGCTACACAGTGAGGTACTGATATAAGGCAAAAGTTAATTATCCATGTTGAGAGGATGGGAATTTAGCTCAGGGCAAGGGTTAATTATCCATGCTGAGAGGATGGGAATTTAGCTCAGTGGAAGAACACTTGCCTAGCAAATGCAAGGCCCTGAGTCTGGCCCTCAGCTCTAAAAAGTAAAATAAAATAAATTATGCAAGTTGATCAACAGGATAGAACAGAGGCCAAACATAGTTCCAGATATATTTGGTCAGCTTCGCACAGAGTTGTCAAGGCAGTTCAGTAGAGGGAGGGGAGAACATATCTTCAATACATGATGCTTGGACAACTGGATAGTCACCTAGAAAGGAAATCAATCTTGAATTTTACTGCTATAATCACAAAAATTAACTTGTGGTGGTTCTTTGGCCTAGGTGTGCAGTCTAAAACTACAAAATTTCTAAAGGAAAGTGTAAGAAACAAATTTGCTCTCAGGCAAAGATTTTCAGGTTTTTGGAAAAGAACATAGTAATCACTTATCATACAAGAAAAATTGGCAAATTAGGCTTCCTTGTCATTATCCCAGCAGAGATAGGGGGTTCACAATTCAAGGTCAGCCCAGGCAAAAGAAACCAGTGAAACCTTATTGCAAAGAACAAAGCATGGTGGTACCTGTCTCTAATGTTAACTCTGCTGTGGGTGCCCAGCAGGAGTATAACTCAAATGGCTGCCTAGCACGCACAAGGCTCTGAATTCAAACTCTAATATTAAAAAACAACAACCAAAAAACAGTTCCCCAAACTAGAAACTGTAGAAGTGGCATTGTGGCTCAAAGTGGTAGAGTGCTAGCTTTGAGCAAAAGAACTCAGGGACAATACCCAGGCCCTGAGTTCAAGCCCTAAAACTGACACGAAAGAAAGAAAGAAAGAAAGAAAGAAAGAAAGAAAGAAAGAAAGAAAGAAAGAAAGAAAGAAAGAAAGAAAGAAAGAAAGAAAGAAAGAAAG
>NW_012267248.1:7781114-7789678 GCF_000151885.1 Dipodomys ordii
AAAGAAAGAAAGAAAGAAAGAAAGAAAGAAAGAAAGAGAGCGAGAAAGAAAGAGAGCGAGAAAGAAAGAGAGCGAGAAAGAAAGAAAACTAGAAACTGTTCAAGGCCAGTAGAAATATTCATTATCATATAATGATGGTTAGAAAGCTGCACATATCCCCAAACTTACCAGGTATTATACTTTAAACACATGTGATTTGTAATAAATGTACATTAATGAAATTGTAATGAAGAAAGGCTTGGAAATGTATCATGACAATCACATAGAACTTTTAGAAACATGAAAAATGCATGTGAGGAAAATTCTAAGGCTAAGCAATAAACCAGGAGAAAATATCCATCACAAATGAATTTGACAAAGCACTTATATTTAGAATCTATAAAGAATCCTTAGTCTTCAATGAAGAGACTACAGAAAACCTAAAACCTAAGAGAACAGATAATTTCCCACAAAGGATGTGCCAGTGACCAAAAATAACATCTTTAACTCATCGAGAAATGCAACTGAAAACCAAAGACACTATTATTCAAACCCTTAAAAAAATGGAAAGACTATAAATACATTCCCTTACTGGTACATTCAAACTCATAGAAACTGAGAGTAGAGGGAGATGACTGAGGTTGGGAGTTGGGGACAGGGAGATGTAGGTGACAGGGTGAATTTTGGGGATCTAATGTATATCAGGGGCTAGAATTGATAACTTTTGTACACTTGCAATCTACCCAGAATAGATTTCAAGAATTCTCATCACTTGGATACACATAAGGGAACTATGGGAAGTGACAGACATACTAATTAACTTGAATGTGACAATCATTTCACAATGTGTTATATATATATATATATATATATATACACATATCATGTATATATGTATACATATCACACATATGTACAATATATGTTATATATTGCATTTAATTAGGTTTATATAATTATATAATATAATGAATTTTATTATTATATATATAATATATCATATATACTTACATTTATTACATATATACTATATATAATATATACTGTATAACCCTCATGTTGTAGAACTTGGATATATATAATTTTATTTGTCAACTTAACAGTCACAAAACTAAAAAAGGATTAGAAGTATAAAATATAGAAATGTAAGTATATAAATATGAACATAGATGATAAACTATTGTTTCAGGAAGCAAAAATATGTGCAAATTCACACACATATTTCTATTTGAAAACTGGATGAGAATTTCATTTATGTTGTCAAAGCAGTGCTTAGTTTAAAACATATCACGTTCACCATGAAAAAAGCAATTTTTAAAAATGAAGATAAGGTCTTACACAGGCCGGTCATGGTATTCTGGCTGCTATCTTTTTTCATTTATAGCTACTTCTCTAACTCATCCTAAAAGGTCTCAGAATTATTTTTGTGTATGTTCTGTGCATAATACCACTTGTATCTCAAATCCACTGCTCTTCCCATTCCTGAATGTCAAAAAAACCTAAATATTGACCAGAAGTGAGAAATGAGGCTGTTTTGAGTGATTGTGGAAAGAAAGAAATGAAATAGGTCAGAACTCTTTGTAAAGGGAATGTGAACAGGAAAGGCTGGGAAAATTCATTCACACTTTAGCATATGTATGTATTTAACATCATTTGTTGGAAAAAAAAAGACTTCAGGGAAAAGCATACACTGACAGATGTTTAAATGTATTTTAACAACCTCTGCAACTATAGAAAATTATGACCTATCTGGGAGTCTCTGCCCAGGTTTCAAATTTCCCATGATGTAAAATTATATTTTACTACATTCATTAATGTGACTTTAATCCATTTATCCTATAACAATATTGGTGTGTGCTTCATTGTATACTTTACACTCTTAAAAAAAAAAAAGAGACTATTGGTTGCTGGTGACAATCACCTATAATCATACTCAGAAGACTGAGACTTAGGGGACCTAGGTTCCAAGCTAGTCCAAGCAAAAGTCTGTAAGACTCTACCTCCAAAATAACCACCAAAAAGCCTGACTGAAAACAGGTTCAAGTGGTAGAGCACCAGCTGGACAAGCATGAGCCTCTGAGCTCAAAGCCTGGAACCAGTCAAAAATATAATGAAGCCTGGTGCTGGTGGCTCACACCTGTAATCTACCTACTCAGGAGGCTGAGATCTGAGGATAGCGATTCAAAGCCAACCCAGGCAGGAAAGTCTGTGAGACTTTTGATCTCCAATTAACCAGAAAACTGGAAGTGGAGCTGTGGCTCCACTTGAGCAGAAAGAGCTCAGGGACAATGCCTAGTCCTGAATTCAAAAAGAAGTACTTTGAAATCTATTCTATATTAATTTGGATAAACATTCTGGAATGTCAATGTAGATGATTGAAATGAATATTAATGTATTTGTATTTCAGGAGACTTACAAATCCTAACAAAATGTATCTGTAGGCCAGGATATCATATTGATTTGAGACTTAGAAATAACACTGTGTGGAACTGAAGCCATGGCTCAAGGAGTAGAGCACCAGCCATTATTAAAAAAAAAAAGTCAAGAGAGCTGAGTGCCATGGTTCATGCCTGTGATCCTAGTTACTGGAGGCTGAAATCTAAGAATCAAGGTTCAAAATTAGCCCAGGGAAAGAAAATCTGTGAGACTCTTACCACCAATTAATCATCAAAAAGCTGGAAATACAATTGTGATAGAGCACTAGCCTTGAGCAAAAGAGCTAAAGGACAGTGCCCAGACCCTAAGTTCAAGCCTCACTGTCCCCCTCAAAAAAAAAGCCAACCGAAAGTGAGAAGCCATGGGTTCAAGTGTCAGTACAAGCAAACCACATACATGCAAATAACTTCTTGTAAAATAATCTGGGAAACTAGCCTTTGATCACAAACATTCTTTGTGGTCTCAGTTCTAAGGTGATAGGTCTCCCCACCTCCCCTGAATGACATTAGAATAAGGCCAAAATCATCTGGAGGCTGGTTCTTCATGCAAAAGCTATGTATGGCTACAGGCTCTTCCTCATCCCCAGAATATTCTTCACCATTCATTGTCACAGCTTTGCCTGTCAGGATCGATTCTGACAAGGTGCATTCCCCACCAGGATGCCCAGTGCAGAAGGTTTGCTACAGATGTGCTCAGTTTGATTAACTGCAGGACTTGATATTAAGATGAAATAGTCTATTATGGTTCCTAGATAGGTGTCCTTCTAAATTTCTGTCTTCCAATAGTATATCCCCTGGGGCTTCCTTGCAATCTTCAAATTCTCTTTTCTCTTTGTTTGAGGGGTTGGTGGGGAAATAAAAGGGACAAATCCCAGCTCACTGTGCTCTGGGTATAAATGCTGTCTTCTCACAGGGCCTTCTCTGAGGACCCAGCCTAAGCCATACCTCCATGCCCTTATCACTTCAGTTTATTTTAATATTGTTTTCCTAACATCACATCTGAAATTTTCTAGTGTTATCTGCTTTCCTACCTGTTCCTTATGCTGGGTTTTCCCAGGGGAGAAGCCTTGTTTGGTTTGACATTGTTTTATCCAAGAGCTCAAGTGGTCCCTAACTTGGAGGAGAGATAATTGGATAAATAAAAGACCATTTGAATGATCAGTGAGTAAATGCATGCACTAAAGAAAGTCAAAGCTAGGCTCCAATGGTTTACTCCTGTTATACTAGCTACTCAAGAGGCTGAGATATGAAGATCCCAATTTGAAATAAGTGAGGATGGGACAATCTGTGAGACTCTTATCCCAATTTAACCATTAAAACAAAGGAAGTGGAGGTTTGGCTCAAGTGGTAGAGTGCCAGACTAAGGAATAGCCTCCAGGTTCTGAGTTCAAGCCCCAGTACTAGCACCAAAAAAGGCGGGGGGAGCATCAGGAAGTTTGACTTTGGAGGATATATAGAATAAAGAAGAGGAAATAAGAGATGTGCTTTGCAAACAGTAATCACCTGCAATTTGCCAAAATCTCCTCACCACTCCACACTACTTAGCATCTATACAGCTGCAATCCAAAAACCTGCTTTGTTCCAGGACACAGGAGCAGATCTCCTCAAGATACTATTCATAACTTTGATTCAGAGGGAGGACAGAGTCACATCTGTGGTTCAACTACAATGGTACCCAAGTAACAATGGTTTGACTTAGGATTTTTGGAGTTTAGACTGATGCAAAAAAAAATCAGTATTCACTAGGAACCATATTTTGAATTAGATTTTTTTTTTGTCACCACCCTAATGATAGGCTAGATAGTTAACCTTCTCCAGCAAAGCTGGGCAGTAGTGGTAACCACAGCTGCCAGTCAGCCCTGTGATCTTGAGGGAAAATACTAGCTCTACAGCTCCCTGTGTGGTTAAACTAGGAGAGCTGGTAATGCAGGTGTATTAAATACATTTTTTACATTTCTATATGCATTTTGACTTCAGCTATATTCAATTTATGATGGATGTATAAGAATGTTAATATCATTGCATCTAGCACAGAATTGATAAGAAGGGACACAGTAGCATCTCTGGGAGGAAGAATAAAAGCATAAATAGGGTTTTTCAGCCAGGCACATCTGTGATTTACATCTGTAATCATAGCTACTCAGGAGGCTGAGATCTGAGGGTCCTGGTTCAAAGCCAGCTCAGGCAGGAAAGTCTGTGAGATTCTGATCTCCAATTAACTACCAAAAAGCTGGAAGTAGAGCTGTGGTTCAAGCTGGCCTTGAGCAAAAAAGCTCAGGGACAGCACCCAGGCCCTCATTTTAAGGCCCAGGATAAGCACCAAAAAAAAAAGTGGGAATTAAGAGATTCCACATTCTAATTGCTTCTGTCACCAGAAAGTCAGCACAATGATCTCAATTTTTGCCTACCATGAGAGAATGCAAGAGTATAAAGGTAGTGAAGATGATAACATGAATAAAATGTTTACTTCCTGTAAGGTGAGAATGATTATTGTTTTCCCCAGACAACAAGTTTTTAACTGAAGTTTAGGGACTTGGAATGCTAAGTCTCTCCCAAGAGGTAGGAGGTAGAGGAAGTTTACAGACTTACAAAAATGAGTATCAGGTCCACCTGACCCCTAGGGTATCATGTATAGGCCCTGGTCTTTATTTTGTTAAAGTCTACAGTTCAACGTCCTGTGTGTTGTGGACACGTAAGAGGCTTAAGCCTTTAGTTAATCTTTATAAGGGGAGAGGCCTGGAAAAATGCTTATGACCTCCTATGACCTCCATGGCTGGCCACCTGGGAGTTGGAAAGCTTAATTGCAGTTTTTCTGTTTTTTCTTCCTCAAGAGACATTCTGATCTCTTCCTGTGCTCCCCACTTCTGTCTACCTGCTGCCTAACACTTTTCCCACCTCAAACACATAAAGAACCCTCCCATTTTAGGTTCCCTTTTGCTTATCCCTGTTGCTTTTGGATTCTGAAGGCTTCTTGGGGGCCTAGCTTCAAAAGGATTGGAAAGTGATCCAGATACTGTGACCAGATAATATCTACAAACTCTTCACAATGGAGAGAAGAGAGAGAAAAGAGGGGTGGGGGAGAGAGAGACAAAAAAGCAAGGGGAGAGAGAAAGGAAGGGAAGGGGAAGTGGGGAAGGAGTGAAGGATGGATCTGGAATTTGAAGCTTTCCTGTCCAAAAGGACAATGGATAGTCACAACCCAGTGGAATTTAGGACAAGATACCTGGGGGATAAAGCTAAGCATAACTTTGACCCCACTGAGCTTCTGATAACAAGAGGCTGCAGTATGGTATAAGTCAGCAGAAGATAAGAGAGATACAAATGAAAGTCTGGGTTCTACACTGTGCTGTAACAGACAATACATAGGTAGTCTCTGTTCCCAAGTCCAGACGCAGAACTTCAAAAGCCATTGTGATTTTTTTTTTCTCTTGGTCCAAAACCAGGACTCAAACTTGGTACCAGATGCTTTTGCTCCTTGGCTGGCAGTCTACCAACTGAGCCATGCTCCAACCCCAGCAGAGATTTCTTGAAAAATGATAGCTCTTGGCTACGCTAATGCAGGAGGCCCAAGTAAAATCTCTACCTAGCTTGGGGGTGGGGGTGAGGGTGGGGATAAGTACCAGAAAGAACAAATTTGTGATTTAGAGGGTTAGAATTTGGGACCAATCCAATCTCCAGGGAGGGTAGGGCCTCGAGGGTGAGGATTAAGTAAGGCCATGTGACTAATCATATCAATATAATAAAACCTCAGATTTTTTTTCAAAAAGCTTCTGAACACCAGGAGTGTGGGTGAACACACTGTGTACTTAGATCAGGACGGTGGGGAGAGGGCATGGAAACGGCACCCAGACACTCCCAGACCTCACTTGGAGTCCTTCCATTTACCTGGTCTTGACATGTATCCTTTTATAATTAAACCATAATAATAAATACAGTCCTCCCTTTATTGTGGGGTGGGGGATTTGTCTCTGAACCCCCACAGATAACCGAGATCCGTGATTACCAACTCTCTCACACAATACAACGTAGTATTTGCATGGATCTGCGAACATTGTCCTGTGTGCTTCAAAACATCTCTAGAGGCCTTCTAATCCCTGATACATAACAACTTATTTATATGGCATCTATGTTGTAAGAAGCAACTTTTGAGGGGGAGGGGGATCCTGGGGCTTAAATGCAGGGCCTGTACACTGTCCTTAACCTTTTTTGCTTAAGGAGGGCACTCTATGACTTTGAGCTACAGCTCCACTTCCAGTTTTCTGGTGGTTAATTGGAGATATGAGTCTCACAGACTTTCCTGCCTGGGCTGGCTTTGAATTGTGATCCTCAGATCTCAGCCTCCTGAGTAGCTAGGATTATAGGTGTGAGCCACCAGTGCTTGACACTGGTGGCAACTTTTTAGAAGGAATTCTTTTACTGGGTCCTGTGAATGAACTAATAACTGTCCCCTAACTTAGTATCTGCCTTTGTTTGATCCATTATCTGCTGCAGTCACTTTCAATCACCTTGGGTTCCTGGAGGAAAGAGAATTCACTGATGAGCGGCTGGTGTGGAAGGCAAATCGCCCTTCACACAAGCAATGTCTTCTTCTTATCCTCTTGAAAAGAAAACAGTCAAAGACTCTGGGGACCATGTGGTTTCTGTTCCAGTAACACAGTGATAACAGGTCAGTTCCCCAGGACAAAAATCAGGATAATGGTCAACCAGACCACCCTTGTGACCTGGTACCATTTTTAACTCTGTGCATTTAACTCATTCTGTGCTCCCAGTTCTCCTTGTTTAACCTGAAGCTACTGTCTGTATCCCAGAAGATGGGCTGAAGATGTACTGAAGTGCTGTCTTCCCATGGCTGCCATGTAGTCTCCTTTCCCTGGTCTTCACCAGGTCTCCCTATTTGACATATGGGGATGAGTGGCCAGACCTAAATTGGGATTCCTGGACTTTGGGCCTCTAGATACTCAGGAAGAGAAAGTTTTCAGACAGAGGCCAGTGGTGAGGTACAATGGACACAGGTGGACAGCAGGTCCACTTGCCAGCGGCCTCCTGCAGCCATGGGGCTACTACACAATTATCTCATTTCCCAACTGTCCCCTAGGGAGCTGCTCTGAAGCAAGGACTGTCGACAAAATTTACAGTTTTACCTGTAGGGCTCTATGAGTGAAGAATCTGTCCTAAAACCTAAGTTGGGTTTTGTTTTTGTTTTTTGTCAGTCCTGGGGCTTGGACTTGGGGCCTGTGCACTGCCCCTGAGCCTTTTTGCTCAAGGCAAGCACTCTACCACTTTGAGCCACAGCTCTACTCCCAGTATTCTGGTGGTTATTTGGAGGTAAGAGTTTCATGGACATTCCTGCCCAGGCTGGCTTTGAACTGTGATCCTCAGATCTCAGCCTCCTGAGTAACTAGGATTACAGATGTGAGCCACCAGCACCCTGCATAAGTTGGTTTTATGTCCATCTGATCTTGGCACTTCCTTGAGTTATCTCTATGGAATCAGTGTAAGAAGCAGTCTTTTTTCCCCCACACCCTCCGCCAGTCCTAGGGCTTGAACTCAGAGCCTGGGCACTGTCTCTGAGCTTCTCTTGCTCAAGGCTAGCACTCTCCCACTTGAGCCACAGTGCCACTTCCGGCTTTTTCTGTTTATGTGGTATTGACAAATTGAACCCAAAACTTCAAGCATGCTAAGTAAGCACTCTACCCCTAAGCCATATTCCTAGCCCAAGAATTGAGCTAAGCTTCACCATAGCTTGTAAGAAACTTGTGGTAAACATATTGTACAAAAGCCAGCACACTTGACTTTGATTGAGGTGAGACTCACATTCTGATTAGGTATTTTCAAAAACTAACCCATCCGCCAATTGAGAAAAAAAAGTTCAGGCACCAGTGGCTCATGCCTATAATCTCAGGAGGCTGACATCTGAAGATTCAAGCCTGTCTAGGCAGACAAATCTGAGAATTACGTATCTCCAAATAATCAGCAAAAATCTGAAAGTGGTAGAGTAGCTCAAGTGGCAGAGCACCAGCCTTTATCAGAAAAAGCTAAGCAAGAACACAAAATAAGTGGGCTAAAGACTTAAAGAGAAACTTCTCTGAAGAGGAAAGAAGGATGGCCAATAGACACATGAAGAAATGCTCAACCTCCCTAGCCATAAAA
>NW_012267248.1:7790838-7802520 GCF_000151885.1 Dipodomys ordii
TTTTTCTTTTTGCTTATGTGGTGCTGAGGAATCGAACCCAGGGCCTCTTGCATGCAAGGCAAGCGCTCTACCACTGAGCCACCTTCCCAGTCCAATAACACCAATTTTTTTAAAAAAGGTTAATCTAAATACAGTTTTTTAAAAAGGAGGTCTGAAGACTTTGAAGGACTATTCTGCCTTTCTTGAGATGAATGATGTCAGACCTTGCTACATGCCTTGGTGCTGATTCTTATAGTGACTACTGTAGATTAATGAATACGTGTCAGACAAGGTGAGAACACACTGTATTTATACATACCATAATTAAATTACTAACTGTTAGGATGGGTGTTTCCATGTTGAATCCTCAGTTTGTTAATACTAATTGTGTATCAACATTTCAGTAACTCAGCAATCTATGATATTTGAGGCACTGTTGAAGAACAAGGTCTATGACTCAGTTTCCTTACCTTCTCCTGTTCTCAGATTAATAATGGTTAAAGGCACCAACATTGCTACATAGGACATACATGGTACTTATTTTGAGTGACTTCTAGAATAGTAGAGAGCTTGTTTAGAAGTCATGCCTTTATTATTGCTTCAGTTACTATCTAGAAAGTTCTATGAAACCATGCAGGGCTTCCTTTTCTTTCTTTTTTGCTGGTCCTGGAGCTTGAACTTGAGGTCTGGGTGCTGCTGTTCCTGAGCTGTTTTTTTGAGGGGGATGTCAAGGCTAGCACCTTACCACTTGAGACACAATTCCACTTCTAATTTTTTAGTAGTTAGAATAATTTCATGGACTTTCTTATCAAAGCTGGCTTTGAACTGTGATCTTGGATCTCAGCCTTCTGACTAGCTAGGATTACAGGACTGAACACTGGTGCTTGGCAGAACTTTTTTTTATCATAGGTTTACAACAGAAGCTGTCAAAGATGATGCCTTTGTTCTAAGAACTCAAGTCAAAGAAATCTGCAAAGCAATGTATATAGTTTGTCAGTATCTCTCACTGTAAAAAATACCTGAGACGATCCATTTATAAAGAGAATGGGTTTATTTTGGCTCACAGTTTGGGGGTTTTAGTTTGTGAGCAGATGGAACCATTGCTTTCAGGCCTATAATATGGGCATTGGTAGAGCAAAACCTTCACCTCATGGTTGAAAATGAATGAGGAAGAGACAGGATGAAGCCAAGGCCCCACAATCCTCTACAAGGCCACACTCCCAATGGCCTAAAAAATCTCCCAATAAGTCCCACTTCTTCAAGTCTCCACCACCTTCTAATAGCATCCACCACTCTGGGGCTTTAGCCTTTAACACAGACAGAGGCCTTTGGGAAACAATCCAGATGCAAACCACGGTGCCATTTGTTCACTGAAAGGAACAGTGAAACAGTTAATACAACTGTGAGATCTTCAAAACAAGTCCAGTCGCCTGGCTGTTCTCACCTGCCTTTCTGAATGACCAAACCTATCCTTTGAAAATAAGACTGTGTCAACCACAGAAAGGATGATTTATATGACTGTCAAATCTCGCCCTGCTACACAATCCTGTGTTTGTTTCTAAGAGTGACAGAAAACAAATCAATTTTCTCCTCAAGATGAGGTGGTTGGCACTAACTTAAAAAAAAAAAAAGCTAAGCATTCTTTACATGATCCAGAAATAAATTCCTCCTGGCTAATTTAAGGCTACTGTGTTAATGGCATGTGTGACTAGGAAATCACATGGGCTGGGCTGCTCCATCTCCTTTTCCTTGTCTGAGTCTGCCAGGCAGGGAGGTGTGGGGGTGGTCTCTGACTTCACAGCGTGTCTGACTCTCTGGGGCACCCTGCTTGTTATCTCTGTCTGGCAAGCCATCACTCTCTGCTTCTAGAACTTCAGAGCCTTTCAGAGCACCGATGATAAGTTATTCTCAGCCTACTGTGCCAAGAGTTTTCTTGGCTGAGGGACTGAGGATGAGGAAGACCATTGTTGTGGCTGGATGTTATCTCCTGCCCCAACTCCACTTGGCAGAGGTGCAAGTCCATCTCTGGGGTGTGGAAACAGGGCACTGAACGCTGGAGGAGCCAACGCATTAATAAACAAGAGGCATGGAGGAAATAGCAACCAGTCTTGTAAAGAAAAGAAAGAAACATTTTGAAGTTTATTGGATGCTGAGATGTTTGTTCTTCATAGCTCAACTCGGCTGGGCCTTTATCGGACTCCACAGCCTTCCTATCAGAGAAATGGGGAAGTTGACAGTTTATCAAAAGTGAATTGGCTGTACTGTTTATGCTTGACTGACATAGCATGGAAAGTATTTTTTGGTGCTTGGGGGTACTGTTTTCACTCACTGAAAATTTCCCTCTTTGTCATCCATCTCTCTCTTGCTCTTTTTTTTTTTTTTTTTTTGTCGGTTGTGGGGCTTGAACTCTGGGCTTGGGTGCTGTCCCTGCGCTCTTGAGCTCAAGGTGAGTGCTCTACCAGGTAAGCCACAGTGCCACTTCCGGTTTTCTAGTGGTTTATTGGAGATAAGAGTCTCACGGCCTTTCCTGCCTGGGAACCTCAGATCTCAGCCTCCTGAGTAGCTAGGATTACAGACGTGAGCCACCCCGGCACATCCATCCCTTTTTGTCAGACTCCATATTCTAGGAAATTCCTGGTCTGCCCAGATGTTCTGAGCGTCTCCAAGTCATTTCCCCAAGCCCTCAGAAGATGCTGCAGTTTCTCTCTCCCTCTCCCCCTCTCTTTCTCTCTCTCTTTCTCTCTCTCTCTCTCTCTCTCTCTCTCACACACACACACACACACACATACACATATTCCTCTTTGTCGCCCCCCCATCTCTTTATTGTGCTAGTATTGGGGTTGAACTCAGGGCTTCATGTTCTCACTCGGCTTTTTCCACTCAAGGCTTTCACTTCCAGCATTTTGCTGTTTGATTGGAGATGAGTCTCTGTCCCAGCTGGCTTTGAACTGTGATTCTCAGATCTCTGTCTCCCTAGTAGCTAGGATTCAGGCATGAGCCAGCTGTACCTGCTGTATGTGCAATTTCCACATACATAAAAACTGTATCTCCTAACATTCATGGAGCCCTGATGGGCATGTAGCTTTGGCTTCAAAACAGACACCCTGGGTGAAGTGGGGAGCCAGCTCTACCAAGCATGAGTTATTATAAACACCTGGGACCTGCACCTGCAGCTGCCCTGCTGCTCAGCCTTGCAGGCCACTGGTCTGGCCACAACAGGAGAGTCAAATACAAGAACCAAGGGGCCCTTATGAGATGAGAACTCAACGGATGAGAAAGCATTGACACTGTTGGGGGGACTTACAAAAAGGCAGGAGGAGTTATTATATGGGAATTCCATCAGTGAGATACAAAGAAGCCACACTATGAGTGGTCAAATAGGGAGTCTATTACAAAGCTGGTGACTGCAAAAACCCTGCAGCCTCCAATGCAGTTAATACGAAGCTTATAAAGGCAAAAAAAAAAAACCCACATGATTGGCATAAGGAACCTAAACCTAGCAAATGCATGTTTACAGAAGCAAAGCAAGTGAGGTGGAAGAATCAGTATTTAGGGCAAGAATTCCCTAGAGCAAGACTTGCCTGGAGCTTAACCACCCTTGACACACTGGACTTTCACCCAAAATGGGTGAGCAGTCCCCATCGTCTATTAAGACACCAACATGGTGGTGAAGAAGGACAAGATGGCATTACTTAGACCCGGTATCCATATTTCAGAGGAAGCTGATTGCAGTTCTGGGGGCCCCTTCTCTCCCAGTAAGAGCACGTCAGGACAATGCAATGTGTGTATACACACTGCACCCAAGACTGGTCCTAGGAGAGATGGGGCTACTGAGGACGATTCAAGCACATCTCATAACACTGCGGTGACAGTTGCAGACTATGGTTTCTATCATGGAATTCATATTGGCAGCCCCCTCTTTCATACTCCACAGTGTCTTCATTGGGATGATAAATGGGCTCTTGGACAGTCCGTACCCTAACGGAGCTAACGAAGAACTTAATCAACAGATGGCTGCACTATGTGGGCCACAAGCCACCATCTTGGGCTTGCACTTAATATGGCTCCCACAAACAGTTGTCAGTGTCATGAAGCATCATCCTGCCTGTGTGCTCCACAAAGAACATGAACATGATGAATCTCACCACCGGGCCCTGTGTAGTTAGAGAAACAGAGGCATGGGTAGACAATCACAGGGATGTGTGATCAGGACCATAGAGAATGCATAAAATAAGTAGGTGCCTGAACTCACAATGCCTCCCTTAATGACAGTGTAGTGATAAATTGAGAATGCCATAAGGGGAGGTCCCAGGTATCACACTCAGGAGAGGTGCTGGTACTTGCAGTGAGAGCAGATTCCAACACACCATGCACAAGGCCTGCTGTTTCCTACATTTCAGGAAGCAGGGTCAGCCTCAGGAAGCAGAGCCCAGCATAAATGGGCTTTTCCCTCTACAGAGAGGCCCACATTTTAATTATTCTTATTCGTTTTTAGTCAATATCTCATATGTAAAAGTAGATCTTTCTAAAGCTAAGATTCAAGTGTTCTGCTCCTTTCAGGTTTGCCAGAACAAAATACTTGGTGACTGTGAATAGAAAAATGACTTTTTCAGTTCAGGAGGCTAGAAGTTAAAAATGAAGGAAGGTGCCGGCAGAGTTGGTGTCTGGTGAGAGCTTGTTTCCTGGCCCCTAGTGGTGCCTTCTTGCTATGTTCCCACAAGTGGAAGGGGCAGAAGGCTCCCTTGGGTCTTCTCTTTTATAAGGGCACTAATCCTACTCTTGAGGGATCCACCCTCATGACCTAATCACCTCTCAAAGCTCCCTCTTCCTGATTCCCTCATCTTAGGGGTAGAATTTTCACATACGAGTTCTGGAGGACACAGACATGTGGTCCAAAGCACTAAGCTCTGAGTTTAGGATTAACAAGGAAAATGTCATGATTCTATGTCTAGGAGTGTATGCTGGAAACTGGCCAGTCTCCCAGAAGTCTTCTCAGTCGTCCTTAACGCTGATGTAATGTGTGTTGAGTTTTCTCATGATTTATTTAGTGGCTAAGTGGATGTGCCCTGTGCTACCAGCTTTGTTTATATCCATCTACTTTACACCTACAACATCCTTGTCTCCATTTTCTAAGAGCCAATCATACTTCAAGCCCAACTCACATGGACACTTGTTAAGATAAACCAATCCTATGCCTGTGAAGATAAGTCCAACTTCAGGTATTGATCCTTGAGGCCTTTAGTTCTATGTTACAGCAGCTTGTCTATGCATCATTATCTATGGCTACACTGAGATCCCAGACATTCCACTCTCTGTGATTTGCCTTCCCAGTTCATGTTCAGTAGAGGAAATGGTAAATGCTAGTTTGCTAGGCAGGCACTCTACTATGTGAGCCACACCTCCAGCCCTGTAAAATTCTAGTTAGCATAAACAATCGTACTCTTTTTGCATCTTTTTGAAAAAGTGTATTTATCAGTAACTTATCTGTCACCAGATCTAAGAAGTAGAAAATGATATACACTTAGGGATTTCCACCTCCCCAAAGATAATTACTATTTTCACTTCTATCACAACAGGCATTAGATTTGCTGGTTTGAACATTATATAAACAGAATCTGCAGGCCACTTGGGGCTCATAACTGTAATCCTAGATAATCAGAAGGCTGAGATCTGAGGATAGAGGTTCAAAGCCATCCTGGACAAGAAAGTCTGTGTGATTCTTAGCGTCAATTAACCAACAAAAAGCCAGAGGTGGAGGTGTGGCTCAAGTGGTAGAGTACCAGCCTTGTGTGAAAAAGGTAAGTGATTATGCCAGGCCCTGAGTTCGAGCTCTAATACTGGCACAAAAAAGTGGGAGGAGGCTCATATAATTTTATATTTAACTGCTTTCAACATTATGATTCTATGAATGCTGCTGGCTTACACCTATAATCCTAGCTACTCAGAAGGCTGAAATATGGAGAGGTTCAAGGCAGCTCAGGCAGAGAAGTTTGCTAGACTGCATCTCTAAAATAATGTGCAGGGCTGGGAAGGTGGCTCAGTGGTAGAGCACTTGCCTTGAATGCCTGAGACCCTGGGTTCGATTCCTCAACACCACATAAGCAAAAAGAAAAATAAGCCGGAAGTAGCGCTGTGGCTCAAGTGGTAGAGCACTAGCCTTGAGCTGAAGAGCTGAGGGACAGTGCCCAGGCCCAGAGTTCAGGCCCCACAACCGGACCCCCCCCAAAAAAATAATGTGCAAACCAACAGGATAGGAGGTATGGCTCAAGTGGTAGAGTTCCAGCCTAACAACCACAAAGCACTGAGTTCAACCCCACTACTGCCCCGCCCCCCCCATGAAACTAACATTAATCATAAGAATCATCAATGCTATTGTAGGTAGCTGAGTAAGCTCATTTGAGGAAGCTGCAGAATATTCCACCATAATGTATCTTTCCACTCTACTGCTGATGGATATGTGGGTTATTTCCAATTCGGGGTTCCTAAAAATGAGCTCTTACTATATAGTATTATAAGGGTCTTAAAGCACACACAAGTACACACATGGGTGCACATTTCTGTTGGAAACAGTGGTGATAGGTCTGCCCAGAAATCTATGTTAAGCCTTAGTAAATAGTTCCAACTTTTCCCCAAAAGGTACCAAGTTTACTTCCAGCTATACTATATAAAATTTTCAGGTTTTTTTTTTTTTTTTTTGGTTGGTCATGGGGCTTGAACTCTGGGCTTGGATGCTGTCCCTGCGCTCTTCAGCTCAAGGCTAGCGCTCTACCACTTGAGCTACAGTGCCACTTGTGGTTTTCTAGTGGTTTATTGGAGATAAGAGTCTCATGGACTTTTCTGCCTGGGCTGGCTTTGAACTGTGATCCTCAGATCTCAGCTTCCTGAGTGGCTAGGATTACAGGCGTGAGCCACTGGTGCCCGGCTATGCTATATAAATTTTAAAGATTATTAAAAATTAGATTTATATTTTTAATAAAATCATTACCTCCTCTTAAAAAATCAGAATACATTAGTTACACAGGAGGCTTCATTTCCCTATATGCGTACAATGTACCTCACCTACTTTATCGCTTCTCTCATGGCCCTCACCCTTCTTCTTAATTTCAACAGGTTTAATGATGTTTTCACATATTAGATGATGCATTTTGACCATATTCATGGTCATACCTGTACTATATAAATTTTTATTGCTCACATGTTTTTGTGGTTTGGGCTAGCCTGGAACTTGACAGGTAGCCTATGATCTTGAACTCTTCCTCCTCCTGCCTCAACCTTCTTCTTTCTTCTTTGTAAATTAGTATCAAGTAGTTGTACAAAGGGGGTTTAACATATCCATCTAGCTATAGACAGCTTAATCAGAGTTACCCCTCCACCATTCTCTCTCCTTCCCCCTTTCCCTTCCCAGACTAGGTTCATCAAGTTCCCTTGTACCATTTTCGCACATGTACAAGGAGTGTGTTAATTAGTCACCTTCCTTTCCCCTCTCAATGTATCTACCCCTAGTACCCACAGTACTTTCAAGATGTTTCAACTTCCTAATATATATGACATATAAACTATGGTAATTGCTAATTGTAGTTCACAATGGTATCTCCCACCCGCGTACATAATGCTTTAGTCAGATTGATACACACACACACACACACACATACACACACAAATATGAGCCCACTGATCAGGCGGAGAGGCTCAGGGCTCATTCTGGCAAGTGATGAAGACAGTAGACAGGAATAGGAAAAGTCATCCTGTCAAAGATTCTGATATGGGGAGGGGGTCTTCTGTGTCACTTAATATATGTGAACATATATTACAGTGGCTACTACACTGGAGTTAGGGAGGCAGCCGACGAAGCCATGTGTCTGTCAGTGTAGTAGTGAGACCCAGGACAAGATGAGAAAGAATGGCCTGAGAAAGATGCTGCCCTAAGTAGTAAATAAATGTAATAGAAGTAAAAACTGTGTGGAAGATGGAGGGTTTAGTCTGGACCCACTGACTTCATAAGCACAGGGCACCCATTCATAGTAATAGGTGAGATTACAGTTATTTTACATCTGTTCTACCAGCCCAAGACTTTGTTACACATAGTATATGTTGTATAATCTGTCTATTCATAACTGTCGGGTGGGCATTCACTCTAAGGAGCGAGGTCTCCAGTATTCTATTACCAGCTTCACTTCCGAGCCACTAATTCAGTCATGCAAGACAAGCACATTTAGCTCAGTGCCAGAGTCTCATGCCTGAGATCTGAGAATCACAGTTCAAAGCCAGCCCAGGTTAAAAAATAAAAAAAAAAAAAAAAGCTCATGAGACTCCATTCCTAACATAATTAGCAAAAAGCTAGGCTGTGACCTAAGTGGTAGAGCATCAGTTCATCCATGAGCAAGAAAACCAACTGAATGAGTGTGAGTCCCTGAGTTCTAGCTCCAGTATTGGGAAAAAAAAAACACAAAAAAAAAAGAAAAAGAGAGGGAGAAGCACTTTAAAAATTTACAGTAAGAACTAAGGAAATAGATAAAGGACAAGATTGCTGCTGCCGAGAAGTTGTTTGGCCTACCGCTGGAATTTCCTGGTAAGCCCATGTATGTTGCTCTTGGCTTTGCAAAATTTAGATTTAAAAATTTTAGGTTATACCATTTAGAGAGAGGAAAAGATCTCATTCTGTTTGTAGAGTGAGGTTATCATCAAGGTATCAGGACAGGGCTGCCATACAGAATGATACACTGGTATCATTTTTCCTACTAATGAGAGCAGCAAAACTATATTTTAAGACAATGGACAATGTTCTGTCCAGGAAGGAAGTATACGGTGATGTCACCTCTGAATGCTTGCTCGATGCTGGTCTCATGGGCTGGTGATAGCTCAGATGACATTGCTGTTTACAAATGAATTAACATGAAGTTACCTGAGACATTCAGTTCATTGGTCACACCAGCTGCATCCCAAGTGCTCAGCAATGACACATGAACAGCCCTACCCCATTACTGGACAGCACAGTCATGGACATCCCTATCACTGCAGAAGAGTCTAGTGGATAACCTGGAAGCATAATGAGTCTTCTGTAAAGACTAGACACAGAAACAATAGATTTTAGGCAGCAAAAGGAAAAGTTGTGACAAATTATATAAGTAAATGTAAGAGATTTTTTTTTAAGTGCAGTAAGTCCGGCAAAAATGATGGAATCAAGCTAAGCACTGGTAACTCATACTTGGACTTAGAAAGTTGAAATCTGAGGATCACAGTTCAAAGCCAGCATGGGCAGGAAAATCTATAAGACTCTTATCACCAATTAACCACTGAAAAACTAGAAGTGGATGTGTTGACTCAAGTGGTAGAGTGCCAACCTTGAGTGAAAAAGTTAAGGGACAGTGCCCAGGCCCCAAGTTCAACTCCCAGTACCAACACACACACACACACACACACACACACACGATTTTCTCCTGGTACTTTGGGTGCCAAGATGGCTGCTTTGAATCATGTCTATGGGACTTCCAAGATGTGCAGCCGTTAGAAGGATAGCCAGAGACAACTGTATTGTTCCTGTCATTAGAAAAGGGGACATGGTACCCCCTGAACAAATTTGCATGCACATAAACATGCCTATCTGCCTGCTACTGGTTTCCTTCCTCTCCACCCTCTCCCCCCACCCCCACAGGTGCTGGGTACTGTCCCTTATATATTTTTCCCTTAAGGCTGGTGCTCTACTACTTGATCCATACCTCCACTTCTGGCTTTGTGGTGGTTAAAGATGAGTTTCTCAGACTTTTTGCCCTGGGCTGGCTTTGAACCATGATCTTCAGATCTGAGCATCCTGAGCAGCTAGGTTTACAGGCATGAGCCACAATCATCCCAATCTGGCTTCCATTTTATGCAGAAATCTTTCTAAAAATAGTTCTCTTATTCATGTGGGACACTCCAAGGTTTTCCCTTGGCTTGGTCAGGTGTGAAGGGTGGAGGTAGGTAGGTGGCAGTCATTTTGCAGTGAGGGTGATCTTGCTGATGTTGACACTATGCTAATCTTTGCTCCATTTACTTGCTCAAATGCAAGTCAATTAAATACTTCCTCCAAACATAAGATACAAGAACATGGGTGCAGTATTTCTTGGGTCACGGGGATGAATGAGACCTGAAACCATGTCAAACCTATTACTAGGGCTAAATGAGATTGGTGCACACTGGTATGTTTCTTTTATGTCTTCTGCCTACCCCCTGGTGGAGGGATTCATTACTATAGTAGGAGCCAAAGAAAGAGAGAGAAGCATGAATAACTTCCGGAATGTCCATTCAGTCCCTCTGTAATCTACTGTTGTTTATATGAGATTGCCAGCTCAACAGGAGAAGAACTGAAACCCACTATTTCACTTTGAACATATTATTTCCCGGGAGCGGCTGGGGAATCCAAGCAGCGGGAAGGCTGTCCTACTCAATCCTGAACTCTGAAATCAAGGGGCCGTCACTGTTGAGTGAAAAAAAGGTTTAAAAAACAAAACAAAACAAAAAAAGCATGAGCTTTGCTGCTGGGGCAGGCCTGGAATTCTCCCTTTGGCTGTGGATCATACCTAGTGATTCAGAGCAAGGACTGTCAGCTCTTCAAAGCAGGCCTAACTCATTGTGTAATGTTATTCTGGGGCAGTGGGAGAAGCCAAAAAAAGAAGGGAGGCTGGGGAGAAATTCCTTCCGCTACAATGATCGGCATACATCCTGCACTATCAGATTTGATTATCCTTATCTTTTCTTGCATAACTACAAATGTTATGACTGCTCATAGTCACCAGACTTCCAAGAAAAAAAAAATGCAGCCACAATATTTGACCGCCTGTGATGGCAAATTCCTTAGACAAGCGGCTCGCCTGGAACAAAGCTTGGCCCTCTGATGAATTCACTTACCAGCTTTCAACTCCATTAGGGACCCTTTGTGCTCACATGAGAGAGGCCAAGGAAATAAGGAAACAGCCTGCTTCGTTTGCATCATCCTCTTTCATTTAGGTAATTTAATCTAACCCTGTAACCTGTAGAGTAATAAAAAAAAAATAAGCCCCTTTTCAAAACTAACTTTTAAAAAATCCTGACCAAGTAATACAAGGACCTGACTCAACTATTTAGACAGTCTGATAAATAAAGTAAATATCCCTCTCGATTAGTGGCTCCAAGGCTGTACCCTGAGACAGTCATTAGTGCCAGTATCCAAGCCCACAGAGGTGTTCATTTATCTTTTCAATCACTTTTTAGGGGACAGCAATGAGGTTTGAACTCAGGGCCTGGTCCACAGTAAGCAGGCACTCTACCACTGAGCCATGCCTCCAGCTCATTTTTTTTTGAGATAGTCTCTCCAACTTTTCTGCCTGGGCGGGTCTCAAATTGCAGTCCTTCTCCTTCCAAGCATCCCAAGAAGCCAGCATGACAAGTGTGAGCCACTGGCACCCAGCATGCCTTGATTTTTTCCATACAAGAACATTGCCTTAGAGATCGTTCTGTATTACCTGGTCCCTTAGGCACCTGGACTGAAGTTCTTGTGTCCTAGATAATTAGCTGCTAGCTGCATCAGCTAAGCAAGTTTTATAACTTCGCTAATCCAACCCATCATATATGAAGGGGGCTTGGGCAGGCCATCTGCTTATTCCTTCCTTCCTTCCTTTTTCCTTCCTTCCTTCCTTCCTTCCTTCCTTCCTTCCTTCCTTCCTTCCTTCCTTCCTTCCTTCCTTCCTT